>NC_140068.1:102919584-103228259 GCF_964194135.1 Talpa europaea | reverse complement strand
GGGCCAAATTGGGTTAGTTTTTTTAAGAATGTGGCTTAAAGGCATGTCCCATGGAATTGAGATAGAGCATTTTATGGTCTCTGTAGCAATAAAAGAAAGGTACCCGCAATGGCAGCACAGAGACAAAGCGGGGACATTTCTACAGTTAAGTCAGAGGTCGTCCCATCCGACCAGGACCATATATCATGGTCTCTTGACTGGCTCTCAACTCTAGGAGGCCAGGAGAGTTGTCGAGACTTGGGTCTAAGTAACTTACTAAGAGAAGCAACAGGTGAGATAGGAGACAATTACTCCTGAAAATTGGTCTCAATTTTAAGATGCAGGAGAGACGAGTGCCTCTTTTGCATGGCTGACGAGGAGGCTCCCATCTGCAAAAAAAAAGGAATGAAGGCAGGTATCCAACATCTGCTTCTTTCCCCAAAGGCGGAGAAAACCTATAGACAGGTCAAATTATGGATTTAGGGTCAAACTGGACCCAATTCTCAATCCACTTCTCCTTTGCCTTTTTACCGGAGGCGTCCCTCCATTTAAACCCGGAGCTCTAACTGTGAGTGATCAACAGTTTCCTCGCATAAAAGTCCACTGGAGTTAACCACTCCTTACCAGTGTGACCGATGTATCTCTGCCTGTCTCCCACCGAACAGACAGGTGTGGGGTACCGGACTTTGTGGGACCCTACCGGAGTTCCCTAACCAGTCTCTGTGCAAAGGGCATTTATTCCAAGCTTCTACCGAGCTTATAGTAAGTCATTCTCCTCATCTGAAGAAAGAGACCCTGAAAACACCTGAACAGTAGAGACTTAACACAAGCCACAGACCAAGTCCTACGACCTAACTTTTAATGATGTCCATTTGCCAGACAACAAAACTGATTCCTTTTTTCTTAAGCCATAGCCCTTAAAGCGGCAGTAGCCCAGAGCCTGATATTTACTTGTCTTAAACTCCCTTTTGAAAAACTGCCATGAAACAAATTTATAATACCAAAAGTATAATTAATTAGCTGGACCTAGGATTTGAGGCAAAACTGTACATACATTCCTGTCATAATATGAAACTCAGTCTCTCCTGCCTGTGCCAACCAGCAGGATTAAAACAGACACCAGGGAAAAGGCTCCCAGGGGTGCCCCAAGATTTTTATAAGACCATTTTGTACCTTATGTTTATAAGTTGTCTTGATAGAAGCTGAAAGAAGTCCGTCCTATAGGGGAGGGATCAAGAAGGAGAAAGTCCCTTTTTTTTTTTTTTTTTTTTTTGTTTGGCCTCCGTGACTCTCGCCTAGGTGCCGACCTAGCAGAACGCCTTGTCTGAGCCATCGGATCTCCTGGGTGTCCAGGGTTCCAAGGATCACAGCTTGGTCGTTCTGAGCACCCTCGGAGTCTACGGATGATAGAGGAAAGTAGGAATCAGTGACAAGAGAGTCCCGACATTCCCACTCAGCAAGTGGGGGATCAGGAAGCCTTGCCAGCTGAGAAACCTGTCACCCGAGACTTTAAGAATGGCGGCCTCACGCTAGTCGCTTTTACCGGGCCGACGGGTGCCCATTAATTTTTTGCAATCAAATATAGGACAGAGAAAAAGTTTTTGAAATATCTACTGCCTGTCTGAAGCCCACAGGTAACAGAGAAGCAAATCAGTTGCATTGCAAGAGAAGGAAGAATGGAAAGAGAGAGAGAGCAGAGAAAGATAAGAGGAGCCATTCTAACAATCCTAACAGGGATCTGAGGCCAGGGAAGGGTTCTGTGTCAGATCCTGTGTGGTGCTTAGTGAGGAATGACTTTCCCAATTGTCACATTGGGACCATTCATCCTCCACTATGTCTCGGCAGCTCCCCCTCTGCTGAAGGCAAGGGAGGATGGCCCGAGCTGCTGGGAGATCAGCCCCTTATGTGCAGCTCCCGGACGGCCTCTACATGACGAATATGCCTAGCTCTTCGGAGACCGGAGTCCCTCATACGACGACACCAGACTTTTATTCTTTACTGGCACATGGGCTAGTCCCCTTACCTGGTCTGGTCACCAGTTTATCCTTTCACAGGAATCTTTAAGGCAGTCGCCCTTTGGCATTTACTGACTGTCCTGTGCCCTTTTTATGGCCTCTTTGATGGCTCCAAGAGAAAGAAAATGTTTAGCAAGAGAAGTTTAGGACAAGCTGAAGATAGAAACAATTTGTGCCTCTCGGCTGACTTACCCAAAATCTTGTGAGATCCCGGACGAGCCCCCAAAATGATGCCGGAATTGTCAGGTCTAGTCTCCCAGCCAGGAACGGATCCCAGGCTGCAGGGCAGCGCTGAGTCCCAGCCACTAGACCCCCCAGGGTTGGTGTCTCACGAAGCCGCAGCAGGAACTTCGCAGACGCTCAGACAAGCAAGCGAGAAGAGGCAGGTTCGTTTATAGAAAGAAAAAGTTTATTGAGGAGAAAAAGAACAGAAATAAAGTGGGACTCCCAGGCCAGGGAACCAGGCCTGGGAGGGGCAAGGAAGCCAAAGTGGAGTCCTGTCTTAGGGAATATAGACCTTTTTTCCCTCATTATTCTAAAGCTGCCCCAGTCTCTTTGTGATTGGTTAGCTCTCGGCTGTCTCACTTAATTTGCTACTGAGTAGGGGGATCTTCACGTTCCTTATCTAACAGCTTTCTCTTTCCCCATTTGTTGTATCTTTAAATTTATGGCCCAGTCTTCTGGATGGGCATCCCTGCATTGAAGTTAAACAGCTGCCCTTCTAATGTGACCATAAATTAAACCACTCTCCATTTCTCCAATCTCCGCCTCCCTTTACCACCTGAAGGAAACCAGGACCAGCATTAACAATGTTGTCCTTGGTCCTGGCATGTTTGTTTTTCCTAATGGAATGGGTTACTTTCCCTTGCTTGTCCTTATCTCTGAAGCCTCCCCAAATTCTTCAGAGGTCCCCTCCTGCACTATCCCTAAAACTGCCTAATAACCCTAGCTTGCCCTGTCTCAGATGGACTTTTACCCATGAGGGGACGGGTAACTTTGGGTGCTTCATTTAGAAACTAGACTCTTTGCCTTACCTGTATTGTTTCCTAGTTTTATTAAAGTTCCTTCCCATTAAAGTCTCCTATGTTTTGTGTTGATGCGGCGGATGGCAGAACCCATTTAGAATAGGCAGGTTTGCGGGGCTTGGGCTGCCCCTCTCCTTGTCCTATAACAACTGGATCAAGAAGATGTGGTACATATACACCATGGAATATTACTCAGCATTCAAAAAAGATAAACACATGCAATTTGCAGCAACATGGATGGCGTTGGAAGGGATCATGCTCAGCGAAATAAGCCAAAAAGAAAAAGAAAAATACCGCATGGTCTCACTCATAGCAGGAATCTAGAAAACTTAAATAAGGGTCCAGGAAAATGAATATAAGAAAGTGAAAATCAAAATCAACAGAAAACTGTGAACCAGAGACACTTTTTGGGGGGGTGGGGGGCGGGAGGGGAGGGATTGGGGTCAGAATGGGGCGTTTGCAATTGTATGGGGGAATATAAAAATAAAATTTATTATTTAAAAAATAAATAAATAAATAAATAAATAAAGTCTCATGTGGAATGAAAAAAAAAAAAAAACGCTTTCCTTTTCCTCAAACTCAGTTTCCTTTTATTGGCTGAGGGAAACTGAGGCTGGCGTTCGGTAACAATAGTACAAGTTTTGTTCTTTCTTAGTATATTTTATTTTAAGTTGCTTTCATGCTGGACAACAAAGGATCTATTCTTCAAAATCCTCTTTGTAGCCTGTTGCAATAATACGAGTGCTGTCACTGATTAATTAATAATATTAACTGTTTATATATTTGCTGAGAGTCATGTTTATGATTTCATAAACATTACACAAGATGACTTATTTCAAGACAGATTTTTATACAGGAAACTTTGTATTGATTATAGTAGAAAACTTTTATGCTAGTCAATTTTAAAGTAAATGCATTCAAAACCCCCTGCTTTCAACATAAAAATGAGAAACTGAAATCCCAGCTATCACAAAGCTCAGCACCTCCCCCTGCAGAGCTGAGGAGCAGCCTGAGGAGAGGAGGAGACACCAGGCCCCAGACAGGATGGGGCAGACCCTGGGTCTAGACTGAAGCTGCTCATCTGACACTCATGGTCCTTCTCACCCCAGGAGCTTGTCCACCCCCAGCTGAGCCCCAGAGCCCATGTACCCAGAGTCCTGGGTGGGGCTTGTCCCCTTGTCTTCTGTGAGCTATTCCCCATCCCTCCTCTTCTCTCTCTCTCTCTCTCTCTCTCTCTCTCTCTCTCTTTGGGCTCTGGGAGAGTCATCTGAGGAGGTGAGATCTACATCCAGAGGGATGGGAACACCCAAGTGGGCAGGTCGGGGGGACTTGGGAGAGTGAGAGTGTCCTCAGGATCCTCCTCCCAATATGGCTTCTGATTCCTCTCATGGGGACCCCAATTCTCTCTCAGCTCTGTGGGGACGATGTCATCACTGTGACCTCAGGCAGAGCAGACATGGCTCCCTCAGCCCTGGGCCATTCCTGCCTCACCTCTCACTTCCACTGGGCCCATCTCTCATCCTTCTATGTCTGTCATTTCCTTCCTTCATATTCCACAGTCACTTGGCCTTTCCCACGTATTTGTCATAATCCTGTGTTGATCAGGAAGATGATCCATGTTCCACCTGATCATCCTCTCAGGTGTCCCAGAGACATGAACCCCTAATTTGGGAATAACTGGAATCTGCCCTTTGACCAGCTGCCCTGGGAAGCCAGAAGTCACCCTCCTCCAGGGCAGGAGTGTCCCCTGCTGAGAGCAGCCCCAGGCAGGAGGCCTCACCCTGAAGGGGGAGGGGAAGGGAAGGCCCAAGCCCAGGGGGCAGGTCCCCTTGTGGAGGGACAGTCTGTCTCAGTATTGGGGTCTCTCCTCTGCCCTCCTGCTCTTTAGTCAAGGGAGGGGTTGTCTCAGAAGATCTGGGAATAGAGGGGGGATGGTGAGGGGGGATCAGGGGACCACTTGGACCTGCGGGTGTGAATAGAAGATTCTAGTGCCACTTGGGTCTCCTGTGTGACCCCTGATGCAGGGAGCAGCTGGTGGAGGAACCCAGAGAACTGACTGCCAGGAAAAAAACTTGTGTGGAGCTGGTCAGGGCAAAGAGAGGCTGCTTCTCTCCCACAGAAGCTGGTCTCTTGGGGAACAGTGAGGGAGGAGCAAGCCTGAGAGCAGTGCAGGGGGTCAGGCAGACCAGGTGAGAGGAGAGGACAGGGCAGAGCTGAGTCTCCCTGGGCAGGCAGGGGGTGGGTGGGAAGTGCAGCAGGACAGAGGGACACTGCCCTATGAGCCCGGGCTCTGGGAGGATCCTGAGAGCTCATTGAGAGGAGAATGTGGAATAGGAGTGTCTGGTGTGATCTAAGGCTTTTTCCCAGCCCCAGCTCTGCGGGGACCAATGTCATCACTGTGATCTCAGGCAGAGCTCAGCAAGGGTCTGCTCAGCCAGGGAGCTGCCACTGGTTTGCAGAGTAATGTGGACACAGAGTTCAGAGCCTCATGCTCTGAAAACCTTGTTCCCTTTTACATTTCTTAAAAGTTCTTTAAAACCCTCTGCAACTTTTTTATGTGTGTGTGTGTGTGTGTGTGTAGAAAATGGTTGTAGGCCAGAGGTGTGTGGGAAGAGGATTCACTAGAGACAGAGTGGTAAAGCCCTCTGCCTCTTGATTGTGAATGGAAGGGACAGTGGAGGCCACTTCTGTGGTCTCAGGGGAGGTGGTGGCAGAAGTGGGTGGGGGTGTCCCTGGGGTGAGTGTAGAGAACCCACACCTCAGGTCTGTTTTCACTTCTGGGAGCCCCCGGCCTCCCAGCCAAGGAGTCCCCCTGTTGCTGGAGACCCTGTCAGCTGGAGGGCTGGGGAGAGCTGGGTCTGCAGGCCCCACAGTGGCTGGGCTGTGACTTGGGCCTGGAGAAGTCAGGGCTCTGCTGTGTCCTGTTCCAGAGCTGCCCTGGGGACTGTCCACGTCCCCCTTCCATGGGCACCTGGATCCCCACACTGGGCTTGTCCCCCTCTCACTGGTGTCACATCTGGGAGGAAGGAGAGGGTGGGGTAACTCCCCAGACTCCCTCCCTGACAGGTTCCTCCTTTCCTGTTGAGGGAAAGATGTGTAAGAAAAGAAAGCAAAAGGCAGGTGGGAGGGAGGGGAGAGGAGGGGGAGGACTCCCAGCACTCAGAGCAGAGACACGGGGATGAGACAGTGCTGTGGAAACCAGGGGATGTGGCTTCCCTGGAGACTCAGGGCTGGAGCTGAGGGAGCGTCTCAGCACCTCTGCCGGGAGCAGCCTCCTGGATAATGTTTGGTTGGACAGAAGCGGAGGGAGAAGAGAAGAAGGGGAGATGGGGGTCAGGGGGATGCAGGTTCCTCTGAGCTGCTCCCCTGCAGCCTTGTGAGGAGGTCCTGTGTCTGGGGGGGCAGCTGAGGGGGCACAGGGGTGCTGAGAAGCAGGAGCTTCACCCCCTGCTGAGAGAGGAAGGGACAGGAAAGGGGGAGCCTGTCAAGGTGGGAGTCTGGGGAGACACCCCAGCCTCTCCTTCCTCCCAGATGTGACACCAGTGAGAAGGGTTCAAGCCCAGTGCGGGGATCCAGGTGCCCATGGAAGGGGGACGTGGACAGTCCCCAGGGCAGCTCTGGAACAGGACACAGCAGAGCCCTGACTTCTCCAGGCCCAAGTCACAGCCCAGCCACTGTGGGGCCTGCAGACCCAGCTCTCCCCAGCCCTCCAGCTGACAGGGTCTCCAGCAACAGGGGGACTCCTTGGCTGGGAGGCCGGGGGCTCCCGGAAGTGAAAACAGACCTGAGGTGTGGGTTCTCTACACTCATCCCAGGGACACCCTCACCTACTTCTGCCACCACCTCCCCTGAGACCACAGGAGTGGCCTCCACTGTCCCTTCCATTCATAATCAAGAGTTAGAGGGGTTCACCACTCTGTCTCTGGTGAATCCTCTCCCCACCCACCTCTGGCCTACAGCCATTTTCTACACACACACACACACACACACACACACACACACACACACACACACACAAAGATGCAGAGGGTTTTAAACAACTTGTAAGAAATGTAAAAGGGAACAAGGTTTTCAGAGCATGAGGCTCTGAGCTGTGTCCACATTACTCTGCAAACCAGTGGCAGCTCCCTGGCTGAGCAGACCCTTAGCTGAGCTCTGCCTGAGGTCACAGTGATGACATTGGTCCCCGCAGAGCTGGGGCTGGGAAAAAGCCTCAGATCACACCAGACACTCCTGTTCCCCATTCTCCTGCCAATGAGCTCTCAGGCTCTGCCCAGGGCCCTGGCTCACAGGGCAGTGTCCCTCTGTTCTGTTTCCTACCCACCCCCTGCCTGCCCAGGGGGACTCAGCTCTGCCCTGCCCACTCCCCTCACCTGGTCCACCTGCCCCCCTGCACTGCTCTCAGGCGTGCTCCTCCCTCACTGTCCCCCAAGAAATGGGTTTCTGTGGGAGAGAAGCAGCCTCTCTTTGCCCTGACCAGCTCCACACAAGTCTTTTTCCTGGCAGTCAGTTCTCTGGGTTCCTCCACCAGCTGCTCCCTGCATCAGGGGTCACACAGGAGACCCAAGTGGCACTAGAATCTTCTATTCACACCCGCAGGTCCAAGTGGTCCCCTGATCCCCCCTCACCATCCCCCCTCTATTCCCAGATCTTCTGAGACAACCCCTCCCTTGACTAAAGAGCAGGAGGGCAGAGGAGAGACCCCAATACTGAGACAGACTGTCCCTCCACAAGGGGACCTGCCCCCTGGGCTTGGGCCTTCCCTTCCCCTCCCCCTTCAGGGTGAGGCCTCCTGCCTGGGGCTGCTCTCAGCAGGGGACACTCCTGCCCTGGAGGAGGGTGACTTCTGGCTTCCCAGGGCAGCTGGTCAAAGGGCAGATTCCAGTTATTCCCAAATTAGGGGTTCATGTCTCTGGGACACCTGAGAGGATGATTCGGTGAAACATGGATCATCTTCCTGATCAACGCAGAATTATGACAAGTACATGGGAAAGGCCAAGTGGCTATAAGAGGTGGAATATGAAGGAAGGAAAGGACAGACATAGAAGGATGAGAGATGGGCCCAGTGGGATTGAGAGATGAGGCAAGAATGGTCCAGGGCCAAGGGAGCCATGTCTGCTCTGCCTGAGATCACAGTGATGACATGGTCCCTGCAGAGCTGGGAGAGGGTTGGGGTCCCCATGAGAGGAATCAGAAGCCATATTGGGAGGAGGATCCTAAGGACACTCTCACTCTCCCAAGTCCCCCTAACCTGCCCACTTGGCGGCTCCCCTCCCTCTGGATGAAGATCTCACCTCCTCAGATGACTCTCCCTGAGCCGAGAGAGAGAGAGAGAGAGAGAGAGAGAGAGAGAGAGAGAGAGAGAGAGAGAGAGAGAGAGAAGAGGAGGGATGGGGAATAGCTCACAGAAGACAAGGGGACAAGCCCTGCCCAGGACTGTGGGGACATGGGCTCTGGGGCTCAGCTGGGGGTGGACAAGCTCCTGGGGTGAGAAGGACCATGAGTGTCAGATGAGCAGCTTCAGGGTAGACCCAGAGTTTGCCCCATCCTGTCTCAGGCCTGGTGTCTCCTCCTCTCCTCAGGCTGCTCCTCAGCTCTGCAGGGGGAGGTGCTGAGCTGTGTGATAGCTGGGATTTCAGTTTCTCATTTTTATGTTGAAAGCAGGGGGTTTTTAATGCATTTGCTTTAAAATTGACTAGCATAAAAGTTTTCTACTATAATCAATACAAAGTTTCCTGAATAAAATCTGTCTTGAAATAAGTCATCTTGTGTAAAGTTTATGAAATCATAAACATGACTCTCAGCAAATATATAAACAGTTAATATTATTAATTAATCAGTGACAGCACTGGTATTATTGCAACAGGCTACAAAGAGGATTTTGAAGAATAGATCCTTTGTTGTCCAGCATGAAAGCAACTTAAAATAAAATGTACTAAGAAGGAACAAAACTTGTACTATCTATGGATAAAAAAATTATAGTCTTTGGAATTCTCTTCTTTGCTTTACAGACAGCATGTGACTTCACAGCAAACACACCCTTAATTAATGATAAAAACCCAAGTCAAACCTTGTACATTTTCTAAATAGTTCCATAAGTTTGGATCTAATTACAAAATCTCTGTAATGCCCCATTGGATCAAAAGACAGGACACACAGCTTACTTATCAGTTTTTAAAAGTTTTGTGGAACAATAGAAGGAAAAATTTCATGGATAGAGCTGAGGGTAAATCTTAAAAAAGACAAACATCCCATCGCAGGATCCAGAAGAAAAGCAGCACAACCAGGAGAGACACGTGTCCTCGGCTGTGACTGGAGTGTTCCCTCCAGGGCTCATCCTGACTCTGTGCAGGGGGCCAAGGGACACGCTCCTGGGGTCCAGCTCCAGGTCACACAGGAGGGCACGTGGGGGATGTGGACCAGGAAGCGACACATGGGTGATGGGAGAGTCCACACCTGTGACTACTCAGCTCCACACACACAATTCACACACACATGAACAACCACACAACACAAGTGTATGTTTTTAAGTACCAAGAGAAGCTCCCTTTACACGTCTCCAAAACAGACAGCACCAATCTTTGTATCTATATTACTTATTTCTCAAGTTCAGTCACAATCCAACTGTTCATCTGTTACCCAAAAAATACATCATAAACATAAGGTATTCCTCAGATCTGGATTCCTCAGCACAAGCTCAAGTTGGATAAACTCCAGTTAATTTAGGACACGATTTCATAGCTCATTCCCTTCCTTGTTAAAACAGTATGAAAACCCCTTGAAATATTTTCTTTTTCTTTTTTTTTTAAACATTTGTGTTTTATTTATTTATTTATTTTTAAATTTATACAAGCACTGGGTACAGTCAGATGCGCGGGAGGGAGAGGGAATTCACCAGAGCCAGAGCGGGGAGCAGAGCAGGCAGAAGGACCGAAGTACACTGCTGAGGGGAGCAGCGGGCGGCAGGAGAGGTCTGCGGGCCACGTGGGACCCTCCTCTGGTGGCCAGGGAGCAGCCGGGGATCGAACTGGCGCTTCAGAGGCTGCGGGCAGCTTCGCAACCCAGCGCTCAACTGCTGCACCACCGGGGAGGCCCTGAAATACTTTCTTCATGAAAAGAAAAATGATCTCCCATGGTAACACTCTTCCTATCCCAAACAGGTTCAAGTCAGTCAATTTCACAATCTGTGGCCTCAGCATGAGGCCTGACCTGACTGTTCTCACAGCCACGGCAGTAAAGGGGTGATGGGAGAGTCCACGCATTCGACTCCTCAGCCCCACACTCACAGTGTATACATGGCTTATCTTTAAATATCTTTTAAGCTGCCTTTACAAGTGAAGAAGTGCTCACCTTTCCCCAACATGAGGGGACAGACAGCCCCAATTTTTGCATTTAACATGCCATAGTAAGTATTTCTCAAAATGGCTCACAATACCTTTATCTATTCTGCTACCCAACACTCTATTATACACATAGACTGCAGCAACTTGTATAAGCACAAGGGAAGATGACAAATGAAGACAATGGGTAATAAATACAAATTAACACACACAAGAGAAATTGTTAAAACCATTACATTCTCTTTATATTTACACATTGTCATGGTGTCTGACTCCTCCCCCACCCATCCCCTTCTCTGTCTTCTCCTCCCACCAGAACCCCAGTGTCCCCTGGGCGAGGATCACACCTTCCTCCCTGCAGGTCTGGGGCTCAGGATCCCAAGTCCTCTGGCAGCTGTGGTTCCCGTGACCCTTTGCCACAGCGTGTGGAAGGACCAAGTTAGCACAGGGATCCTTGGAGATCAGGTCCCAGCTCCCCAAGTCACGCGGAATCTTAGAGTCTCTTCTTCATTCTCATCTTAATTCAGGGAGCAGTTATCTGCTTTCCAAATGGTGTTGACACAAAAGAAGAACCAAGATCCTTCTCCTGAGTTCACCAAATTAACACACCGCAAGTTTATCACTGGTAACAGAAATTCATCAGGCTTAATTAAATGAAGTGTTTTTCATCCATTCCAGAGTAGGAAGCAGATAACAGAATATTAGGCTCCTGTAAAGTCCATTGTCTGCCATTTCCCCAAATATTTTAGAGGCAGATTTTCCAGGTAGATATTCCAGATGCCTAAAAATAGATCTGGGGACTCTCCATCAGGCTCTAGTTTCCTCCACACAAAGTCACGTTGGATAAAGTAAACTCCAATTAATTTAGTGAACTCCATTCAGAGCTCATGCCTTTTCTTGTCCTAACAGCATAAAATCCCTATTAAATATATTCTTTACCAAATGATAAATGATTTCTCATGAAAAAATTCACATACCCTAAAAAGGTTCAAAGTTGTGTGTCTCAGCACAAGGCCTGACCTGACCTCACAGCCACAGCCCAGGAATCTGCACCCAGAGCAGGAGGACGAGACTCCAGCATCTGGGACTCACTCACAGGTTTGTCCACAGGGAACCTGCAGCCCCAAGAAGAGCCCAGGGCAGGGCTGGGCAGGGAGGGGCCTCATGGGGACACAGTCTCAGGGTTGCAGAGGAGGAGGGGTCTTCAGGCCCTGGGGGAGCCCCACCCACACCAGAGCCTGAGGGGATCCCCTCCCCTGGGGAACTCGCAGGCTCCTCCAAAGAAGGGGGATTGTTCATGGGCACAGAGGGCTTCTGGGGCCCAGTCTCCAGGGGGCAGAGGGTCATGAACACATCTCCTGAATAACAGATGAAGCATGGAAGGAGGGTCCCAGAGAAGGACTCAGGAGGGAAGGAGAAGATGTGGGAGCCATCAGTCATGTCATAGAAGGAGACGTCCCCGTAAGCATAGCTCAGGAAAACCCTCACCCTGTGGGGAATCTGCCTAAGGGGTAGCGAAGTAAGACGGTCAGTAAAGGCTTGGAAATCTTTACTGTGCCGGCCAAAAACCCAATTCCCTGTCAGTGGGGACACATCACCGTATCTATTTTCCTCATCTTTCCTCCAGACCCCCAACACCCACCAGGTTTTTTGTGCATTTCTGACCTCTACTTCCCAGTAACAGCGCCCTGATGTGATGCCCTCAAGACCCCAAACACTGTATCCCTCTTCTTTTCCATCGTCAGATGGAAAAGGTCAGACTCTTCTTGTCATGAGAGAGGACAATTTCATCACTGCAAGATCCTGGATCCAGAGTGACAGGCCCTGCAAAGAGAGAACCCATGTGCCAGCCTGACATAACAAGGGCACACAACTCCTTACCCCAGATGCTCAGCTTTATGGGGAGAGTGATATGTTCCCTGAAATGAGTGCCTGGTGACCCCAGCCCACAGCCCCCAAGCAAGAGAAGAAGCCACAATATTATTGGGGGTCAATTTTGTCACAGGACCCCTGGGGACCCACCTGGACCTTAAGGACTAAGGAGCCCCTTCAGCACCCATGACTAGTCATCCCCTAGCCCAGCTGTGTGACATCACAGCTGCACCCACCCCACTCCCACAGAGGGTGCAGAGTCTGTGCCCACACGGAGAACAGAAGGAAAGGCCAGAGAGAACAGAGTCACTCACAGGCCCGGAACTGCCTCTTCTGCCAATCTGCAAGAGACACACATATCACATGAGGGACTCTAGATACTGACACATCAGGGCCCACGCCTAGTTTTCTACAAGACAGTGACACAGAGTCCACAGGGAAAAATATTTGGAAACATTTAGTGGATGCATTTAACCTTTAGATTCATACACACGCACACACAGTTTTTATGCTGCGAATTTCCCATGATTTAAGACGTACATCTTAATACTCGGGGTAAGAAGCTGGACACCAACAGAACAGAAAGGTCTTTACCCAGATACAACCATCAAATTATACTTTTCAGCCACCAGCCACAGACCCATCCTGGAAACTAGGTTTTCATGAACAGGTTTTATGGAAATAAATGCTTAGAACTGTGTGCCTGTGAAGAACTAACAGACCCTCTGTAGGTTCCTCAGTTTACTAAAAATGGAGTTACCATATGATCCAGCAATTCCACTCCTAGAGATCTACCCAAAGGACACAAAAACAGAGATTCAAAAGAGCACCTGTACCCCTCTGTTTATTGCAGCACTATTTACAATAGGTAAAACCTGGAAACAACCCAAATGCCCAAAAATAGATGACTGGATCAAGAAGGTGTGGTATATATACACAATGGATTATTATTCAGCAATTGAAAAAGATAAACTCATGCCATTCGCAGCAACGTGGATGGAGCTGGAAGGAATTATGCTCAGTGAAATAAGCCAGAAGGAAAAAGAAAAATATTGGATGGTTTCACTTATAACAGGAATAAAGAGGAACCAAATAAGACATCAGTGTAAAAAAAATAATAATGACAGTACAAAACACAACAAAGCAAAAACAGACAATTATAAACCAGAGACGTACTGCCGGGGAGGAGGAGGGAGAGGGTGAGCAGGAGGGAGGGAGGAGCACAGGGGAATGTGGTGATGGTGCAGGGGTGCTGTGGGGAAAGAAATTCTATGGGGACTCAATCTGAGGGGTCGGGGGAGGCAAATAATGTCTAAAAAATGTGAAAAATGATAAATGTTAAAATAAAAAAAAAAAAAAGAACTCACAGACCTGGACGTGCCGCTTCTCTCTGAGCCATGGGGCTTAGAGCTACAACAAGCCCAGGCCTGTGTGTGCCTGAGGCTACTGCTCCCAGGGCAGCAAAGGCCTGTGGAAGCCTGGAGACACGGGGCCTGGTGAGCAGAGCTTTCCCCTCTGATTTGGACTAATTCTGTTTGTCCAACAAGGGGAGAGAGACAGGCAGAGAGAGAGAGAGAATGACACATTGTCACTGAGCTGCTCACGGGGGTGACTGTCACATGAGTGTGGAGACACAGGACAATCAGCAGAGGGTCCTGCCCACTCAGGAGGGGGTGGAGAGGGTTCCAGGGGGAGAGAGACGTGCAGAGTAGGGACATGGACACACACTGAGAGGACCAAACACTAGTGACATCTCTGCACATTAACATAGACTGTGGGGACAAAACCATCTGCAGAGAGACAAACACAGGAGCATTAGATGCACTCATTTGATTCCTTCAAGAATAGATCAGAGAGTTGGAAGCTTCCAAGAAAAATTTCTCTAAGTAAATGAATGGCTGAGATGTCCATGTCCTAATCTCAAGACCCTGTAAACATGTGTCCTTAGCAGAGGAAACAGAAATCTGCAGGCAGGACAGTGATGGGGACCTGGAAACAGGGACATTACTAAGGATCATCGGGGGGGGCAATCATATGAACCTTAACAGCCGTGACCCTGCCCCTGTGCTCAGAGAGTCACATGGTGACGGCAGCAGGCCCATAAAGAAGCTGCATGGCCGGCTGTGTAGACAGAGGATGGGGGTTCCCAGTCAATGCAGGGGGCCCTAGATCCTGGGAGAGGAAGGGGATCCTGGAAGGAAAGAGCTGCCAGACCCCAGAGTTAGTCCTAGGACGCGGTCTCAGGTGTCTGCCCTGCAGGCGTGTGAGATGATAAACTGTATGGGTGACGCTGCTCAGGGTGTGGTGACATGTGTCAGCAGCAGCTGGAGCTCTGATGCCCCATGTGTGGGGCCCAGGAGTTGTGAACAGGAGCCTGGCAGGGGAGGGTCTGGAGGGAGCATGAGGAACCCATGATGCATGTGGAGAGATGAGGACCCCAAAGTGTCAGTGCTGTGGGGGCAGATGGAGGGAGAAAGAGGGGCCTGGAGAATAGGAAGGGAGGGAAGAATGGGTGAGGAGAAGAGGACAAGGACATGAGACAGGAGGAAGGCACTAGAAGGTTTATCAATTTGCTGACCAGAGACACACCCAGACCCCTGACTCTGCTGTAAGGGGAGGATCACCCACAATCTCTAATGACCCGACGGGATGTGCCTGCCCCCCTCAGCATGTGCCACACAGGATCACAGACCAGTGGCCCCAGGGGAGCCCCTGAAATGACTGAAAGGGGAGCACAGGCCCCCCAGCACCCTAAGGCCATGTCATCCCCACCCCACACTTGCCTGGGAAGGAGGAAGCAGGTCATTCCCCAACACTCAGATCAAACAAAGCAAGACTCTGAGGCCATCAGGGAAGAGCGTGAGTTTTCCAACCGTGTGAGGAGAGAGTGGGAGAGAGGAGAATCCAGGATCCACATCTATAAGAATAAAGAACAGCATTTTCTTGTGCACGTGGTATGTAAATGTGTGACAACAGCCACGCCTGCACAAGCTCACTTAGAGAAACTGGCATTTCCATCTTTGTTGATAAGAAACAAGATCACATGCAATGATTGGGTGGCATTATGGGACCTCTTTGTGAAAAAAGGAGATTTTAAATTTACTTGTTTTTCCTGAGACATGAGTTGACATCCGCTATAATGCTCTACACCACACTTCTTCATACAACAATAAAAAAAGAGGGTGTGGAGGAGAATAAGAACAGGAACAGCAGGAACAAATGTAGAAAATCCAGTGACATTTAATGTGAGACACAGCGTGCCCAGGACTGTGTGTGCACTGACTGCGCTAGTCAGTTAATTTTTGTAGCAAAACCTTAAGTAAAAAATTTTTGCTAAATTTCACAAATAATACGAGATCACACATGTATCCATCTGTGAATCTGTCAATATCAAAATGTGGATTCTAGTGTATTCATGGTGTTTCATTCAAACACAACATTCTTTTTGCATGCCAAAGAAAAGTTTATGTTAAAATGCATGAGACATGAACTCAGCAGAAGCTGGAATGATGGTAAAGACGACTCTATGATCCTCACTGTGTGGAAATGAGTCCCAGGGGAACCAGGGAGACTCTCAGGAGGGTCCTCACACTCCTGGTCCCCAGCCCCTCCCTTACAACCCCCCTCTCTGTGTCTCAGGGTCTGTGTCCAGGACCATGAACAAACCCCTGAGCAGGGAAAGGGCCTGTGACTCAGGCTCAGGAGGCTCAGATCTCCCCTCACCAAAATCTCTGACCTTCCCTGCAGGACCCAGCGCAGACCCTGCCCTGGGGTTACGAGGGGAGCTAATGTGAGAGGGAACACAATTAGATGGACGCCTCAATAATGGTTTTCAAACTGTAAGTTTATCTGAAGTACTTCAAAAGGCCCACTGTGTTTCTTTCCCAAGCCTTGCACAGCGTCTGCACAGCACAGATTCAAACTGGTGACTGTGCCCAAACCTCTAGAAGGCTCTTCTCCCACACACCCCTCTCCTTCCTTCCCCTCTCTATCTCCATCCAGACTTTTCTTTCAAATTTCCCCCCTATTCTTTGGAAATTGATTATAACCATTTTAGGTTCGTTCTTTTCCAGTCTACATAGTTGCCTCTTAAAAAAAAAAAAAACAAGGGCCTCCCCGTGGTGCAGCGGTTGAGCGCTGGGTTGCGAAGCTGCCCGCGGCCTCTGCAGCGCCGGTTCAATCCCCGGCTGCTGCCCGGCCACCTGAGGAGGGTCCCACATGGCGCGCAGACCTCTCATGCCGCCCGCTGCTCCCCTGAATAGTATACTTCGGTCCTTCTGCCTGCTCTGCTCCCCGCTCTGGCTCTGGTGAATTCTCTCACCCTCCCGCGCTTCTGACTGTACCCAGTACTTGTATAAATAAATAAATAAATCTTTAAAAACAAAACAAAAAAACAAAACAAAAAAACTAAATAATAGCAACCATGAGACTGTCAGACAGAATTCTCCTTAAAAAAAGGATGGTTCTGAAAATCATACATTGTTTATCTTGTTACAAAGATACAAAAAGTACACACACACACACACACACACACACAAACTGGATTTTACAGCAATTTCAGAATTTTCACAGGTCTCTGTCAGGAGTCATAAACACCCAGAAGCTCTGACCCAGATTCAGAACACCTTCCCTAAACAACTGATTCCTCAGCACCCACAAAGGATTAGAAGGAAAAGACAGCTTGGACATGAATCAGAGCATGCATGAGAAGACAAAGAATCAAGAGGAAAGAGGAAACTAAAACTAGATCCAAAATAGGACTGGGCTTTGGGATCCAGAAGGATCCATAACCCAGGACCCCTTAGGAAGACCTAACTCTGAAGCAGGAAGTAGGATGTCTGGAATTTTCGAGAGATCAGTAAAATCCTGAACCACACAGTTGTCCCTGCTGCAGCCTCTCCTCACACTGACCCCCTCCGTCCTCACCCACAAGAAAGGACCAGGTGACAAGGGGTTAGAGGGTGTCCTGACCCCACATGACCTGCAGGGAGGACAGGGCAGGTGGAGGCAGGTCTGTGCTCACAAGGGGGGCCCTGTTGTTCTCAGATGGAGCCTCCGGAGTGAAGGAAGACAAGGGACCCCAGGTCCTTACTGGTGGGGGTCCCTGATAGAGAAGGGACAGAGGGGAGGCTGGGAGGAAGCCCCAGGACCCTCAGGGCCACTCACCTGCGTACAGCTGGGCCTTCCTCCAGGCTGAAAGGGAACACACAGATGAGACCTCAGCACAACCAGTTACTCTAGTGATCCAAGTGTCTTGGTCTCCCCGTGTTGTGCAGGTGAGACTCTCTGGGGGTGGAGGGGAGAGGCTGGAGAAGTCATGACCTTCTGTCCTGTGCAGACAGCAGGGGGTGGTGGGAAATCCCTGGCTCAGGTCAGGAGCCTGCAGGACAGACTGACCCAGCCCTGCCTGCTGCTGCTGTGGGGTTTGGCAAGTCACTGAGCAGCTCTGGACCTCAATGACTTCAAAGCTCCTGCTTCATCTGCTACTCAGTGTTGCTACACAGGATCAAAAACAGTACATGGGAAGATATTTTTTAATGGAGATATTATTCCATAATTATTACATTCAGTATTTCCTTGGAAATTAATGTGAAGATGAAATAAAACCAACATGGACATCACACCAGCTGCAGAGTAGAAATGGCCCTTCTTCCTCCAGTGCAGTATTTCTAGTGATAAACACTCTCTGGGAGAGGGAAAGTCCCCCCACTCCCTCCCATGCACGATCACCCCGTTCTCTCCCAGCACCACTGATCAGCATCTTCAGGAGCAGAGAGAACAGACTCTCCTTGGGGTTTTTTGGGGGAAAAGGGCAGGAGGAGGTCACACTCCTAAACTCCAAGAGTCCATTTACTTATCAAAACCCAGAGCCGCTGGCTTTACTTCCAGGTGCTGACCAAGAACGAGATACATTGAGGACTAGAAAGCCAGCACCATGGTGGGAAAGTCAGGGTTGGAATGAGACAAGGATGCAGGAGACTCCAAGGGTCATCACCCACCAGGACCCCAAGAATGGGGGGAAAGCAGCACCCAAATCTGGAGAGTCCATGCAGCAGGGTCCTGCCTTGTACCAGCTCCCACTTCCACCCAGTGAAGGTTCCACATATCTGTGCTGAGACAGCCAAGGGGAGGGACCCCTGGGCACAGGGGACAGGGACCCAGGACCCCTGGAGCATCACTCACCAGCCAGGTAAGCTGCCTTCCTCTGGTCTGAAAGACAACACAGGACACAGGTGAGCTAAGAACCAGAATGTCTCCTACGAAGGGGACACGGAGAGTTCAGGAGGGAGAGCAGAGCTTACCTAGAATTGCCTGGAGTTCACCTGAAAGATAATTAAAAATATAAGCATAAGCTGTCCCTAAGAACAAAGTTTGTGCCTAGAGAAGACACAAAAATGAATCTCTCTGGGTCTTAGAAGTTCCTCCTTCAGACCAACATGAGCCTCCAAGCTCCACTGTCCCCTCTGGGGCCAGCACCTGCTCTGATCTTGCTGCAGAGGGACCCTGGGCTCTGACTCTGGTGTCAGCTTGTCCCTCTCATCACCCACTGCCTTGCTCAACAATCTGGCCCCTGTCCTGCCTTTCCTGTGCCCTTCAGGGCCTCCTCCTTGGTCTGTCTGTCCTCCTCCTTAGCCTGGCCCAGATCCCCCTGTTCCTGCAGCTCCCGCATCTGTGTGGAATGTTCTCTCTGGGTGTAGCAGGCAGCCCCCAGGAGCAGGAGCAGCAGCAAGGGCAGGATCACCAGGAAAGCCGGCTTCCAGGGAGAGGCCCGGGGGAAGAAGGGCTCTGCAGACAGAGACCCCACAGGAATCCCATCAAGACACAGCCCAGGCCAGGCCAGCCCAGCTCACCTGAGGATGCTGGCCCCTCCCTCTGACCCTGCAGGGAGTAGGGAGGGGAGAGTAGCGCTGACCTGGGATGACAATGGCCATGGCCTTCTCCTGGCTCAGGGTGGGGTTGAGGATGGAGCAGGTCACGCTCCCCACAGAGCTGTCTCTCACCACCAGAGTGGCCTCTATGCTGAACAGCCCCTCAGTGTCTTGGGCATGGACCTTTGAGAACTTCAGGAACTGCTCCCCACGGGGGTCTCTCCACTGCATATGGGGCTCCGGGAACCAGCCCGTGGCCGTGTACACCAACTGCACCCCATCTTCCTCTGGCCCCGAGATGTGCACTTAGGGGACAGAGCCCACACCTGTGGAGGGAAGATGAGAGTCAAGTGGGGCAGGCCCACCTGTGCACACCTCCAGGGAGGCTGTCAAGGTGCATTCTGGGGGGTCTTGGGGAGACCACCTCTGGGGGAGCAAGATGATGACATGACATGTTCATCTCTGCCTTTCTTCCTATTATTTTTATAATTATATAAACATATTCAAATCTTTGTAGAATTCTTTTCCTGTTAGAAGAACACATGTTATAATCCATAAATAGCTGGATTTTCTCATTTCTCACCAACATCTCAGCCTCCATAGTGCAGCTTCTCCTTCTAGTCCATTCTGTTCTGGGTGATGCAACAAAAGTCTCCCATTTGTCAACCCCAGTCTCCAAGGTCCTCTCAGCCAATCTCCCTTCAATCAGGACACTCCTGACTGATCTTGAAACCACCTCCATTTTGGGTTGGTCACCTCCCTCTGAGGGTGGCTTATTGTAACTTGGCCCTTTTCTGAGCACCTTTCCTGACTTTTCTCCCTGCACCTGCTCCTTGAAGGCAGCACAGTCCCAGAGTTCAGTCCTTGAAGCCCCGTCTTATCTCACAGCCTCTCCCAGGGCTTCTTCTCCCTCAACTTCATGTCTCCTCATATATCACTTCCAGATATCACTTCACCAGCCTTCCCACCTCCCTCCCTGATAGCCCCATCCCTGTGGGTTACATCTGCCAGGATTCCTCACATGCTCTTCACACCAGAAATTCTATATCTGAACTCATGGTTTTGCCTCATCTGTGGCAAATGGTTATAAAAATATCCAGAAGTCTTCAAGTTTCTTCATATTCAGCTCACACTCTACAATGTACATTTTACTCACACTCTTACTTTTGGTTCAGTCATGTGACTTCATGTTTCTAATGAGAGATCAGCTCATGTGACTCAGCAGAGGTTTAAAGTGCTGGCCCCATGGGTGTTCCCTCTGCCATCTCCATGGAAGGACATCGCAGTCCAGGTGCTGGAGGATGAGCTCATAGAGCAGGGCCTGTCACCAGCCTTTCCCCATGCAGCTGCCCTCCCTCAGCTGGAGCCAGTGACCATTCATGTAACAAGCCCAGCCATGACCCACCTGGTGACCTTTCATCTGACCAAATAATGTAGGAGTAAGTTCAGTGGAAAGCAGTCAAGTCCGTGCCAGGTTAGCTCAAGTCCCCACCAGCCCATGTGAGTACAAGTCCATTACTACAGGCCACCGAGAGATTTTTTTCTGTGGTTCTTTGTTACACAGCAGCACTATGGTGACAGGCAACTGATACACATTATTAATGCTCCTGACATTAAATATCAAATAGTCTCTACAAAGCCTCGGAAGCCTCTGCAATCCCTTCTTCCACTTTAAATTCTGTGACCCAATTCTCCTCATTCAATTGGGTTATTTCTAAACCTCACTGATGGCATCTCCTATGTGTCCACGGCCACTGTGTGAACCAGCCCCCCTCTCCACCTGAAACTGCAGCCACAACTCCAGATACTGTCCCCGCCCTTGTCCTCCCCACTCCTGCCAGAGTCACATGCTAAGCACAGTTGTGCTGAAAATCTTCAACAGCTCCACGTACAAACACCACATTATGTGCACCAGGACTCCTCATCTGTGACTGACTCCTCCCCCAACCCTCTTCTCTCTGCAGTGCTCACTCTTTTTACACCTGTGCCCTCAAGGCCCAGTACCCCAAACTAAAGAATCTAACTGCTGTTGTCCACAATCACCAGGCCGTGGGGCCTCCATTGTCCTTTCCTCATCTGGTTTGTGGGGCTTTATAGAATTTGTTAGATAAAATGACGTCCCAGCTCAAATATCTACATCCTATGGAGGTTTTTATGATTACCTTTGGGAGCATTCATCAGCCACCCTCGACCTCTCCGCCATGTACTCACAACATCTTTTCATGACAGTCTTGCCACCTGACAACATCCTGCTCCTCACTCTCCCACCAGCCATGAGAACTCCATGTGAGCAGATCACACACCAAACACACGCTCCCCCCAGGTCATTCACACGGGCTGTGCCTCCACATAGAAATTCCCTTCCCTGTAATGTCCAACATGCTTGTAGCCAACATTGCTGTGTGATATGTAGGGAAGTTGTTAAAGGACAAACTCCAAAGAATTTTATTCACAATGAGGAAATTTTCTCCTTTTTGCTTCTTTTTCTTTCTTTTTATTAAACCTATAATAGCAGACAGATGTGATTTAACCTATTGTGGCCATCACTTCACTGTATATATAAGTCAGTCATTATGCTGTATGCCTCACATTACATATGATACATATTATCTGTCTATGAAACTGGGGAGAAAGGAACACCCACACATCAGATATCTACTCAGCTGTATTCCCACTTCCCTGGCGTCTTTGCTCCCATGGCACCAGCCTGAGCTACTATTTATTACTGTAAGCTCCCCTCAGCCACAGGCCCACATTGCTGACCCATCTCCCTGCTCCATTTAGCTTCCTGTCCTCATCACTTCTCACTTCCAAAAGTCATTTATGCCCTGGTTATTTATCACGATTGCTCTATCTCCCACTACAAATATAAACTCACAGAGTGAAGAACGTTGTTAGATTTGCTTTTGTATCCAAGAGTTTAGAACAGGGCCAGACATGTGGTAGGTACCCTATATATTAACACTTCATAAAACATGAATTAATAAGCTGGTCTCCAGGCTTCATGTAGTGGCAGTGGGTGAACAGGAGGGATCAGACACCAGAGGTTTAGAAATAAGACCCAACAGATGAGCAGAATGGGGATAGGAAGAGTTTGGAGAAAAGAAGGGTCTGCAGAGGCTCCCAGGGTTTTGCCTTGTCTGTCTGTGTTTGGTGGCAGGAATATTAATAATTGTGTGTCAATTACCTGTCACCACAATGCTGTGCAGCAAACAGGTTGACAGCAGCAGGTTGAGCGCAGTGCTGTGAAACTGTCCACAGCCTCTGCAGCACAGGTTTGATTTCCGGCCAGCCAGGAAGATTCCCACATGGTGAAGCAGACCTCTCCTGTCTTGTCCACTGCTCCCCTCAGCAGTGGATTTCAGTTGTCTGTCTGTTCTGCTCCCTGCTCTGTCTCTGGTGAATTCTTTTTTTTTTTTTTTAAGATTTATTTTTATTTATTTATACAAGCACTGGATACAGTGAGAGTCGTGGGAAGATGAGAGAATTCACCCAAGCCAGAGCGGCTGCGCTTTGATGATGTGTGGTCTTGGGGGGAACAAAGCCATGATGTCCCTCAGTTCTTCTTAAAGGTAACAAATCACCTTCCTTAAAAAGGAAACCCCATCATCAGCAGATCTATAGTGCTCAGGTAAATAAGAGATTTTAAAAGTCTGGGGATAAGAGAGAAACAAGGAACTTGCAAATAAACGAGGCGTGCAAAGGGGAGGTTGGAGAGGGTGGGGCTCCTCTTACCAGCACGCTGCAGGCCAGGAGATGGTGCTGGGTATTTTAAGATGGTTCAGGCAAACAGAACAAAATCTGCTGGGACTTTCAGGGGCAGAGCTCCCAAGAGAGGCTTTGAGGATTAGGCTAAGGACACAGTGCTGTCTACTCCGGGGTTAGAAGTGTTTTGTGCTGGTCCAACCACTGTGGAAAGCTGTGTGGAGATTTCTGGACCTACTAAACATAGAGCTTCCATATGATCCAGCAATTCCACTCCTAGGTATTTACCCAAAGGACACAGAAACATCAATTCCAAAGAACACCTGCACCCCTATTGCCGCGGACCAGCACAGCAGTGAACGATGAGGCCGTCTCAGGGTTGAGAGACTGCACAGGGTGGTCAGGGATTCGGTTAAAGAAATGACAAACAGACACACTTCAAGAGTGAAAATCTGAGTGTAATTTTATTTGAGTTGGTGACCAGTATATATATGTTTTCTAAAAGCATAGGAATGGCGAACATCAGTGAAGAAATCAGCTTGCTTATAGGTTTAGCTTATCATTGACAGGGCAGTGATTTACATCTGGACCCAGGCGCATTCCTAAGCAGTTAGGCTATTAATTTTTCTTTTTGTTTTATATGATTACTTTTTGTTTTAACTACTCACTATTACTATTAATTAACACGGGTGAATTTTACTTTTCACAATGTAATATTTTTATCATTTAGATTAATACAAACTAGGCTAAGTATACAACAGAGAAATTATTAAGCTAGCAGTTCTATTAATACACAGAGTTTAGTAACGTTTCATTTGAATCAGCCTAGTTTTTAGATTTCATATGTTCTTTTTTAATCGGCAAACCAATGACCTTTTAAACAGAGAAAGAGAAAAGATTTTAGAGAGACAGTTGTATTAGAATAAAGTTTGTGGGTCTAGAGAAGGTGAGATAAGTTTCCAAGCGGACAGCATTCCTGTAGTGGCTCCTGGTGGTCGTTATCTTTCAACAGGCTTCCGTCTTATCTATGTCTTCAGGCGGTTTTTGCTGTTCTCCTCCTGCGCGCTGGTTGCCCAGCCGGACCTAGGGATTCCTAGAGGTCACTGCAGCAGGTATACCTTCAGGGGGTTTTGCTGTTCTCCGCCTGCGCGCTGGTTGCCCAGCCGGACCTAGGGACCGTGGCGCAAGCCATTAGCCCTAAGGGTCACTGCAGGGGGAGGTGCAGCACACCCCTATAGGCACAGGCGAGGCCCCGACTGTTGAGGAACCTCTGTGCTCCAGGCTGCTTGGCTCCCAGACTCAGAACTAAGGGTGAGTGTGGGGCCCTGTCAATGTTGTAGAAATAAATTCTGGCCTTTTACCCAAACAGAGGAAGAACAAGCAGTACTTCAGGAATAGTGAGGTCAGGAGAAGCTTTAATGACTCATGCATTCATTTGCTCAATAATATATTTTCTCATCATTTCCCCCTTCATGCCCTTGTGAGCTATTTTTCTCACAGGGCATCACCTATATACCTTTTTTAAGGGAAACCTGATTATTACTCAGTGGTAGTTATGAGGTGAGAGTCACTGGAACCCCGGGGAGGAGGAATCTTACTTGGTTGGCTGCTGCAGGGCCTCTTCCCTGCCATGCAGATACCTTCTTGGGCAGCAGTGAGCAGGTCTAGTCTTTGCCTGTCCTGGGGCACTACAGCTGCCAAGGAGTCACCTTGGCGTTGGAGGGCTAGGACTGATCTAATGAGAACATTCAAATTTGACTTCAGTCGGCCACTGGCCCTTTATGATGGATTTGAGGCTCTTACCTCAGCAGCTCTGGATGCAGTCAGCAGGCCCCTCTGAGTGGGATGGTCGGGGTGGGGGACTCTTATTCTGGTGAGGGGATTTTAACCTTGAAAGTATATCTCTTTAATTAAAACAGACAAGTTAGGTATCAAATTAACAATACAGCATGATTGTTTGTGTGGAGTAACACATTGATACGCTCCCTGAGCACAGGCCAGGTAAGGGCCATTTGTGGCACAGATCTTAGAAATGTGAGTCAAAGGGTTTGCAGCATTTCCCACAGAGACACAGGACCTCGTATAAGATTCGAGGAGGAGTTATGTGATACCTTTGAAGGGAACAGACCTGGGTCGAGTACGACTCCCGCATACTGGGCAGGACCTGGCGATAAGAAAATCCAGCAATCTGAATGAAGCAAGAGCCGCGTTAGAGTTGTTGAGAGCCATGTGTGCAGCGCTGATTATGTCTCATAGCTGGGACACAGGCGTGTGTGGGGTGACCAGAAGAAGCCCAGGGTGCCGGAGACCAGAGAGCTCCCTTGTTCTTTGTGGCCCTTCTGTCAAGCTGGGTACAAACCCTGGCTTCATTGCCTTTACTCGGGGTTTGGGAGATAAGTCCTCACATACAGAAGGGAGGATGAGGAGCAGGTGTAGGAGGATACTGGCCAGCAGGCTCATTTTACCAAACATTTGAAAACAATTATGTCCACACGCAGTATCAGGTAACCTAAGGCAAGAAGAGGACTTGCCTCCTAATCCCAGTGGCCTGGGACTATCGTGGCTAGGCCGACTGCAAAGACAGTCACTACAGGAACAGTAAAAACAACAAACAAGAGGAAACACATGTAGAAGGTCTCAAGCTTCTGCCGTGCATAGACCGACCAGATGTGTGGCCGCAACAGGGCTTGATGTCTAAGGCTGCCTGTTGGGTTGATCCATTTGTAACCTCAAGCGAAGGAGATTCTTCGGATCAGGGGCTGCTGTCCATCTGCTGGCTGAAGTGTCCTTCTTCTGGTTTGTAGGCCCCTTTCACTTTGGAGTGATGCACCCAAGGGGGTGGAAACTGAGACTTTTACTAAGGAAAAAAAAAGGGGGAGGTGGGCAAGTTCTGCAAAGGGGAGGGTTAAGAGATCAGCACAGAGGCCTCCCTGGTGGTGCAAAGGGTTAAGACGTAACCTATGAAGCTACCCACAGCCACTGCAGCACAAGGCCGATCCCCCACCAGAGAGCTACCCCCATGACACAGCAGACCTCTCCTGGCTCCCCCACTGCTCCCCTCAGCAGTGTATTTTGTCAGTCTGGCTGTTCTGCTCCCCACTCTGTCTCTGGTGAATCCTCTCATCCCCGCCCCACACCACTGGCCTGTACCCCAGTTCTTGTATGCATAAATAAATAAATCTTTAAAAAAAAAAAGAGAGAGAGAGAGATCAGCACAGAGACGGGTGGGCACCAGCTGGCTCTGCTGTTTAACCCCCTTCTCCTTGGACATCATTCCCCCCTTTGATGCCCTTCTGGGTTTCTCACAATCCCCCCTTATCACACAAGGGGGGATTGTGAGAAATACAGGAAAGACAAACTTGTTAAGACAAACAAGTTTTTTTTTCCAAATAAACACATTTAAATGTACAATAGAACTATTAACTCCAAACATTATAAATTTAAAACATGTATGTTTTAATTAAACTGTTACATTTTTGTTTTGTTTTTTTTTTAAAGTTTTTTTTTTATTTATTTATACAAGCACTGGCTACAGTCAGAAGCGCGGAAGGGTGAGAGAATTCACCAGAGCCAGAGTGGTGAGCGGAACAGACAGACCAACGAAGTACACTCCTGAGGGGAGCAGCGGGCACAGCAGGAGAGGTCTTTTGCACCATGTGGGACCCTTGCCCAGTGGCCAGGTATCAAACTGGTGCTGCAGAGGCTGCGGGCAGCTTCACAACCCGGTGCTCAACTGCTGTGCCACCGGGGAGGCCCTAAACCATTACATTTTGAACTAATTTATGTTTACCAAAAATTTTAGATAGCGATCTCAAAATTTGGTTTTTTTCTTTCTTTTTTTTTTTTTTAAATAGAGGCTCACATCTGCTTCAAGAGAGCCATGGGAAATCCCTGAGTCCTGATTTAAGAGCATGTATACTCTTTATTTATTTAGTTAGTTAGTTAGTTAGTTATTTTTAAAGATTTATTTATTTATTTATTTATACAAGCACTGGGTACAGTCAGAAGCGCGGGAAGGTGAGAGAATTCACCAGAGCCAGAGTGGGGAGCAGAGCAGGCAGAAGGACCAAAGTACACTGCTGAGGGGAGCAGCAGGCGGCAGGAGAGGTCTGCGCGCCATGCGGGACCCTCACCCAGTGGCCGGGGAGCAGCCAGGGATCAAACCGGCGCTGCAGAGGCTGCGGGCAGCTCGCAACCCAGCGCTCAACCGCTGTGCCTTATAATAATTTTAACACAGCAACATCCAGAGAGAAAAGACAGAAAGGCACAGACGCAGACACAGAGATCTCGTCCATTTAGAATTTTGGCCCTTTGCACTAACTTTTAGAGATAGTTATTTTACCAATATTTCTGACAACACTGACAATTATTAATTTATTTTTAAATATTTTTTTAACTACCTTCTTCAGATAAGAAAACATTTCTCAAGTTATATTTGGAAGAATGTCCCTTAGGTTTAAAAGAAAGTGGGGCAGAAAATTCCCTATCAGTTTCCTTTTTTTTTAAAGCAAGGCCTCCAGGATTATCTGTTTGCTCCCATTTCCCTCCCTTTTATTTGATGTTGCAGTGAGGGAAGGGGGAGCACACAGATGCTTTCCTGGCCATGCCCCTCTCAGAGATTTTGACAAGTCCAGACATTAGAGGAACATTCAGCCATATGACTTGTGGACAGAACCACAGGTAAAGCCCAATCTATCTGCGCACCTGCAGCTGTGGAGATGTCACACACACACCTTTCTCTCTCTCTCTCTCACACACACACACACATACACACACACATACCCCGAAGGTTATAACCATCCCATCACTGACTTTCTGGCAGTTCCAAGTTTCCCGACCAAAACCAAATGAGACCCTTGAGGTCTCCCTGAGATGTGATCAGCCTCTCCGTCCTCTACTCTAGTTAGGCCACATGGGAGCCAGGATCCCAGGACCTTACATGACCCTATGTCGACACCAAGTCCTGGACTCTCTCATCCCTTTGGAAGTCTGGCCTAGACAGCTTCGTGGGGTCTGGGCAGGAGCAACCAAGTCAGAGACAACTGAAAGGTGCTCAGTGGAGCTCGCTCCCCCTTCCTTGGCTCTCCCTCCCCTCGCACACCATGTGTCCTCCTAAGCTGATGGCTCAATAATAGACTTTCCCATCATCAGGACTGACACTGATCCCCATGCAGGGCTCTGCCTGTGCCCGATGGTGGACACCCCTGTGACCTCACGGAAGCTGTCACCCCACATGGCAGGGCCTGTGAGGAGCTCCCAAGGTGGCTGTTTCTCTTTTCCTCACAGCAGCTGACCCAGGACCCCCACACCCTGGACACCGGGAGTCAACACTGGGCATCGGGAGCTGCCAGGAACTGGTCCTGCCTGAAAGGGTTTGGCGCAGTAAAGAAGAGGAAAGCCAGGCTAAATTTCTCACAGGCAAAATGTTTATTGCGCCCTGGTGAAGTTCAATGACCCCCTTGGGGGTTGGAGAAGTGGCACCCGTTGAGGGATAAAGGCAAGCTTTTATAGGGCAGGGTCTGGTCTTAGAGCTCGGAGGTGGAGAATTTGGAGGCAAAGTTGCTTTTCAAAGAAGTTTTTCCTCTCAGAACTGGTGGTTCTTTTAGCTGCTTATCAGAACCTGTGCAAACTGGGCTCTGGGGATGCAGGTGGCAGCAGTTTCAAGTTCCCCTTCTTCTACCCAATCTCTGCCTCAGCCTCGACCTTGAACTACCCACACTACATGGATGGGGCCTGTGGCTTGATCAGATGTTAATGTCACCCAAGACCTGGTCACAGTGACCAGACACGGGTCACCAGGAAGGCCCAATTAT
The DNA here is from genome assembly GCF_964194135.1 of Talpa europaea. Taxonomy (NCBI): domain Eukaryota; kingdom Metazoa; phylum Chordata; class Mammalia; order Eulipotyphla; family Talpidae; genus Talpa; species Talpa europaea. Next base: position 103,199,641 of record NC_140068.1, on the reverse strand, counting down.
ATGTCTCCAAGGAAACCATGGAGCCTGGACCTCCCCTCCCCCTTCACTGACTGTGGTTTCCCCTCCTCAGTGAGGAGCAGCTGTGTCCCCCCAGTTATCTCTGCCAGAAACTCCAGGGTCATCTTTACATCCACTCCCCCACAAAGTCTACTTCCAGTGCACCCAAATGTTCAATTCATGTCCATGACCAGCACCTATTCCACATCAACCTCATTTCTCACCTGACCCAAGGGTCACACCACCCCACCTCCAGCCTCGCCTCCCCCACTCCATTTCCTTCCAAGATCATGACCTTCTCCAGTCAGCTCATGTCAACTCCCTGTCTCATCCTTCAGGGGATCCCTCTGCTTAAAGGAGGGTTTCCCAGGCCTCCCCATCTCTCTCTGACTCCCTTCCCATTGCTCTCCCAGAGGCCCCCTCTGGCTCAGGTGACTCCTCCAATTCAGGGAGCTCTCCTAGCCTCAGGCCTCCTCATAGTCCCTGATGCTCCTGCTGCCTCTGCTCCCCAAACACTTCACCTTGCAGGCCACATCTGAAGTGACCTGCTCAGAGAAGCCTCTGCCAACCTCCTGATCCCACTTGTGCATCCCACACCTGCTTATTGGGCTTGAGGGTCCTGTCCCTCACCCCAGCCTGGACATGTATAATCTGTGAAACATGTGGGATCCCAGGAGGTGGCCCTGTGAGTCCTGCTCCATATCCAGCAGGGAGGAGCCTCACCAACCTCAGCTGAGCTTGTCTGCAGAGGAGACACTGCTGCTGTTGTCCCTCAGCCTCATCCACTCAGAAAACCCCTCAGTCCACCTCTGACCTGAGCACCATCCTCTTATAGACAGTGTCCACCGTGCTCCCCTGTCTGCTATTCTATCCCCCCAAATATAAATATAACTGGGTCACTAATCACATCTCACTGAGCTGGAATCATTCAGGGCAGCACCTGTGTCTGTCCCTCAGACCCTCCCAGGGCTCAGGCAACCTGGTGACTGAGGTCCTCACTGCACTCCTGCCGGGTTGTGGACTTCACAGCATGTTCTGCACACCAGGGACCTGACTCCTCACAGAGTCCCAGCCTCATACCAGCAGGACTGTCCTGCCAGGGCTCACTCTCCCTCTCCTGAGGGGCCTCCTGTGTCTGTCGTCACGGAGACAGACTGACTGACCCTAATGTCAGAAATGCTTGGTTTCTGCCTGAAGTCTTGTCTGACATATTAAAACTCAAGATTTCTGTATATTCTTAAACACATCCTGTTACGGAGCAGCCCTGATATAAAACGGGTTGCCTGGCTGTGGGTCCTCACCCGCACACTTAAAAGGGACTTATTAATACTCCACCACAGGCACACACAAAAAGTTAATAAAAGGTTTATTTACAAGGGAAAGGGAATTGAGGAAATGTACAACTCAGGGAGAAAATAGGGAAATAAAGTCTTTAATGTGTCCTACCCGATCCGCCGACGTGGAAACCCAAAGGCACTCTCAGAGCTGGCCAAAAATGGGGGATCCTCTCTAAAGCCCACGTGTCCGGTTTTTACCAAACCTGGCTGCTTAACCCCACCCTCAGGTCCCAGCCACCTTCCCTTTGGTGGTGATGGGATTTGGAGTTCCCAGTGTCTTTTGGCTTTGGTCTGGAGTGGGGGGTGGAGTCCACAAAGCCTGTATGGAATGAGCTTTAGGACATCCTAACCCTAACCCTAACCCTAACATCCTTTTCCCCCTAACAGGCACAGAGTGGGGCGCTCAAGGATGAACCCCAGGGAGGGAGGGGAGCCCGCAGCTGAAAGCTCCCCCAGAGTCTGCGGAGAGAGATAGCCCAGTCCTGAGTGAGGAGAGTGTCCCCCATGGAGACCTGCCCTTGTCCAACCCTGTGAGGCAAAAGGGGCTGTGTCTTGGGAGCAGGGAACAGCTGAGGGGGCACAGGGGTAAAGTCGTGGCCCAGCCACCGTGGGGCCTGCAGAACCAGGTATCCTGATCCCCGCTGCTGGCTGGGTCTCCAGGGACGAGCAGAACTCCTTGGCTTGGGGGGGGGGGGTGTGGGCTCCCAGGAGCTGAGGTGTGGGTTCTCTACCAGGATCACCCCTCCAGGGAAACCCGCATGCACCTCTGTCTCCACCTCCACAGAGAACACAGGAGAAATGGCCTCCACTGTCCCACCTGTTTACAGTCAAGAGGTAGAGCATTTTAAAGAACTTGTAAGAAATGTCAAGGGGAAAAAATGAAATAAGACCTAACCAGAGTTTGAGAATATGAGGCTCTGACTCTGCGTCCACATTACTCTGAAAACCAGGGGCAGCTGCCTGGCTGAGCAGCCCCTTAGCTGGAGGTGTTACAGGGCAGGGAGAGGTGAACCCAAAACCTGCCTGCTCTAAATGGGTTCTGCCATCCGCCGCATCAATACAAAACATGTGAGACTTTAATGGGAAGAAACTTTAATACAATTAGGAAACAATACAGGAAAGGCAAAGAATATCGTTTCTAAACCAAGCACCCAATGTTACCCATCCCCTCGTGGGTAAAAGTTCACCCAAGCAGGATTGGCCCAGAGCAAGGCCCCAGAGCCTGCCACAAGTCTAAAGCATCTTCCAGTGGGGACCCACAGAAAAGGGTCATAAACCACCAGACAAGTCTGGAAGGAAAAGACTAAAATCAAAATTAAGACAAAAACCGACATGGTCACCTCCCCACGGGTCTCACCCACATCTGTGTCACGCAGTCCACGACCAAAAGGCAAGTGCAGTTTCTTCACGTGTCTCTTGGCTCCACGTGTCTCCTCCAGGTCTCCTTCTGGCTCCATCCTGCTTCCTTCCTTCCTCAGTTTCCTCTGCAGCTTCTTCTCTCCCAGCTCAGCTCCACCCTCCATTTGGGTGGGGCAGGGAACCTGGAACCTCCCCCTTTCCTGGGGACCACCCTGTTACAGGGGGAACCAGTCTCAGATCACACTAGCCCCTCCTGTTCCCCACTCTCCCCCCAGGCTCCTCCCAGGGCCCTGGCTCACAGGGCAGAGTCCTTCTGTCCTGCTGCACTTCTCACCCCCTGCCTGCCCAGGGAAACTCAGTCCCATCCCTGACTCTCTCACCTCACCTTGTCTACCTGCACTGTTCTCAGGCATCGCTCCTTCCTCACTGTCCCCCAAGAGACCAGCTTCTGTGGGAGAGAAGCAGCTTCTCTTTCCCTTGACCAGCCCCCCCAAGTCTCTTTCTTGCCAGTCAGTTATCTGGGCTCCTCCTCCAGCTGCTCCTGCATCAGGGGTCACATAGGCACCCAGCTGGCTCCAGAACATTCTGGTTCACACCCACAGGTTCAAGTGGTCCCTGGCACCCTCACCTTCCCCCCTTTATCCCCTCCTCCTCTGAGGTGACCTCTCCCTTGACTAAAATGCAAGAGGGCAGAGGAGATACCCCAATACTGAGACAGAGTGTTCCCTGCCCCCCCTCAAGGGGACCTGCTCCTAGTCCAGGGCCTTCCCATCCTCTCCCCCTGCAGGGTGAGGCCTCCTGCCCTGGGGCTGCTCTCAGTGGGAGTGGACAAGCTCCTGAGGTGAGAAGGCCCGTGAGTGTCAGATGAGCAGCTTCAGTCTAGACCCAGGGTCTGCCCCATCCTGTCTGGGGCCTGGTGTTTCCTCCTCTCCTCAGGCTGCTCCTCAGTCTGCAGGGGGAGGGGCTGAGCTGTGTGATAGCTGGGATTTCAGTGTTTCCTGTTTTAGTTAATAGCACTGGATTAAGGTATTTTCTTTAAAATTATCTAAATAAAATAATTTCTACTATAATTAAAATAAAGTTTTTTTAATCTGTTTTTAAAGAATTTTTTATTGTTTCTATGTTTTTACATTTTTTTTTGCTTTTGTAACAATGTTTTATTTCTCCTCTGAGGTGTTGTTCCCACAAAATTCCCACCACCAAGACACCTGTGAACCATCACCATAGACTTTTGTGCTCTTCCATCTTGTTTTGATCCTTTCTCCTCCCCTCCCTGATCAATGGCTCCAATTTATAGTTTTCCTGATAGTTTTGTCTTCTCCCTGCCCCCATCCCTGTAGAGTTTCCCTATGTTCCTTCTATAAGTGAAACCATCCAATATTTTTCTTTTTCTGAAGTAAGAAATTTTGTGTCATTTTCCGGAAGTCATTAACCTGACTCGCAGATAAATATATAAATAATTATTCAATTTATTCATAGTAGTGAACTGGTAAATTGCAAGCTCCTATGAAGGGGAATTTGAAGAATAGTTTTCATAATTTCCAGCAGGAAATGAAGTTCCAAATACAAATTATGATTTTTTTTAATTTAAAAAATGAAAGTAATATGCTGAGATAAAGAAAAAAAGCAGTTGAGCTTCCCCTGGTGGTGCAGGCGGTTGAGCGCCACTCTGTGAAGCTGTCCGCTGACTCTGCAGCACCAGTTTGATCCCCACCAGCCTGCGAGGGTCCCACATGGCACAGCAGACCTCTCCTGTCGCGCCCACTGCTCCCCTCAGCAGTGTATTTCATCAGTCTGCCTGTTCTTTTCCCCACTCTGTCTCTGGTGAATCCTCTTACCCTCCCGCACATCTGGGGCCTGGTGTTTCCTCCTCTCCTCAGGCTGCTCCTCAGTCTGCAGGGGGAGGGGCTGAGCTGTGTGATAGCTGGGATTTCAGTGTTTCCTGTTTTAATTAGTAGCACTGGATTTTTAAGGTATTTTCATTAAAATTATCTAAATAAAAGAATTTCTACTATAATTAAAATAAAGTTTTTTAATCTGTTTTTAAAGAATTTTTTATTGTTTCTATGTTTTTACATTGTTCTTCGCTTTTGTTTATTGTATAAATAAACAAATCAATCTTTTAAAAAAGAAAAAAAAGCAGTTAATGTCTATGAGGCAATAAACTATAATCTCTGAATTTTCCTCAATAGATAGCATGTGCCTTCATAGAAAACATGTCCTTAATTAATGATAAAACCTCAATTCAGGCCTCCCTGGTGGCACAAGGAGTTAAGATGCAACCTATGAAGCTATCCGCAGCCTCTGCTGCACAAGTTTGATACCCGGCCAGGGAGCTACCCACATAGAGCAGCAGACCTCTCCTGACTTGCCTACTGCTCCCCTTAGCAGTTTATTTCAGTAGATCTACCTGGTCTGCTCCCTACTCTGTCTCTGCTGAATCCTCTTATCCCCACACCTCTGGCCTGTACCCCAGCTCTTGTATGCATAAATAAATAAATCTTTTTTTTTTTTAAATAGAGGCATGTTTTATTTATTTATTTATTTATTTATTTATTTATTTTGTTTGTTTGTTTGTTTGTTTGTTTTTGCTTTTATACATGCACTGGGTACAGTCAGAAGCGCGGGAGGGTGAGAGAATTCACCAGAGCCATAGCGGGAAGCAGAGCAGGCAGAAGGACCAAAGTACACTGCTGAGGGGAGCAGCGGGCGGCAGGAGAGGTCTGCGCGCCATGTGGGACCCTCCTCCGGTGGCCGGGCAGCAGCCGGGGATTGAACCGGCACCACAGAGGCCACGGGCAGCTTTGCAACCCAGCGCTCAACCGCTGTGCCACCGGGGAGGCCCTAAATAAATAAATCTTTAAAAAAAAAAAAAAACACACAAGTCAAATCTTACACAACCCCTAGATAATTTCATAAATTTATTTCCAGGTATATAATCTCTGCACTGACACTGAAAAGTCATGACACCCAACTTTTTACCTAATTGTAGGTTTTTAGAAGATTTTTGTAACAATAGAATGAAAAATTTCATGGATAGTAACTGAGGGAGAACCAACATTTGACAAATTGGAAAAATGACAAACATCTCATCGCAGGACCGAGAAGAAAGGCAGCATAACCAGGAGAGACACGTGTCCTCGGCTGTGACTGGAGTGTCCCCTCCAGGGCTCATCCTGACACTGTGCAGGGGGCCAAGGGACACGCTCCTGGAGTCCAGCTCCAGGTCACACAGGAGGGCTCGTGGGGGATGTGGACCAGGAAGTGACACATGGGTGATGGGAGAGTCCACACCTGTGACTGCTCAGCTCCACACACATAATTCACACATTTGAACTAATACACAACACAACTGCATGTTGTTGACCATGAAGAAAAGCTTCCTTTACAAGTGAAGACGGGCTCACCTTTTCCCACAATGAGGAGACAACAGCCCCATCTGTGTAGCTAACAAGCTATATTATTTCTTAAATTCAGTCACATTCCCTTTGTCTACTCTGTTACCTAAAAATTCTATTATAAGCATAAACCCTAACAACTTGTATAAAAGCAAGGGTAAGGGGAAAGAGGAAGGAAATGGATTAAAAATACAAATAAATAAACACACATGCCTTTTTTTGGTCCTGGGTCACACACATGACTGATGTCTGACTCCCCAACTGCTCCTCCATCTTCTCCTCCCACCAGAACCACATCAGTGTCCCCTGGGGGAGGATCACACCTTCCTCCCTGCAGGTCTGGGACTCAGGATCCTGCTTCCTCTGGCAGCTGTGGTTCCCATGACCCTTTGCCACAGGACGTGGAAGGACCCAGTCAGTACAGGGACACCTGGGGTTCAGGTCCCAGCTCCCCAAGCCACCCCAAGCCTGAAAGTCTCTTCTTCATTCTTAATTCTCTTCTTCCCAACTGGTGTTGACACAAAAGGGGAGCTCAAATGCTTCTCATGAATTACCCAAATTGACACAACAGAGGCTTATTACAAATAACAGAAATTTACTGAAAATTACCAATTCACTGAAAATGATGGGTGACCAACATTCTGCTCAGATAGTCAACACACCTCAAAATAGACCTGGGACCCTCCTTCAGCCTCTAGGTTCCTCCACACAAACTCATGTTGAATAAAGTAACCTCCAATTAATTAATTTAGGAGAATAATTCAGAGCTCATCCCCTTTGTTGTCCAAACAGATGAAAATAAAATGAAACAATTTATCAAAAGAAAAATTATTTCCCATTGTAAAATTCATCCTACCCCAAAACAGTTCAAATCAGTCAATTTTATCCTTTGCTGCCTCAGCACAAGGCCTGACCTGACTGTTCTCACAGCCACGGCCTAGAAATCTGCACCCAGAGCAGGAGGACGAGACTCCAGCATACAGGACTCACAGGTTTGTCCACAGGGAACCTGCAGCCCCAGGAAGAGCCCAGGGCAGGGCTGGGCAGGTAGGGGCCTGATGGGGACATGGTCTCAGGGGTGCAGGGGAAGAGGGGGGCTTCAGGCCCTGGGGGAGCCCCATCCACACCAAAGCCTGAGGGGGTCCCCTCCCCTGGGAGACTCACAGGCTCCTCCAGAGAAGGAGGATTGTTCATGGCCACAGAGGACTTCTGGGGCCCAGCCTCCAGGGGGCAGAGTGTCATGGACATGTCTCCATAGACACATCTGAAGTATGGAAAGAGGGCCCCAGAGAAGGACTCAGGAGGGAAGGAGAAGATGTGGGAGCCATCAGTCATGTCATAGAAGGAGACATTCCCGTGATCGTAGTCCGGGAAAAACCCCACCCCGTGCAGAACCTGCCTAAGAGGTAGATGAACAGGAGGGGAAGTAAAGGTTAAAATATCATAATTAGCCCCCACAGCCCAGAACCCGTCCTGGGGAGAAACATAGCCCATATATTTCCTGTCTGTACCTTTCCTGCAGACTCCCAGGTCCCACCAGCTTCCTCTGTCATCTGCATTCCTGACCTCTACTTCCCAGTAACAGCTCCCTGATGTGATGCCCTCAAGACCCAACACACTGACTTCACCATAACAGGTCAGACTCTTATTGTCATATAGACAGACATCTGCAGGACAGGTAGAACCTGGATCCAGAGTGACAGGCCCTGCAATGAGAGAGACCCATTATGCCAACCCACCCCAATCCCATAACAAGGGCAAATACCACCTCACTCCAGATATGTAGCTGTATGGGGGGAAGGATATGCCCCCTGAAATGTGAGCCTGTGGCTCCAGCTCACAGTTCTCCAAGCAAGAGAAGGAGCCACAAGATTATTGGGGGTCAAATATGTCACAGGATCCCTGGGGACTGGCCTGGACCCCCAAGGACTCAGGAGCCCTTTCAGCACCCAGGACCAGTCACTCCCCCCAGCCCAGCTGTGTAACATCACAGCTGCACCCATCCTATCCCCACAGAGGGTGCAGAGTCAGTGCCCACACAGAGAACAGAAGGAAAGGCCAGAAGCTGAGCAGCCCCAGAGAGAACAGAGTCACTCACAGGCCCGGAACTGCTCCTTCCGCCAATCTGCAAGAGACACACATGTCACGTGAGGGACTCAAGATAGTCACACATCAGGGCCCATGCCTAGTTTTCTATGAGACAGAGACACAGAATTTACAAGGAAAAATTTTTTTCAAACATTTAGTTGATGCCTCTATCTTTTTGATTCACACACACACACACACACACACACACACACACACACACACACACATGAAATGCTGCAACCTTCCATGAAAGTTCAGCTATAAAACTTGACCCAAGGATTGGCAGCTTGGACACCAACTGAACAGAAAGGTATTTACCCAGATACGACCACTGAATTGTGACTTTCAATTCACCAGCCACACACCATCCTGGAAACTAGTATTCTTGAAAAAGTATCGTGAAGATCATAATTTTAAGGATTGCATGTACTTGTAAGGAACTCATTGACTGAACATGTGCTTTTCTTTCCCACAGGTAAAGAGCTACATCACTCAGAAACTCCAGACTATTTTTATGATTAATGTATATCTCCACTCTATTCCTCCAAGTAAGATTTTTCTGAGATCCCAAAGATAAATAAATTTACTTGTTTTCACAAAGACTTTAAATAACATCCAGCTATAATGTTCTACACCATAACTCTTGGCAATCTACAAAAAAAGAGGGAGTAGAGGAAACAAGGAGAAGAACAGTGCCAGAAGGAACAAAGGATAAAATAAAAGTGGGTTTTAATTTTCACGACTACAGCACATCAACAATTGTGTAGGCATGTCATGGCGCTAGGCTGTTAATTGTTATAGTAAACCGTTAGGTGAAAAATTATTATCAATTTTGTAAATAATATGAGGTCATACATGTATCTATCTATAAACCTGTCAATATGAAAATGTAGACTAGAGTGTATTAATGATGTTTCTTATTAAAAAGAGGGAGGTTGGCCAAAAATAGGTTACGTTAAAATAAATGAATCATAAATTTAGCAGAAATTTGAAAAATAGTAAAAGACTATATGATCCTCACTGTATACAATTAAGTCCCCAGGAGAATCAATATGAGTCTTAGGAGGAGCCTCACAGTCCCGGTCCCTAGATCCCCCATGGCCCCCCTCTCTGTGTCTCAGGGTCTATGGCCAGGACATATACAAACCCCCTGGTCAGGGAAAGGGCGTGTGACTCAGGTGCACGAGGCTCAGATCTTCCTCCACCAGCATCACCAACCTTCCCTGCAGGACCTGGGGCAGACCCTGCTGGGGGTGGGGGGACTGGAAGGGCACTGGGGAAGGGTTCTTATCAGAGGCAAACTCATTAGATGGTTGCCTCAAGAATGTTGTAAAAATGTAAGTTCTTCTAGGCCTCCCTGGTGGTGCAGGAGTTAGTCTCAGCACTCTCAAACTATCAGCAGACACTGTGGCATGAGTTCGATCCCCAGCCAGGGAGCTGACCCACATGGCACAGCAGACCTCTCCTGTCTCGCCTGTGGCTCCCCTCAGCAGTGTATTTCAGTAGCTCCACCTGTTCTGCTCCCCACTCTGTCTCTGGCTAATTCCCTCACCCCACCCACGCACCTCTGGCCTATGCCCCAGTTCTTGTACGTAAAAATAAATAAAAATAAATCTTTTAAAAAAAATGTAAATTCTTCTAAAATACTACAAAAGGGGTCAAGGAACCCTTTATATTTCATGACAAACCTTGCATAGTCTCTGCTCTGCCCACATTCAAACAAAGTGACTGTGGCCTTTGGCATCTCTTCTGCCCCTCTGTCCATCCAAACCTCTAGAAGGCTCTTCCCCCACACACCTCTCTACTTACTTCCCATTGCTCTCCTCCTCCATCTGGACTTTTCTTTCCTGATAGTCCCCACACCTTCTCTCTTAGAAAGGATTACAATCATTCCAGGTTCCTCCTTTTCCAATCCTCATGCTTTAATTCTTAAAAAAAAACAAACAATAACCTTAAGAGTTTCAGATGGAGGATTCTTCTCTAATGGAAGGTGACAGTTCTGAAAAACCATATATTACATTTTTATCTTGTTGCTCACACACAACACAATTTTGCATATAATATGAGGTGTTTCACAGGCCCAAACCATAAATATCCCAGAATCTATGAAGCACAGACTCAAAACACCTGCTCTAAAGAAACTGAATCCTTAGCAACAAAAACAGAGTTAGAGCAAATATCTAGCTTGGATATGAATCAGAGCATGATGAGACAGAGAACCAAGAAGAAACAGGAAAACCAAAACTAGATCCAAAAAAGGACATGGATTTTTATTACAGAAGGAGCCATAAACAAGGACCCCTTAGCAAGACCTGACTCCTAAGCAGGATTACAAGAATCTTCTAGAGACCAGCAATTCCTGATCCACATAGTTTTCCCTGCAGCAGCTTCTCCTTACACTGACCCCCACTGTCCTCACCTACAGGAAGGACCAAGTGACATGGGGTCAGAGGGTGTCCTGATCCCACATGACCTGCAGGGAGGACAGGGCAGGTGGAGGCAGGTCTGTGCTCACAAGGGAGGCCCTGAAGTTCTCACATGGAGAATCCAGAGTGAGAGGAGACCAGGGACCCCAGGTCCTTCCTGGTGAGGTCCCCTGATAGAGAAGGGACAGAGGGGAGGTTGGGAGAGGGGATCCCAAGACCCTCAGGGCCACTCACCTGCATACAGCTGGGCCTTCCTCCAGGCTAAAAGGGAACACACAGGTGAGACCTCAGCACAACCACCTGCTCATGTGATCCAGGGGCCCTGGTCACCCCTGTTCTGCAGGTGAGATTATAGAGAGTGGCTAAGAGGTCATGACCTCTTACCCTGTGCAGACAGGAGAGGGTGGTGGGAAATCCCTGGGTCAGGTCAGGAGCCTGCAGGACAGACTGACCCAGCCCTGCCTGCTGATGTTGTGGGGCTTTGGGCAAGTCACTGAGCCGCTCTGGGCCTCACAACCTTCAAAGCTCCTGTTTCACTTGCTATTCAGTGTGCTACAAAATCAAAACCAGTAAATGGGAAGATATTTTTAATGTATATATTAGTCCACAATTATTATATTCAACATTTCCTGGGAAAGTAATGGGAAGATGAAATGAAAACAACATGGACATCACACCAGCTCAGAGTAGAAGCGGCCCATTCTTCTCAGATGTCGTATTTCCAGAGATAAAAACTCTCTGGAAGGGGCCTACCTGGTGGTATAGCACTATGAAGCTATCCACAGCCACTGCAGCACGAGTTCGATCCCTGTCCAGGGAGCAACCCATACGGCGCAGCAGACCTCTCTTGTCTCACCCACTGCTCCCCTCAGCTTGTTTTCGGTCTGTCTGCCTGTTCTGCTCCCCACTCTGTCTCTGGTGAATCCTCTCACCCCACACCTCTGGCCTGTAGCCCAGTTCTTGTATGCATAAATAAATAAAATCTTTTTTTAAAAAAAATCTCTGGAACGGCCTGCCCTGGTGGCACAGCAGTTGAGCACTGGGCTGCGAAGCTGCCCGCAGCCTCTGCTGCGCTAGTTCCATCCCCGGCTGCTCCCCGGCCACTGGACGAGGGTCCCACATGGTGTGCAGACCTCTCCTGCCACTCACTGCTCCCCTCAGCAGTGTACTTCGGTCCTTCTGCCTATTCTGCTCCCTGCTGTGTGCTGTGGCTCTGGTGAATTCTCTCACCCTCCCAGGCTGCTGACTGTACCCAGTGCTTGTATAAATAAATAAATAAAGTCTTAAAAAAAAAAAACCAAACAACTCTCTGGAAGATGGAAAGTCCCCCCACTCACCCCCATGCAGGATCACCCCATCCTGCATGTTCTGATCAGCATCTTCAGAACAGAAGATGGGGCTATGGGGAGAGGGAGCAGGATGAGGACACAGTCCTGAACTGATTTATAAAATCTCAGGGGAACTGGCTATTACTTCCAGTAGCTGACCAAGAAATAGACGTATTAAAGGCTGGGAAGCCAGCACCATGGTGGGAAGGTCAGGGCTGTATGAGACTCAAGAAGCAGGAGACTCAAGGAGTCACAAGTCTACCCAGGACCTCAAACAGTGGGTGGAAAGAGCACCCAGATATGGGAGAGCCCATGGAGCAGGATGTTGCTCCCACCAGCTCCAGCTTCCACCCCAGGGAAGGGGCCATATGTCTGTGCTGAGACAGCCAAGGGTAGGGACTCCTGAGCACAAGGGACAGGGATCCAGGATCCCTGGAGCATCACTCACCAGCCAGATAAGCTGCCTTCCTCTGGTCTGAAAGACAACACAGGACACAGGTGAGCTAAGAACCAGAATGTCTACTATGAAGGGGACACAGAATTCAGGATGGAGAGCAGAGCTTACCTAGAATTGCCTGGAGTTCATCTAAAAGAGTTAAAAAAAAAAAAGCATAAACTCTTTCCCTAGGAAGAAACCTACCTGCCTAGAAACCCAAAAAATTAACCTCTCTATGTCCCAAAAGTTCCATCTACAGGCCCACCTCAACCTCCAACCTCCACTGTCATCTTTGGTCTCCTCAGCCTCCTGCTCTAATCTCCCTGCAGAAGGACCCTGGGCTCTGGCTCTACGGTCAACTTGTCCCTCTTAGCACCCACTGTCATACTCACCAGTCTGCCCCTGTCCTGCCTTACCTGTGTCCTTCAGGGCCTCCTCCTTGGTCTGTCTGTCCTCCTCCTTAGCCTGGCCCAGATTCCCCTGTTCCTGCAGCTCCCGCATCTGTGTGGAATGTTCTCTCTGGGTGTAGCAGGCAGCCCCCAGGAGCAGGAACAGCAGCAAGGGCAGGATCACCAGGAAAGTCGGCTTCCAGGGAGAGGCCCGGGGGAAGAAGGGCTCTGCAGACAGACACCCCACAGAGACCCCATTAGGACACAGCCCAGGACAGCCCAGCCCAGCTCACCTGGGAGTGCTGGCCCATCGTCTGCCCTGCAGGGAGTGGAGAAGGGGGACAGTGCTGACATGGGATGACAATGGCCATGTCCTTCTCCTGGCCCAGGACAGGGTTGAGGATGGAGCAGTTCACGCTCCCCGAAGAGCTCTCGCACCACCAGAGTAGCCTCCACGCTGAACAGCCACTCAGTGTCCTGGGACTGGACCTTGGAGAACTCCAGGAACTGCTATCTACGGGTGTCTCTCCTGGGGCTCCAGGAACCAGCCCAAGGCCATGCACACCATGCACACCCCATCCTCCTCTGGCCCCGTGATGTGCACTTGGGGGGCAGAGCCCATACCTGCAGAGGAAAGATGAGAGCCAGGTGGGGCAGGACCCACCCATGCACACCTACTAGGGGAGGCTGACAAGGTGCATTACGGGGTGTCTTGGGGAGGCCTCCCCCTGGGGGCACAAAGATGATGACACTAAGATGGGGGAGAGAGAGAGTGAGAGAGAGACAAAGAGAGAGAGGGAGAGAGAATATGATAAGACCAACTCTTAGGAGAGAGGGTCACCTGTGGGGTAGGAGTTCTGGGAACAGTCATCCTTGGTGGGGGGATTCCCTCTCCCTGAACCACAGGAGGGTAAGAGGGAGACACAAGACCGAAGGAAAGAACATGAGAGAGGCTGGAGGGGCCTGGGCTCATCCCCCAGCCCTGCAGGTAGAGAGATGATGCCCACAGGAGAGGAGAAGGAATATCATATCTCTGCCTTTAAACACAGCCCAGGAATATAAATCAAGAATAATAACCCAGAGAACCCACTGCCAGGGCAGACCAGGCACGCAGGGGAGTGTGTCCCCGCATCTCCATTTTAGAACAGGGACCTTTCTTCAGTAAAGACTGCTTGAAACTGACAGATGGCTCCCGAGGAGCTAGAGGGGAGTGGGGAAGTTCACCCAAGATGCCAGCCAGTCCCAGCAACACAGCGTCCCAATGCATATGGCAAATTAGAAAACAGACAGTAGGGAGTAGAAGAACTACACGCAACCTAGCAACTCCTCAGGAAAAAAGCACACCACAAAAAGAAAACCACCCCCCAGATTGCAATGACAGTAACTTGGAAGAACTTCTGAGCCTTCCAGAAAGAGAACTTCAAATTGCCATGATTAAAAAAATGACAGAACTCATAAAGGAAAACAATGATAACAGAAAAATAATCAACAATCAGAAGAATGAAATTGAGTCCCTAAAGAGGGAAGTAAAAGAAATGCAGGAGATCAAAGAATTAATGGAGGCACTAAAGAACTCTGGGAAAAGCAATGAAAGCAGAATAGATGAAATGGAAGAACGAATAAGTACTCTTGAAGACACAGAAATAAAAAGAACCAAAACAGAAAAGGAAAGAGAAGTACGAAGGAAAAAGACCGAAGAACGACTTCAGGAATTATCTGACTCCATGAGGAAAGGAAATATAAGAGTTATAGGAATACCAGAAGGAGAAGAGTGAGATGTAGGAACAGAGAAAATATTCAAGGAGATAATTGAAGATAACTTCCCAAAGGTGAAGAAGGAGATGAAAATTGATATACAAGAAGCAAGAAGAACACCAAACTTCCACGACGAAAGGTAAAAAACAGCAAGACACATAATAGTAAAAATCCAGGACAAGGAAAAAATGATGAAGCTGACAAGAGGGAAGAAACAGATAACATACAAAGGAAAACCAATCAGGCTGACATAAGGCTGACATCAGACTTCTCTGAAGAAACACTATGGGCAAGGAGAGAGTGGAGGGACATAGTCAACAGACTCCAAGAAAACAGATGCCAACCAAGAATACTCTCTCCCACAAAGCTCTCCTTCCTCTATGAAGAAAGAATAAGGACCTTCCCAGACAAACAGAAATGGAATTTCATTACAACTAAACCCACACTCCAAAAAATACTATAAGGAGTCCTAAAGCCAGAACCTCAGAGGGACGAATGACAATGAAAGAAGGCCAAAAAAAAGTTATTAAAAGAATAAATAAATAAAGGAAAGACAAACACAATGGCAAATACAGATGCTAACATATCAATATTAACCCTAAATGTAAATGGACTAAACTCTTCAATAAAAAGACACAGAGTCACAGGCTGGATTAAGAAACAAAACCCAACCTTTTGCTGTCTCCAGGAAACATATTTAGCTACAAAAGATAAAAATAGACTCAAAGTTAAAGGATGGAAAACAATCCTACAAGCAAATGGACCAAAAAAGAAAGCAGGAACAGCTATACTTATATCAGATAAAACAGATTTCAAACTCAAAAAGGTAAAAAGAGACCCCAATGGTCACTGCATTATGATCAATGGGACAACATTTCAAGAAGAAATAACACTCATTAACATATATTCACCAAATGAAGGAGCACCAAAATATATCAGACAACAATTGACATCTCTGAAAACAGACATCAGAGAAAACACATACATAGTGGGAGACTTCAACACACCACTATCAACAATGGATAGATCAACGAGACAAAAAATAGGTAAAGACACTAAAGCTCTAAATAAGGACCTAGAGTGTTTGGGCTTAACAGACATCTATAGAACACTAAACCCAAAAAAACCTGGAGTACACATTTTTCTCAAGCGCACACAGATCATTCTCCAGGATCAATCACATACTGGCACACAAGAAAAAACATTAACAGATACACAAAGATTGAAATCATACCAACCATCTTTTCTGACAATGAAGGCATCAAACTAGAAATAAACCATAAAAAGAAGGTAAGGAACTCTCCTACCTCATGGAGATTGAAAACCACACTACTAGAAGACCACTGGACTAATGAGGAGATCAAAGAAGAAATTAAAAAAAATTCCTTGAATTGAATGACAAGGAAGACACCAATGTTCTAAATGTATGGGATGCAGCAAAAGCAGTAATAAGAGGAAAAAATATAGCAATAGAAGCTCACATCAAGAAACAAGAAAGAACTCAAAGAAACAACCTAATCTTGAAGCTCAAAGATCAAGAAGAACAACAAAAAAAAACAAAACCAGTAGAAGAATGGAAATAATAAAAACCAAAGCAGAAATAAATGCAATTGGAACTAAAAAAAATCCAAAAGTTCAATGAAAACAAGAGCTGGTTCTTCAAAAAAATCAATAAAATAGACAAACCCCTAGCCAGGCTCACAAAGGAAAAAAGGGAGAAAGCACAAATAAACAGGATCATCAATGAAAGAGGAGAAATCACAAAGGACACAGCAGAAATCAAAAGAATAATCAGTAACTACTATGAACAGTTATATGGAAACAAGTTCAACAATCTAGAGGAGATGGACAAATACCTACAACTCTACAATCACCCAAAGCTAGATAAAGAAGAAATAGAACACCTAAACAGACCAATTACAAGCAGCAAAATTGAAATGGTAATCAAAAACCTCCCCCAAAACAAAAGCCCAGGACCTGATGGATTTACAAATGAATTCTACCAAACATTCAGAGACGAATTAGTGCCTATCCTTCACAAACTCTTCCAAAAAATTGAGAAGGAAGGGACAATACCAAACACGTTCTATGAAGCCAACATTACACTAATACCAAAACCGAACAAGGACAACACAAAAAAGAAAACTACAGGCCAATCTCCCTAATGAACACTGATGCAAAAATCCTCAACAAAATTTTAGCTATCAGAATCCAACAATGTATCCATAAGATAATTCACCACGACCAAGTAAGATTCATACCAGGGACACAAGGATGGTTCAACATCCGGGAATCAATCAACGTTATCCAACACATCCACAAAAAGAAATATAAAAACCATATGATAATATCAATCGATGCTGAGAAAGCTTTCAACAATGTGCAACACCCATTCATGGTAAAAGCCCTTGAAATTCTTGGGATACAAGGAACATACCTCAACATCATAAAGGCCATATATGACAAGCCAACAGCCAGTGTCATTCTCAATGGTGAAAAGCTGAAAGCATTTCCATTAAGATCTGGGACAAGACAAGGATGTCCACTCTCACCACTGCTTTTCAATATAATACTGGAAGTCCTAGCCAGAGCAGTAAGACAAGAGAAAGACATCCAAGGAATCCAAATAGGAAAAGAAGAAGTCAAACTATCACTATTTGCAGATGATATGATAATATATATAGAGAACCACAAAAACCCCACAGAAAAACTAATTCAACTCATCAATCGGTTCAGTAAAGTGACAGGATACAAAATCAACATGCAAAAGTCAGTAGCCTTCCTATACACAAACAATAAATCCGAAGAAGAAGAAATTAAAAAAAAAACATCCCTTTTATTATAGAAATAAAAAAAATCAAATACTTGGGAATCAATCTAAAAAAAGAGGTAAAGGACCTATACAAAGAAAACTATAAAACACTGTTAAAAGAAATAGAAGACAACAAAAAGAAATGGAAAGACATCCCCTGCTCATGGATTGGAAGAATAAACATTATTAAAATGGCCATCCTACCAAAAGCAATCTACAGATTCAATACTATTCCAATCAAAATTTCAAGGTCATTCTTCAAATAAATAGAACAATTATTGATGAAATTCATATGGAATCACCAAAAACCCCCAATAGCCAAAGCTCTCCTGAAAAAAAAAGAAGGGAATGGAGGCATCGCACTCCCAAGACTTCAAACTATACTACAAAGCCATAATTATCAAAACTGCATGGTATTGGAACAAGAACAGACACACAGACCAATGGAATTGAATAGAAAATCCAGAAATAAATCCACAGATTTATGGTCAACTAATCTTTGACAAAGGAGCAAAGAATATGCATTGGAGCAAAGAAAGTTTGTTCAATAAATGGGGCTGGGAAAACTGGGTCGCTACATGCAAAAGAATGAAGCTTGACCACTACCTCACACCATACACAAAAATCAACTCAAAATGGATTAAAGAACTAGACATAAGACCAGAAACCATAAAATATATAGAAGGAAATATAGGCGAATCACACGTGATATGCACATCAAAGACATCTTTACAGACACATCACCCAAAGCAGTGATAGTGAAGGCAAAGATCAACAGGTGGGACTACATCAAATTAAAGAGCTTCTGCACAGCAAAAGAGACAATAACAAAAACAAAGAGAAACCCCACCAACTGGGAGAACATTTTTGCACACAACACTAATGATATAGGACTCATCACAAAAATCTGCAAAGAGCTGATAAGACTCAACACAAAGAAAGAAAATAATCCAGTGAAAAAATGGGCAGAACCACGGCCTCTGCAGTGCCGGTTTAATCCCCGGCTGCTCCCCGGCCACTGGAAGAGGGTACCACATGGTGCGCAGACCTCTCCTGCCACCCACTGCTCCCCTCAGCAGTGTACTTCAGTCCTTCTGCCTGCTCTGCTCCCCATTCTGGCTCTGGTGAATTCTCTCACCCTCCTGCGCTTCTGACTGTACCCAGAGCATGTATAAGCAAACAAACAAACAAACAAATAAATAAATAAATAAAACACGCCTCTATACATAAGAAAAAAAAAAAATGTGCAGAAGACCTAAAAAGAAAATTCACCAAAGAGGAAATGCAAATGGCCAACAGGCATATGAAAAAATGTTCAACATCACTTGTAATCAGGGAAATGCAAATCAAAAATACCATGAGATACCATCTTACACCAGTGAGAATGGCACATATTAAAAAAACTAGCAACAACAAATGTTGGCGAGGATGTGCAGAAAAAGGAACTCTCCTGCACTGTTGGTGGGAGTGCAAACTGGTCCAACCACTATGGAGAGCTGTGTGGAGATTACTGGACCTACTAAACATAGAGCTTCCATATGATCCAGCAATTTCACTCCTAGGTATTTACCCAAAGAACACAGAAACATCAATTCCAAAGAGCACCTGTACCCCTATGTTTATAGCAGCACTGTTTACAATAGCTGAGCTTTGGAAACAACCCACATGCCCAAAAATAGATGACTGGATCAAGAAGATGTGGTACATATATACCATGGAATATTACTCAGCATTAAAAAAAGATAAACACATGCAATTTGCAGCAACATGGATGGCGCTGGAAGGGATCATGCTCAGCGAAATAAGCCAGAAAGAAAAAGAAAAATAGCGGATGGTCTCACTCATAGCAGGAATTTAGAAAACTTATATAAGGGAGCAGGAAAATGAATAACTATAAGAAAGTGAAAATCAAAATCAAGAAACAACTATGAACCAGAGACACTCTATGGGTGGTGGGGGGCGGGGAGGGGAGGGATTGGGGTCAAAAGAAGGGGATTGAAATTGTATGGGGAATATAAAAATAATATTTATTAAAAAAAAAGAAGAATAACCCAGAGAAGTCTTGGGGGGGGGAAGGCACTTATTACCAAAATTTTCAAAGGCATAAATTAAAATCTTCCATACATTTTTTAAAGATTTATTTTATTGATTTATGCATACAAGAACTGGGGTACAGCCAGAGGTACAGAGGGTGAGAGGATTCACCAGAGACATAGTGGGGAACAGAACCAGCAGATCTACTGAGATACAATGCTAAGGGGAGCAACAGGCAAGACAGGAGAGGTCTGCTGTGCCATGTGGGTAGCTCCCTGGCTGGGGATATGCTGCAGTGGCTGCTGATAGCTTGATAGTGCTGGGACTTATCCCCTTGCACCACTAGGGAGGCCCTGCCATACATTTTTTTTAATTTCATTTATATATTCCCCATACAATTGCAATCCCCCCATTCTGACCCCAATCCCTCCCCTCCCACCCCCCACCCCCAAAAAGTGTCTCTGGTTCATAGTTTTTTGTTGATTTTGATTTTCACTTTCTTATAGTTATTCGTTTTCCTGGTCCCTTATTTAAGTTTTCTAGATTCCTGCTATGAGTGAGACCATCCGGTATTTTTCTTTTTCTTTCTGGCTTATTTTGCTGAGCATGATCCCTTCCAGCATCATCCATGTTGCTGTAAATTGCATGTGTTTATCTTTTTTGAATGCTGAGTAATATTCCATGGTATATATGTACCACATCTTCTTGATCCAGTCATCTATTTTTGGGCATTTGGGCTGTTTCTAAAGCTTAGCTATTGTAAATAGTGCTGCTATAAACATAGGGGTACAGGTGCTCTTTGGAACTGATGTTTCTGTGTCCTTTGGGTAAATACCTAGGAGTGGAATTGCTGGATCATATGGAAGCTCTATGTTTAGTAGGTCCAGAAATCTCCACACAGCTCTCCATAGTGGTTGGACCAATTTGCACTCTCACCAACAGTGCAGAAGAGTTCCTTTTTCTCCACACCCTCGCCAATATTTGGTGTTGCTAGTTTTTTTAATATGTGCCATTCTCACTGGTGTAAGATGGTATCTCATGGTAGTTTTGATTTGCATTTCCCTGATTACAAGTGATGTTGAACATTTTTTCATATGCCTGTTGGCCATTTGCATTTCCTCTTCAGAGAAGTTTCTTTTTAGCTCTTCTGCCCATTTTTTGACTGGATTATTTTCTTTGTTGTTGTTGAGTCTCATCAGCTCTTTGCAGATTTTTGTCATCAGTCCTTTATCATTAGTGTTGTGTGCAAAAATGTTCTCCCAGTCGGTGGGGTTTCTCTTTGTTTTTGTTATTGTCTCTTTTGCTGTGCAGAAGCTCTTTAATTTGATGTAGTCCCAGCTGTCGATATTTGCCTTCACTATCCCTGCTTTGGGTGATATGTCTGTAAAGATATCTTTGATGTGCAAATCATGTAGTGTTTCGCCTATATTTCCTTCTATGTATTTTATGGTTTCTGGTCTTATGTTTAGTTCTTTAATCCATTTTGAGTTGATTTTTGTGTATGGTGTGAGGTAGTGGTCAAGCTTCATTCTTTTGCATGTAGCGATCCAGTTTTCCCAGCACCATTTATTGAACAAACTTTCTTTGCTCCAATGCATATTTTTTGCTCCTTTGTCAAAGATTAGTTGACCATAAATCTGTGGGTTTATTTCTGGATTTTCTATTTGATTCCATTGGTCTGTGTGTCTGTTCTTGTTCCAATACCATGCAGTTTTGATGATTATGGCTTTGTAGTATAGTTTGAAGTCTGGGAGTGTGATGCCTCCATTCCCTTCTTTTTTTTTCAGGAGAGCTTTGGCTATTGGGGGTTTTTGGTGATTCCATATGAATTTCATCAATAATTGTTCTATTTCTTTGAAGAATGACCTTGAAATTTTGATTGGAATAGCATTGCATCTGTAGATTGCTTTTGGTAGGATGGTCATTTTAATAATGTTTATTCTTCCAATCCATGAGCAGGGGATGTCTTTCCATGTCTTTCTGTCTTCTTCTATTTCTTTTAACAGTGTTTTATAGTTTTCTTTGTAAAGGTCCTTTACCTCTTTTGTTAGATTTATTCCCAAATATTTGATTTTTTTTGTTTTGATAATAAAAAGGATTTTTTTTTATTTCTTCTTCTTCAGATTTATTGTTTGTGTATAGGAAGGCTACTGACTTTTGCGTGTTGATTTTGTATCCTGCCACTTTACTGAACTGATTGATGAGTTGAATTAGCTTTTCTGTGGAGTTTTTGGGGTTCTCTATGTATAATATCATATCGTCTGCAAATAGTGATATTTTGACTTCTTCTTTTCCTATTTGGATTCCTTGGATGTCTTTCTCTTGTCTTATTGCCCTGGCTAGGACTTCCAGTATTATATTGAAAAGCAATGGTGAGAGTGGACATCCTTGTCTTGTTCCAGATCTTAATGGAATTGCTTTCAGCTTTTCACCATTGAGAATGATACTGGCTGTTGGCTTGCCTTTATGATGTTGAGGTATGTTCCATGTATCCCAAGAATTTCAAGGGCTTTTATCATGAATGGGTGTTGCACTTTGTCGAAAGCTTTCTCAGCATCTATTGATATTTTCATATGGTTTTCATATTTCTTTTTGTGGATGTGTTGGATAACGTTGATTGATTTTCGGATGTTAAACCATCCTTGTGTCCCTGGACTGAATCCTACTTGGTCGTGGTGAATTATCTTATGGATACATTGTTGGATTCTGATAGCTAAAATTTTGTTGAGGATTTTTGCATCAGTGTTCATTAGGGAGATTGGCCTGTAGTTCTCCTTTTTTGTGTTGTCCTTGTTCGGTTTTGGTATTAGTGTAATGTTGGCTTCATAGAATGTGTTTGGTATTGTCCCTTCCTTCTCAATTTTTTGGAAGAGTTTGTGAAGGATAGGCACTAATTCGTCTCTGAATGTTTGGTAGAATTCATTTGTAAATCCATCAGGTCCTGGGCTTTTGTTTTGGGGGAGGTTTTTGATTACCATTTCAATTTTGCTGCTTGTAATTGGTCTGTTTAGGTGTTCTATTTCTTCTTTATCTAGCTTTGGGTGATTGTAGAGTTGTAGGAATTTGTCCATCTCCTCTAGATTGTTGAACTTGTTTCCATATAACTGTTCATAGTAGTTACTGATTATTCTTTTGATTTCCGCTGTGTCCATTGTGATTTCTCCTCTTTCATTGATGATCCTGTTTATTTGTGCTTTCTCCCTTTTTTCCTTTGTGAGGCTGGCTAGGGGTTTATCTATTTTTTTGATTTTTTCGAAGAACCAGCTCTTGGTTTCATTGATCTTTTGGATTGTTTTTTTTTTTTAGTTTCAATTTCATTTATTTTTGCTTTGGTTTTATTATTTCCTTTCTTCTACTGGTTTTGGTTTTTTTTTTGTTGTTCTTTTTCTAGATCTTTGAGCTTCAAGATTAGGTTGTTTCTTTGAGTTCTTTCTTGTTTCTTGATATGAGCTTCTATTGCTATATATTTTCCTCTTATTACTGCTTTTGCTGCATCCCATACATTTAGGATATTGCTGTCCTCCTTGTCATTCAATTCAATGAATTTTCTAATTTCTTCTTTGATCTCCTCTTTAGTCCAGTGGTCTTCCAGTAGTGTGGTTTTTAATCTCCATGAGGTAGGAAAGTTCCTTGCCTTCTTTTTATGGTTTATTTCTAGTTTGATGCCTTCATGGTCAGAAAAGATGGTTGGTATGATTTCAATCTTGGTGTATCTGTTGATGTTTGTGTTGTGCCCCAGTATGTGATAAATCCTGGAGAATGATCCGTGTGTGCTTGAGAAAAATGTGTACTCTGTTTTTTGGGGGCTTAGTGTTCTATAGATGTCTGTTAAGCCCAAATGCTCTAGGTCCTTATTTAGACCTTTAGTTTCTTTACTTATTTTTTGTCTTGTTGATTTATCCATTGTTGATAGTGGTGTGTTGAAGTATCCCACTACGTATGTGTTTTCTCTGATATCTGTTTTCGGAGATGACAACAGTTGTCTGATATATTTTGGTTCTCCTTTGTTTGGTGAATATATGTTAATGAGTGTTATTTCTTCTTGAAGTATTGTCCCCTTGATCATAATGTAGTGACCATTGGGGTCTCTTTTTATTTTTTTGAGTTTGAAATCTGTTTTATCTGATATAAGTATAGCTGTTCCTGCTTTCTTTTTTGGTCCATTTACTTGTAGGATTGTTTTCCATCCTTCAACTTTGAGTCTATTTTTAAATTTTGTAGCTAAATGTGTTTCCTGGAGATAGCAAAAGGTTGGGTTTTGTTTCTTAATCCAGCCTGTGACTCTGTCTTTTTATTGAAGAGTTTAGTCCATTTACATTTAGGGTTAATATTGATAGGTTAGCATCTGTATTTGCCATTGCGTTTGTCTTTCCTTTGATTTTATTTATTTATTCTTTTAATAACTTTTTTTTGGGCCTTCTTTCGTTGTTATTCATCCCAATGAGCTTCTGGCTTTAGGATTCCTTGTAGTATTTTTTGGAGTGGGGGTTTAGTAGTTATGAAATTCCAGAGTTTCTGTTTGTCTGAGAAGTTCCTTATTCTTTCTTCATAGAGGAAGGAGAGCTTTGCGGGAGAGAGTATTCTTGGTTGGCATCTTTTTTTTTTGGAGTCTGTTGACTATGTCCCTCCACTCTCTCCTTGCCCGTAGTGTTTCTTCAGAGAAGTCTGATGTCAGCCTGATTGGTTTTCCTTTGAATGTTATCTGTTTCTTCCCTCTTGTCAGCTTCATTATTTTTTCCTTGTCCTGGATTCTTGGGAGCTTTACTATTACGTGTCTTGCTATATTTTTCCTTTCGTCTTGGAAGTTTGTTGTTTTTCTTGCTTCTTGTATATCAATTTTCATCTCCTTCTTCACCTTTGGGAAGTTCTCTTCAATTATCTACCTGGAATATTTTCTCTGTTCGTACATCTCTCTCCTCTCCTTCTGGAATTCCTATAACTCTTATATTTCCTTTCCTCATGGAGTCAGATAGTTCCCAAAGTCTTTCTTCGGTCTTTTTCCTTCGTACTTCTCTTTCCTTTTCTATTTTGGTTCTTTTTATTTCTGTGTCTTCAGGAGTACATATTCGTTCTTCCATTTCATCTTTTCTGCTTTCATTGCTTTTCCCAGAGTTCTTTAGTGCCTCCATTAATTCTTTGATCTCCTGCGTTTCTTTTGCTTCCGTCTTTAGGGACTCGATTTCCTTCTTCTGATCATTGTTTTCCTTTATGAGTTCTGTCATTTTTTTAATCATGGCAATTTTAAATTCTCTTTCTGGAAGGCTCAGAAGTTCTTCCAAGTTACTGTTGTTGCAATCTGGGGGGTGGTTTTCTTTTTGTGGTGTGCTTTTTTCCTGAGGAGTTGTTAGGTTGCGTGTGGTTCTTCTAATCCCTACTGTCTGTTTTCTAATTTGTCGTATGCATTGGGACACTGTGTTGCTGGGACTGGCCGGCATCTTTGGTGAGCTTCTCCGCTCCCCTCTGGCTCCTCCAGGAGCAATCTGTCGGTTTCAAGCAGTCTTTACTGAAGAAAGGTCCCTGTTCTAAAATGCCGATGTGGGGACACACTCCCATGTGCTCTTGGTCTGCCCCGGTGGTGGGTTCCCGCTCCCCCTCTGGGTTTGGACTGCAGGCCAGAAGGGGCCTGGTGTGGGCGATCTTCCCCACTCACCACTGGCTGCTGAGGGAGCCAGCCAGGGAGCAACCCGCATGGTGCAGTAGACCTCTCCTGTCTCACCCGCTGCTCCCCTCAGCAGTGTATTTCAGTCAGTCTTCCCGTTCTGTTCCCCACTCTGTCTCTGGTGAATCCTCTCACCCCGCCCCACACACACCCCTCTGGCCTGTACTCCAGCTCTTGTATGCATGAATAAATAAATCTTAAAAAAAAAAGCCCTAATTTTTCATCCTTCATATTGAGCTTACATCCTGCCACCTACCTTTTACTTCCCTCACATTCTGACCCTGGGTTAAGTCATGTGACTTCATGTGTCTGATGCAAGATCAGCTCATGTGACTCAGAAGGTTTATTTATTTTTATTTTTATTTTTTAAGATTTATTTATTTATTTATACAAGCACTGGGTACAGTCAGAAGCACGGTAGGGTGAGAGAATTCACCAGAGCCAGAGCAGGGAGCAGAACAGGCAGACTGATGAATTACACTACTGAGGGGAGCAGTGGGCTGCAGGAGAGGTCTGCGTGCCATGTGGGACCCTCACCTGGTGGCTGGGAGTCGAACCAGTGCTGCAGAGACTGTGGGCAGCTTCGCAACCCAGCACTAAACCACTGTGCCACCAGGGAGGCCCTGACCCAGAAGTTTTAGAATTGCATGTGTCATGGGTCTTCCCTCTGCCATCTCCATGGAAGGACATTGCAGTCCAGGTGCTGGAGGATGAGTTCATAGAGCAGGGCCTGTCACAGGCCTTTCCCCCTGAAGCTGTCCTCCCTCATCCAGGAGCCAGTGACCATTCATGTAACAAGCCCAGCCAAGGTCCACATTGTGACCTTTTCATCTGACCAAAAGATGTAGAAGTAAGGACAGAGAGTTTCAGTCATGTCCATCCCAGGTTAGCTAAAGAGCCCACTGGCCAAAAGTTATCACAAGATCATTGATATAGGCCATTAAGATGTTTTCTTTGATTCTTTGTTATATAACATCATTATTGTGATAGGCAACTGATATTGCTAGTATTCCTAATATAATATAAAAAAGAGATGTTAAAAAGCTTAGAAGTCTCTATAATCCCTTTAAATACTCTGTGTTCCTCTATTCATCCAAGAGTCTTATATCTAAATCTTGCTGATGACTGACCTCCTGTCTACCTACTGCCACTGTGTGACTCTTCCTCTCTACAATAACTGCACTCCCCACCTCCACACTGTCTCTCCTGGCTTCTCCTTAGTACTCCAGAGTCATCATCCTAAGGCCTGTTCTACTCAAAACTTTCAATAGTTCCACACCCAAACACAATAACACAGCACCCCAAGCCTTCTCTATCTGCCAGCTGATTCTTTGCCATCCCTCTTCTTTCTGCTGCCCTCACAGTCTCTACCAACTGTGCCCTCAAGGTCCAAGACTCCAAATCCATGAATTTAACTGCTGTTACCACAGTCACCATGCTCCCTGGACTCCCTCGTCCTTTCTTCTTCTAAGTTAAAGAGTTCTATGGAAACTGGTCTGCTAAAACGCAATCCCAACTCAAGAATCTACTTCTGTTCAACATCCAAAATCAAACAATGTTATCCAACACATCAACAAAAAGAAATATAAAAACCATACGATAATATCAATAGATGCTGAGAAAGCTTTTGACAAAGAGCAATACCCATTCATGATAAAAGTCCTTGAAATTCTTAGGATACAAGGAATATGCCTCAACATCATAAAGGCCATATATGACAAGCCAACAGTCAGTATCATTCTCAATGGCGAAAGGCTGAAAGTATTCCCATTAAGATCTGGAACAAGACAAGGATGTCCACTCTCACCACTGCTTTTCAATATAATACTGGAAGTCCTAGTAAAAGCAATAAAACAAGAGAAAGACATACAAGGAATCCAAACAGGAAAAGAAGAAATCAAACTATCTCTATTTGCAGATGATATGATAATATACATAGAGAACCCCAAAAACTCCACAGAAAAACTAATTCAACTAATCAATCAGTTTAGTAAAGTGGCAGGAAACAAAATCAACACACAAAAATCAGTAGCCTTCCTATACACAAACAAAAAATCTGAAGAAGAAATAAAAAAAAAATCCCTTTTATTATTGAAACAAAAAAAAAATCAAATACTTGGGAATAAATCTAACGAAAGAGGTAAAGGATCTATACAATGAAAACTATAAAACACTGTTAAAAGAAATAGAAGACACAGAGAAATGGAAAGACATCTCCTGCTCATGGACTGGAAGAATAAACATTATTAAAATGGCCATCCTACCAAAAGCAATATACAGATTCAATGCTATTCCAATAAAAATTTCAATGACATAGCCTCCCCAGTGGCGCAGTGGTTGAACGCTGGGTTGCGAAGCTGTGTGCAGCGCTGGTTTGATCCCCGGCAGCCCGGCAAGGGTCCCACATGGTGCACAGACCCCTCCTGCTGCCCGCTGCTCCCCTCAGCAGTGTATTTTATAGGTCTGCCTGCTCTGCTCTACCCTCTGGCTCTGGTGAATTCTCTCACCCTCCCGCGCTTCTGACTGTACCCAGTGCTTGTATAAATAAATAAATATATCTTTATTTTTTTTTTTTTTTTTTATAAATTTTATTGTTATATTCCCCATACAATTGCAGCCCCCCATTCTAACCCCAATCCCTCCCCTCCCGCCCCCGCCCCCCTAAAAGTGACTCTGGTTCATAGTTTTTTGTTGATTTTGATTTTTACTTTCTTATAGTTATTCATTTTCCTGGTCCCTTATTTAAGTTTTCTAGATTCCTGCTATGAGTGAGACCATCCGGTATTTTTCTTTTTCTTTTTGGCTTATTTCGCTGAGCATGATCCCTTCCAGCGCCATCCATGTTGCAGCAAATTGCATGTGTTTATCTTTTTTGAATGCTGAGTAATATTCCATGGTATATATGTACCACATCTTCTTGATCCAGTCATCTATTTTTGGGCATTTGGGTTGTTTCCAAAGCTTAGCTATTGTAAACAGTGCTGCTATAAACATAGGGGTGCAGGTGTTCTTTGGAATTGATGTTTCTGTGTCCTTTGGGTAAATACCTAGGAGTGGAATTGCTGGATCATATGGAAGCTCTATGTTTAGTAGGTCCAGAAATCTCCACACAGCTTTCCACAGTGGTTGGACCAGTTTGCACTCCCACCAACAGTGCAGAAGAGTTCCTTTTTCTCCACACCCTCGCCAACATTTGTTGTTGCTAGTTTTTTTAATATGTGCCATTCTCACTGGTGTAAGATGGTATCTCATGGTAGTTTTGATTTGCATTTCCCTGATGACAAGTGATGTTGAACATTTTTTCATATGCCTGTTGGCCATTTGCATTTCCTCTTCAGAGAAGTTTCTTTTAAGCTCTTCTGCCCATTTTTTGACTGGATTATTTTCTTTGTTGTTGTTGAGTCTCATCAGCTCTTTGCAGATTTTTGTGATCAGTCCTTTATCATTAGTGTTGGGTGCAAAAATGTTCTCCCAGTTGGTGGGGTTTCTCTTTGTTTTTGTTATTGTCTCTTTTGCTGTGCAAAAGCTCTTTAATTTGATGTAGTCCCAGCTGTTTATCTTTGCCTTCACTATCACTGCTTTGGGTGATGTGTCTGTAAAGATGTCTTTGATGTGCAAATCAC
Organism: Talpa europaea; assembly: GCF_964194135.1. Classification (NCBI taxonomy): domain Eukaryota; kingdom Metazoa; phylum Chordata; class Mammalia; order Eulipotyphla; family Talpidae; genus Talpa; species Talpa europaea. Next base: position 103,171,000 of record NC_140068.1, on the reverse strand, counting down.
GTAGTGTTTCGCCTATATTTCCTTCTATATATTTTATTGTTTCAGGTCTTATGTCTAGTTCTTTAATCCATTTTGAGTTGATTTTTGTGTATGGTGTGAGGTGGTGGTCAAGCTTCATTCTTTTGCATGTAGCGACCCAGTTTTCCCAGCTCCATTTATTGAACAAACTTTCTTTGCTCCAATGCATATTCTTTGCTCCTTTGTCAAAGATTAGTTGACCATAAATCTGTGGGTTTATTTCTGGATTTTCTATTCGATTCCATTGGTCTGTATGTCTGTTCTTGTTCCAATACCATGCAGTTTTGATGATTATGGCTTTGTAGTATAGTTTGAAGTCTGGGAGTGTGATGCCTCCATTCCCTTCTTTTTTTTTCAGGAGAGCTTTGGCTATTCGGGGTTTTTTGTGATTCCATATGAATTTCATCAATAATTGTTCTATTTCTTTGAAGAATGACATTGAAATTTTGATTGGAATAGCATTGAATCTGTATATTGCTTTTGGAAGGATGGCCATTTTAATAATGTTTATTCTTCCAATCCATGAGCAGGGGATGTCTCTCCATTTCTTTGTGTCTTCTTCTATTTCTTTTAACAGTGTTTTATAGTTTTCTTTGTATAGGTCCTTTACCTCTTTTGTTAGATTTATTCCCAAATATTTGATTTTTTTTGTTTCAATAACAAAAGGGATGGTCTTTTTGATTTCTTCTTCTTCAGATTTATTGTTTGTGTATAGGAAGGCTACTCACTTTTGCGTGTTGATTTTGTATCCTGCCACTTTACTGAACTGATTGATGAGTTGAATTAGCTTTTCTGTGGAGTTTTTGGGGTTCTCTATGTATAATATCATATCGTCTGCAAATAGTGATAGTTTGACTTCTTCTTTTCCTATTTGGATTCCTTGGATGTCTTTCTCTTGTCTTATTGCCCTGGCTAGGACTTCCAGTATTATATTGAAAAGCAATGGTGAGAGTGGACATCCTTGTCTTGTTCCAGATCTTAATGGAATTGCTTTCAGCTTTTCACCATTGAGAATGATACTGGCTGTTGGCTTGTCATAGATGGCCTTTATGATGTTGAGGTATGTTCCTTGTATCCCAAGAATTTCAAGGGCTTTTATCATGAATGGGTGTTGCACTTTGTCGAAAGCTTTCTCAGCATCTATTGATATTATCATATGGTTTTTATATTTCTTTTTGTTGATGTGTTGGATAACGTTGATTGATTTTCGGATGTTAAACCATCCTTGTGCCCCTGGAATGAATCCAACTTGGTCGTGGTGAATTATCTTATGGATACATTGTTGGATTCTGATAGCTAAAATTTTATTGAGGATTTTTGCATCAGTGTTCATTAGGGAGATTGGCCTGTAGTTTTCCTTTTTTGTGTTGTCCTTGTTCGGTTTTGGTATTAGTGTAATGTTGGCTTCATAGAATGTGTTTGGTATTGTCCCTTCCTTCTCAATTTTTTGGAAGAGTTTGTGAAGGATAGGCACTAATTCGTCTCTGAATGTTTGGTAGAATTCATTTGTAAATCCATCAGGTCCTGGGCTTTTGTTTTTGGGGAGGTTTTTGATTACCATTTCAATTTCGCTAATTGTAATTGGTCTGTTTAGGTGTTCTATTTCTTCTTTATCTAGCTTTGGGTGATTGTAGAGTTGTAGGAATTTGTCCATCTCCTCTAGATTGTTAAACTTGTTTCCATATAACTGTTCATAGTAGTTACTGATTATTCTTTTGATTTCTGCTGTGTCCGTTGTGATTTCTCCTCTTTCATTGATGATCCTGTTTATTTGTGCTTTCTCCCTTTTTTCCTTTGTGAGCCTGGCTAGGGGTTTGTCTATTTTATTGATTTTTTCAAAGAACCAGCTCTTGGTTTCATTGATCTTTTGGATTGTTTTTTTAGTTTCAATTTCATTTATTTCTGCTTTGGTTTTTATTATTTCTTTTCTTCTACTGGTTTTGGGGTTTTTTTGTTGTTCTTTTTCTAGATCTTTGAGCTTCGAGATTAGGTTGTTTCTTTGCGTTCTTTCTTGTTTCTTGATGTGAGCTTCTATTGCTATATATTTTCCTCTTATTACTGCTTTTGCTGCATCCCATACATTTAGGATATTGGTGTCCTCCTTGTCGTTCAATTCAAAAAATTTTTTAATTTCTTCTTTGATCTCCTCATTAGTCCAATGGTCTTCCAGTAGTGTGGTTTTTAATCTCCATGAGGTAGGAAAGTTCCTTGCCTTCTTTTTATGGTTTATTTCTAGTTTGATGCCTTCATGGTCAGAAAAGATGGTTGATATGATTTCAATCTTGGTGTATCTGTTGATGTTTGTCTTGTGCCCCAGTATGTGATCGATCCTGGAGAATGATCCGTGTGCGCTTGAGAAAAATGTGTACTCCGTTTTTTTGGGGTTTAGTGTTCTATAGATGTCTGTTAAGCCCAATTGCTCTAGGTCTTTATTTAGAGCTTTGGTTTCTTTACTTATTTTTTGTCTTGTTGATCTATCCATTGTTGATAGTGGTGTGTTGAAGTCTCCCACTACGTATGTGTTTTCTCTGATGTCTGTTTTTAGAGAGGACAACAGTTGTCTGATATATTTTGGTGCTCCTTCGTTTGGTGAGTATATGTTAATGAGTGTTATTTCTTCTTGAAGTATTGTCCCCTTGATCATAATGTAGTGACCATTGGGGTCTCTTTTTATCTTTTTGAGTTTGAAATCTGTTTTATCTGATATAAGTATAGCTGTTCCTGCTTTCTTTTTTGGTCCATTTGCTTGTAGGATTGTTTTCCATCCTTTAACTTTGAGCCTATTTTTATCTTTTGTAGCTACATGTGTTTCCTGGAGACAGCAAAAGGTTGGGTTTTGTTTCTTAATCCAGGCTGCAACTCTGTGTCTTTTTATTGAAGAGTTTAGTCCATTTACATTTAGCGTTAATATTGATATGTTAACATCTGTATTTGCCATTGTGTTTGTCTTTCCTTTGATTTTATTTATTTATTCTTTTAATAACTTTTTTTTTTTTTGCCTTCTTTCATTGTTATTCGTCCCTCTGAGGTTCTGGCTTTAGGACTCCTTGTAGTATTTTTTGGAGTGGGGGTTTAGTTGCAATGAAATTCCGGAGTTTCTGTTTGTCTGGGAAGGTCCATATTCTTTCTTCAAAGAGGAAGGAGAGCTTTGCGGGATAGAGTATTCTTGGTTGGCATCTGTTTTCTTGGAGTCTGTTGACTATGTCCCTCCACTCTCTCCTTGCCCGTAGTGTTTCTTCGGAGAAGTCTGATGTCAGCCTGATTGGTTTTCCTTTGAATGTTATCTGTTTCTTCCCTCTTGCCAGCTTCATTATTTTTTCCTTGTCCTGGATTCTTGGGAGCTTTACTATTATGTGTCTTGCTGTATTTTTCCTTTCGTCGTGGAAGTTTGGTGTTCTTCTTGCTTCTTGTATATCAATTTTCAGCTCCTTCTTCACATTTGGGAAGTTCTCTTCAATTATCTCTTTGAATATTTTCTCTGTTCCTACATCTCTCTCCTCTCCTTCTGGTATTCCTATAACTCTTATATTTCCTTTCCTCATGGAGTCAGATAGTTCCCGAAGTCTTTCTTCGTTCTTTTTCCTTCGTACTTCTCTTTCCTTTTCTGTTTTGGTTCTTTTTATTTCTGTGTCTTCAAGATTACTTATTCGTTCCTCCATTTCATCTATTCTGCTTTCATTGCTTTTCCCAGAATTCTTTAGTTCTTCCATTATTTCTTTGATCTCCTGCATTTCTTTTACTTCCCTCTTTAGGGACTCAATTTCTTTCTTCTGACCATTGTTTTCCCTCTCTAGGGACTCAATTGCATTCTTCTGATCGTTGATTATTTTTCCCTTATCATTGTTTTCCTTTATGACTTCTGTCAGTTTTTTAATCACGGCAATTTTAAATTCTCTTTCTGGAAGGCTCAGAAATTCTTCCAAGTTATTGTCGTTGCAATCTGGGGGCTGGCTTTCTTTTTGTGGTGTGCTTTTTCTCTGGAGAGTTGCTAGGCTGCGTGTGGTTCTTCTCCTCCCTACTGTCTGTTTTCTAATTTGCCGTATGCGTTGGGACACTGTGTTGTTGGGACTGGCCGACATCTTGGGTGGGCTTCTCTGTTCCCCTCTGGTTCTTCCAGGAGTCATCTGTCAGTTTCAAGCAGCCTTTACTGGAGAAAGGTCCCTGTTCTAAAATGCCGATGTGGGGACACACTCCCCTGTGCGCCTGGTCTGCCCCGGCGGTGGGTTCCTGCTCCCCTCTGGGCTTGGACTGCAGGCCAGAGGGGGTCTGGCGTGGGCGAACTTCCCCCGCTCACCTCTGGCTCCTGAGTAAGCCTTCTGCAGGTAGTCTTTACTGAAGAAATGTCCCTGTTCTAAAATGGTGATGTGGGACACACTCCCTGCGCTTCTGGTCTCAGGCACACTCTTCTGCGCGCCTGGTCTGCCTCGGCTGTGGGTGCTCGCTCTCCCTGTCGGCTCAGACTACTTGTTTGGAAGGGGCCCGGTGTGGGCTAACTCCCCAGCTGGCCACTAGCTCCTTCAGTAGCCTGTGCTGGGGTCAAGTCGCTAGGTGGCGCCAGAGATCTCTCCTAGAGCCCTTGGGGAGCTGATTTTCCACCCCGTGGGACAGGGAGCAGAGCGGGGATGGTAGGGTACACCTCAACGGCTTTGGGGTGCTGTGTCTGCCTTGTGCCCCACCGTCGTGGGGAACCCACGCCCCTAATTAAGTGCCCCGGGTCTCAGTTCCAAAGCCCTCAGTTCCAGGACGCGGGCTGTAGCCCAGATCAGTGGCGCGGGAATGGCGCCTTTTGAATCCCGCTCCCCTGCCTGGGCGCCTTGTTCCTGCTCACTCAGGGAGGGCCTCCGCCCGGGTCTCAGTTCCAAAGCCCTCAGTTCCAGGACGCGGGCTGTAGCCCAGATCAGTGGCGCGGGAATGGCGCCTTTTGAATCCCGCTCCCCTGCCTGGGCACCTTGTTCCTGCTCACTCAGGGAGGGCCTCCGCCGTCTCCCCGCAAGCCTAGGTCGCAGGCGCGGGGACCTGGGCAGCTGCAATCCGAGCGCCGCTTTCGCGCAAGCTTACCGGGCTGCCGGGGCTGTGTGCTGGTGCTGGTCTCCTCCTGGTGGGCGGGGCTCTCTTTAATGGCGTCTGGAGCTCACCTCCGCGGCGGATCCTGCAGGGTTCGCCTCAGCTCCCGTTCACGGGGTGTGGTGGCTGAAATAGTTCCTTTCCACTCACAGTCCCACTTGCTGCGTCCGTTTTTCTTGTTGGGCGTTTTGGTTTGTTGTTTCCCTCGTCTCTGCCGGTCGGAGAGTGCCGCCTCTGTGGGCGGGGGAGGGGAGCAGGGTTCTGCGCTTCCCTCCCTTCTCGTCCTCTTTTATGGCAACTTTCTTCTTTGGGCAGTTTGCTGGAGTCTTCCGTTTATCTTCCGTGTCCCAGTTCTCACTGGGACCTGCCGCTTTTCCTCCCTATTAACTTTTTTTAATGGGAGATCTTACTCGCAGCGTCTCCTCGCCGCCATGTTGCTCCCAAAAATCTAAATAAATATATCTTTAAAGAAAAAAAAAAAAGAACTAAAATTAAACAGTAAAAACAATCAAAAAAATTTCAATGACATTCTTCAAAGAAATAAAAAAAAATATTGATGAAATTCATATGGAATCACCAAAAACCCTGAATAGCCAAAGCTCTCCTGAAAAAAAAAAAAAAAAGAAGGGAATGGAGGCATCACACTCCCAGACTTCAAACTATACTACAAAGCCATAATCATCAAAACTGCCTGGTATTGGAACAAGAACAGACACACAGACCAATGGAATCAAATAGAAAATCCAGAAATAAACCCACAGATTTATGGTCAACTTATCTTTGATGAAGGAGCAAAAAATATGCACTGAAGCAAAGAAAGTTTGTTCAATAAATGGTGCTGGGAAAACTGGGTCACTACATGCAAAAGAATGAAGCTTGACTACTACCTCACACCATGCACAAAAACCACTCAAAATGGATTAAAGAACTAGACATAAGACCTGAAACCCTAAAATACAAGAAGGAAATATTAGGCGAAACACTACATTGTTGGAGGCGGCCACCCTGCGTAGTGAGCAAAAGGGCCTTGACCCGAGTCTCTAAGGCATGTGAAAACACATGTGTCTCGGAGTAAAACCTCTGAGTGACAGGACTTGGTGTTGAGAGCCTGGAAAGTGACCTGCATGGAGTCGGGCTTCTACATCTCCACAGTCTGAGAATAACAAAATGGAGAGATCCTGCGCAGTAAGCAGAAGGGCCTTGACCTGAGTCCCTAAGGCATGTGAAAACACATGTGTCTTGGAGGAAAACCTCTGAGTGAAAGGACTTGGTGTTGAGAGCCTGGAAGTGAACTGCGTACATCTCCACAGTTTGACAACAACAAAATAATGAGCGAACTTCCCAGGCTCTGGCTAGGAGGCGATAAGATTATGTGTGTGAGAACTAACCGCCCGGTACCCTACTGTCTGAAGTAAATAGATAATAGTAAGAAAATAGACTAATCATTCAAACATGTTATCATTATGTGGTATGCTTTGATGTTACACCTGCTACAATTAAAATAGTATATAATGAGCACTAAGACAATAAAGATCTGCTGCATGCTGGACATGACAGTCCCCCATATCTGATTTCCTTCACCGTCGCGTTCCAGGTTTGGACTCACTAGAAGTCCACAAGTGGCGCCCGAATAAACGGACCTGAAGTTAATACCTCCCACCGAGAGTGATGAGGTGACGACAGCGGTGGGTGATAGTTTACAGAAGGTGGTGAGTAAACAAGGTGAAAATAACAGAATGGGGTATTCTTCTCATCTTCCTACTTTTGCTTCTCTGTTGAAAAATATATTGGCTGAAAATGGGGCAAAAGTCCCACTCTCTCAAATTCTTGAATGTTTGAATGTTGTGACTGAATTTAATCTTTGGTTTCCTGATACTGGTACTTTTGATTTTGAAACAAGGGACCAGGTCCAAGAGACAATGGTCCGGAAACATAAGCAGGGGGAGCAGATCCCTGTAAAGTTTTGGTCCACATGGGCTATATTTACAGTAGCTATGTTAGCTGTCGACGGAAAAATCTGTCCTGACGCAGCCGTTTTGGTTCAAACGGCACAGGAATCTTTACATAAGTATGACCTTGATGATGACACTCTGGCTAAGGCAGCTCAAGCTGTTCAGCAATCTCTAGAAGATTGTGATGATGATGTTCCTTTGCAAGAATCCAACAAGGGTGATGAAGGGGCTCAGCCTTTTGTTGTGGCTCCTGTTAATAATTCTGCCAAACCTTTTTCAAATATGTCACCAGAGGAGCGGTGTTCAATGTTGCAGCCTCCCCTTAAACAGGGTCGAAGACAGTGCTCAGGTCTCAAACCAGCTGTGGAGAATTTATGAGAGTTTACTTTAGGGGGTTCAACTTCTGATGGACTTCAAATCAGGTCTCCTGTCCCTCTTCATGAGGAGGAGGAAATGAAAACAACAAGGTCTCATAAAATTCGGCCTGAGGATGTGTCTTTACCTGACACTGGGGAGGAGGCTAGTTTCCCTTTTAAGAAAAAATAAAAAGAAAAAAGGTATTTTTAAATAATAGTATTCAAAATTCATTCATAATTGTTAAAGTGAAAGAAAATGGTTAAATTTGACTATATGAAACTATATGACTATAATATGACTAAAAGGTTTTTATGAAAATAGTATAAACACACTGCGACAGACAGGTGGGGGCTGCCCCTGGTCTCAACAAGCAGCTGACTGGATTTTTTTTTTCCAGTGTTGTGATCACTGGCAGGTCTCTACTGCCTTCCCATTGTGGAGGACTGGACTTTCCTTTTGTCCACCTTAACAAACTATTTTGGTTCATTCTAGGAAAAAAGTTCTATTTCCCTGGGTGTTTCTCATTTCAAAGTCTGCATTGTTTAAGGTAAAAACTGTGGAGATGTACGCAGTTCACTTCCAGGCTCTCAACACCAAGTCCTGTCACTCAGAGGTTTTCCTCCGAGACACATGTGTTTTCACATGCCTTAGGGACTCAGGTCAAGGCCCTTTTGCTCACTACGCAGGGTGGCCACCTCCAACACTACATGACATGCACATCAAAGACATCTTTACAGACACATCACCCAAAGCAGTGATAATGAAGGCAAAGATAAACAGCTGGGACTACATCAAATTAAAGAGATTCTGCACAGCAAAAGAGACAATAACAAAAACAAAGAGAAACCCCACCGACTGGGAGAAAATTTTTGCACACAACAGTAATGATAAAGGACTCATCACAAAAATCTGCAAAGAGCTAAGGAGACTCAACAAAAACAAAGAAAATAATCCAGTCAAAAAATGGGCAGAAGACCTAAAAAGAAAATTCATCAAAGAAGAAATGCAAATGGCCAACAGGCATATGAAAAAATGTTCAACATCACTTGTAATCACTTGAACTGCAAATCAAAACTATAATGAGATACCATCTCACACCAGTGAGAATGGCACATATTAAAAAAAACTAGCAACAATAAATGTTGGCGAGGTTGTAGAGAAAAAGGAATTCTCCTGCACTGCTGGTGGGAGTGCAAACTGGTCCAACCACTATGGAGAGCTGTGTGGAGATTTCTGGACCTACTAAACATAGAGCTTCCATATGATCCAGCAATTCCACTCCTAGGTATTTACCCAAATGACACAGAAACAGTAATTCCAAAGAACACCTGCACCCCTATGTTTATAGCAGCACTGTTTACAATAGCTAAGCTATGGAAACAACCCAAATGCCCAAAAATAGATGACTGGGTCAAGAAGATGTGGTACATATACACCATGGAATATTACTCAGCATTCAAAAAAGATAAACACATGCAGTTTGCAGCAACATGTATGGAGCTAGAAGGGATCATGCTCAGCGAAATAAGCCAGAAAGAAAAAGAAAAATACTGGATGGTCTCACACATAGCAGGAATTTAGAAAACCTGAATAAGAGATCAGGAAAAAGACTAATCAATACAAAGTAATAATCAAAATCAACAAGCAACTATAAATACACTACAAGCAACTATAAGCAACTATAAACACACTATGGCGGGGAGGGGCGGGGAGAGGAAGAACTAGAGTCAAAATAAGGGGGGGGTGCAATTGTATGGGGAATATAACCAAAATGAAAATGCATACATTGTGCAAAGATGAAAAATAATGTAAGAATTATATGAAATTATATATATATATATATATATGTATAAAAGTAAACCAAAACAAACCCTTGAAACCTGACTTTAGAACTGAGGGAACCAAAAAAGGGAAGGTGGGAAGAATTTTAGCAATGTGTAGAGGTGGCCCATTGGACTATGTTGGAGGATTATAAATGATATTGTGGTAATATACAGTTGAAGAGGTGTGAACTTTTATCTCTAAATAAGTACACTATTGTAAACCATCATTAATTCAATAAAAATAATACAATAATAAACAAAAAAAATCTGCTTTCTACTGAGTTTTTACATTACCTTTGGTAGCATTATCACCTGCCCTGGACTTGTGTGCCCTGTATCCATAACATCATTTTGTAACAGTATTGTCATCTCTCATCACCGTGACTCCTCACTCCCATGTGAGTCAGAAAATACCAAATGCACACTCACACCAGGTCTTCACTCCAAATGTCCCCTGTACTTAGAACTTCCATTCCAGGGCCTCCCTGGTGGCACAAGGGGTTAAGACGCAACCTATGATGCTATCTGCAGCCACTGCAGCACGAGTTTGATCCCAGCCAGGGAGCTACCCACATGGTGCAACAGATTTCTCCTGACTTGCCTGCTGCCCCACTTAGCAGTGTATTTCAGTCAATCTGCTTGTTCTGTTCCCTGCTCTGTCTCTGGTGAATCCTCTCACTCCACCCCACCCCCCACACCTCTGGCCTGGACTCCAGCTCTTGCATAAATAAATAAATCTTTAAAAAAAAGAAATTCCATTCCCTTGTTGCTGGAAGGGATTAGGCTCATTGAAATAAATAGGAAGAGGGCCTCCCCGGTGGCGCAGCGGTTGAGCGCTGGGTTGCGAAGCTGCCCGCGGCCTCTGCGGCGCCGGTTCGATCCCCGGCTGCTCCCCGGCCACCGGAGGAGGGTCCCACATGGTGCGCAGACCTCTCCTGCCGCCCGCTGCTCCCCTCAGCAGTGTACTTCGGTCCTTCTGCCTGTTCTGCTCCCTGCTCTGGCTCTGGTGAATTCTCTCACCCTCCCGCGCTTCTGACTGTACCCAGTGCATGTATAAAAAAACAAACGGACAAACAAACAGACTAAATGAATAAAGCATGCCTCTATAAAAAAAAAAAAAAAAAGAAAAGAAATAAATAGGAAGAAAATAGAAAAATATCAGATGCTATCACTTATACAAAGAATATAAGGGATTGGGGGGAAAAAAGAGAAAAAAATACTAGCAGAAAACTATAAATCAGAGACATTCAGCAGGAGAGGAAGAGAGGGGTTAAAACAGGGGTAGGAAGAGCACAAGAGACTGTGACGATGGATCATTGGTAACTTGGTGGTGGGAAATCTATGGGGACTACTCCTGAGAGGAGAAATCAAACACTGTATAAAAATGAACAATGATGTTATATGTTATAGACACACACACACATATACACATATAGGTGTAAAAAGAATTCCAGTCCCTGTAATTATCAACATTATGATAACTAACACTGCTGTGTGATATGTACAAAGGTTGTTAAGAGTGACTCCTAAGGGGCCTCCCCTGGTGGCGCAGCGGTTGAGCGCAGCGGTTGAGCGCGCTGGGTTGCGAGGCTGCTGGTAGCCTCTGCAGCGCCAGTTTGATCCCCGGCCACCAGCGAGGGGCCCACACACACACACACACAAAAAAGAGTGACTCCTAAGAGCCTCCCTGGTGGCACAAGGGGTTAAAACGCAGCGCAGCACTATGAAGCTATCAGCAGCCACTGAAGCACAAGTGCGATCCCCAGCCAGGGAAGTGACACACATGGCACAGAGACCTCTCTTGCTTCACCCACTGCTCCCTGCTCCTCTCAGCAGTGTATTTCAGTAGATTTGTCTGTTCTGCTCCCTACTCTGTCTCTGGTGAATCCTTTCACCCCCCACATCTCTGACTTGCACCCCAGCTCTTGTATGCATAAATAAATAAATCTAAAAAAAAAAAAAGAGTGACTACTAAATGTTTGTTTTGTTGTGGTGGTGGGTTTTTTGTATGTGTATGATGTAACAAGTTTTCCCCTTTTGCTTCTTGTTTTTCTATCTATATTAGAAAATGGATTGTAGAGGCCTCCCTGGTGGCAGAAGGGGTTAAGCACAGTCCTATGAAGCTATTCACAGCATCTGCAGCATGAGTTCAATCCCCAGCCAGTAAGGGAACTACCTACATGATGTAGCAGACCTCTCCTGTCTCAGCTGCTGCTCTCCTTAGCAGTGTATTTCAGTAGATCTGCCTGTTCTGTTCCCCACTCTGTCTCTGGTGAATCCTCTCTCACCCCTCCACCCCCCTCTGGCCTGTACCCCAGTTCTTGTATGCATAAATAAATAAATCTTTTTTTAAAAAAAGAAAATGGATCATAATTAATGTATTGTAGCAATCATTTCACTATACATGTAAATCAAATCATCATGTTATATGCCTTATATTTACACAATAAATTTATTATATATCTATGTATATTTATTATTTCTCAATAAAACTGTGGAAAGTAATCCACAGATATCTACTTCATTTTTGCTCAATACTAAGGACCATTTTTGCTCAGAAACAAAATGATGAGCCAATGGGACCAAATGATGCTCCAATGGGACCATGCTGAGCTCCTACTGATTATTGCAACCTGCCTTCACTCCCACATTGCTGACCGAGTTGTCCTATGCCATTTAGCTTATTATCCTCATCATTGATCACTTCCTAATCATTTATAACCTGTGTGTTTATTATGATTGCTCTATGTCCCACTTGAAAATATAACTCACTGAACAAAGGTCTTGATTGGCTTCACTAATGTATTCAAGTGCTTAGAACAGTAGGTGCTCTGTATATTTACATGTATTGCAACAATGAATTAACAAGTCTTTTCCTTCATGAATGAAATGAGAGACTTAATTATATTGTCCTTAGGTTCTTCCCTACTCCAAACTCAAAACTCTGATATTTAACCATGTCACCCACCTGCCACCTGCAGCTCCAAGCTGGCTTGCTCAAAGAAGTCTCCATCTCTGAAGAAGCAGGTGTACAGCCTGTTGTCAGAAGCCCGGACCTTGTGGATGGTCACAGCAGCCGTCCCCTCACTGAGATATTCTCCCACAAGCGAGGTCCTCCCTGCGTACTGGATCATCAGCTCATCACGTCACACCTGTCGGTCTTGATTCGATGAACACTGACTCCTAGAAATGTGAGCGGAACCACCTCAATTCCATGTCCTCTGCACCCATGGCTGGGTCCAGGGAGCAGGGCAGTCTGGCGTTCTCACCCAGCTCTGCCACAATGGGGTCTGTGGGGCCAAATACCCAGAACGTCTCTGTAAACACAGACATAGGAGATAGAAAGCACACCCCAAGAGCAGGGAAGACACAACTTCTGTGGGGAAGGCCCAGGCAGGCTGAGGAAAAGTGTCAAATGATCAGAGAGCTGATCTGAAAGACTGAGCAGTAACAATCTGAACCTGGGGAAGATCTTCCAGCCACAACTTATGGTCCAGAAATAATGTCAAAGGTACTCCCTCATTCACTGGTGTACCTGACAGCAGGACATTCCATGAACAACTCTAACTCCATGGTTCTCACCTTCAGCACATACCGGAATCACCAGGAAAGCTTGTAAACATAGAACGTGGGGACTTCCCCAGATCTGACTCAGTATATTGGGAAGTATCCAAGAATGTGCATTACAAAAAGTGTTCCTAAGAGGATTCAGATGGTGTCAAAAGAGGCTCTGTGCTGGGCCTCCCTGGTGGCGCAGTGGTTGAGCCCTGGGTTGCAAAGCTGCCTGCAGCCTCTGCAGTGCCGGTTTGATGCCCGGCTGCTCCCCGGCCACTGGAGGAGGGTCCCACATGGCGCACAGACCTCTCCTGCCTCCCGCTGCTCCCCTCAGCAGTGTGCTTCAGTCCTTCTGCCTGTTCTGCTCCCTGCTCTGGCTCCGTGAATTCTCTCACCCTCCCGCGCTTCTGACTGTACCCAGTGCTTGTATAAATAAAATAAATAAATAAACAAATAATTTAAATAAATAAATGAATAAAATGAATGAATGAATGAATAAATAAATAAATCTTAAAAAAAAAAAGAAGAGGCTCTGTGCTTCATTCCCCAGAAGATCATCTAGGTTGACAAGTGGAACAGTGCACCCAGAAAATATTGTGGCTTGCAACATAATTGGATCAGCTCTAGGGCATCAGATATGAGAAAGTCAGCACCCCAAAATGGTCACAGACGAGATTCATGCTTCCTTGAATAAGATATAGGGGGCCTCCTTGGTGGCACAAGGGGTTAAACATCAACACTATGAAGCAATCTGCAGCTACTGCAGCAGTGCAAGTTCGATCCCCAGCCAGGGAGCTAACCCACATGGCGCAGCAGACCTCTCCTGTCTCGCCTGAAGCTCCCCTCAGCAGTGTCTTTCAGTAGATCTGCCTATTCTGCTCCCCACTCTGTCTCTGGTGAATCCTCTCACCCTCTTGTACATCTGGCCTACACCCCAGGTCTTGTATGCATGTGTAAATAAATCTTAAAAAAAAAAGAATAAGATGTAGGTGGAGAGAGACACTTGGAGTCTGTGGTCAAGGATGGATGCTTCAGTACAAATTGTGCACTGCCACTCAACCAGACCTTGACCAGGTTTTTAGGGAAGCACAACTAAATTTTGTGGAGATACACATCTTTGGCTGAGAGGAAATACATGCAGACAAGCTGGATGTTCCCAGCAGACCAGGTCCCTAGTGAAAAGGACGAGGACACAGTATGGTGTACACAACCACTCTCCCCTCCCAGGACTGGGGCTGACAGCCTGAGGCTCACTGACAATGTGCACATGCAGCATCTCAAGCCTAAAACACAGAACAGGTGAGCAACCAGTGTGTCACAAACCTGAGCTAGCATGTCCCCTGCCAGAGCATGTACTCCAGAGGTTAGATAACCCTACTCCACACCCACACCCTATGACGCAGCATCTCATAAGTTCTGTAGACCTGCAGAAGTCTAGAAAGCTCAAAAATCTAAAATCACAGAACTATAATACTACCAAATGGAAGTTAAAAGTATTTCAAATATGTAAGTTAATACCACAATTTTTTTTTTAAATAAGAAACCTAAAGCAGCAAAACAGGCACAGATAAACACACCAAATAGCAACTTGCACATGGGAAAATGAAATTACAAGAGGAGAACAACTCTCCAATATACAAGAACAAAAACATGGAAGATTGTATCTTCCTATCAAGTAGAGTTTGAAATTACCATGGCAAAGCAAGTCAAAGGAAAGGGATAAAATACAGAATGGCTAATCAAAGAGACACAACAAAATTCAGAGTAATAAATAAATGGATTGGGAAATAAAGTTAGTGAACAGAAAATAGAAATTTAAGCCATAAATGATAAAATAACAGAGTTATAGGATTTAAAAAGATCAACAGAGAAAATGCAAATTTCTGGAGAAAACTATTGAAGCAGCGTAGACCAAACAGAAGATCAAATATGTGACCTCAAAACTAATAATACACAAAGGACACAGGTGGATGAAGGAAGAGGAAAAAATAAAGGACCATTTCAAGATCAAGCCAAATCATTGAGGAAATGGAATTCATTCCAGAAGGGGAAGAGAGAGAGAAGGGAGCAGAGAACTATTCAAAGAATTAGAAAAAAAAAACCTGGCAATATGGGGAAGGAAATGAATATACAAATCTATAAAGATAAAACTACATCTGTTGGGCCTCCCCTGTGGCGCAGCGGTTGAGCGCTGGGTTGCGAAGCTGCCCGCAGCTTCTGCAGCACTGGTTCGATCCCCGGCTGCTCCCCGGCCACCGGAGGAGGGTCCCACATGGCGTGCAGACCTCTCCTGCCACCCGCTGCTCCCCTCAGCAGTGTACTTCGGTCCTTCTGCCTGCTCTGCTCCCCACTTTGGCTCTGGTGAATTCTCTCACCTTTGTGCGCTTCTGACTGTACCCAGTGGTTGTATGAATAAATAAAAAAATAAATCTTAAAAAAAAAAAAACTACATCTGTTAAATAAATATAATGAGACCTGCACCAAGACATATAGCCATGAATCTACCAAGAGTTCAAGACAAACAATACTGCAGAGGGCTAGGTGGGAAAAGCAGGTAACCTATAAAGTTACTCCCATAAGACAAACTCCTATCAGACTTCTTCAAGGAAACCCTACATGCAAGGAGAGAATGAAATGACATATTCAAAATACTGTGAAATCATCCAGTCAACAATACCGTATCCTACAAGACTCACTTGCAGATATGAGGAAAAAATAAAGACCTTCCAAACAAAAGGATGCTGTGGTTCACAAATACTAGACTTTCCTAAGAAGTATATTAAAAAGAACATTTCTACAAATATCAGAAGAAAAATTAAAAAAAAGTAAAACCAGAAAACTAAAAACAAAAATGGCAGTAGTAAATCAATAATCACCTTATATGTAATTGCACTGCACTCGCCAATGAAAAAGGCTGTGGTTGGCTGAAACAGAAAACAAAAACCAACTTTCTGCAGTTTCAAGGAGTCTCATCACAGCTCCAAAGAAAAACAAACAGGTTCGGGACTCCCTCAAGGCCCAAGGGGTTAAACACAGCACTATGAAGCTATCCATCACCTCTGCAACACGAGTTTGATCCCTGGCCAAGGACTTAAGCACATGGTGGAGCAGACCTCTCCTGACTTGCCCTATGCTCCCCTCAGCAGTGTATTTCAGTCAGTCTGCCTATTCTGTTCCCCACTCTGTCTGTGGTGAATCCTCGCACCCCCACACCTCTGGCCTGTACCCCAGTTCTTGTATGCATAAATAAATAGATCTTTATAAAAAAAGAAATCAAGTGTCAGTAAATTCCTGGAGATTGAAATGATAGAAGTATCTCTCTTATCACAATGGTATCAAAAAATAAAACAATAATAAAAGAAAGGGGGAATTCTAATATGTGGAGACTGAAAAAAACACTACTAAGTCATTATTGGGTTAAGCAAATTTTTAAAAATACTTCAGGACAAATGGCAATAAGGACATAACCTTTGTGTAGGGCACAGCAAAACTGCATTAAGAGAAGAGGAATACAGGCCCACACCAAAAATCAAGAAAGAGTTCAAATAAATGATCTAATCTTATACCTAAAGAACTAGAAAAACAACAAATTAAATCAAAAGACAATAGAAGGAAGCAAATAATAAAAACTAAAGCAAAAGTAAATGAAATGAGGAAATGAAAGTGCAAAAAATTAAGGAAGCAAAAAAGCTAGGTCTTAAAAATAAACAGAATAGACAAACCTCTTGCTGGGAAAAAAAGAAAAACTCTAACAAATAGAATCAGAACTGAAAAAGAAGTTACAACTGACATTTCAGGAATACAGAGGATCATAAGAGACCTAAACATCTACATTCCAATAAATTAAATAACCTAGAAGAAGTAGAAAATTATTGAAAGTATACATGCTGCAGGGGGCCTTGCTGCCCCAGCCAGGTAAGACACTGGCAAGCAGCTAAGAAAAGGGCCTCACACCGTGGGGCTGAAGATTCCTTGTGCCTCACACCGTGGGGCTGAAGATTTAACATCCCTTTGTTTTTTTGTTCTTGGTCATATAAGAAAAAACTTCTCGGAAAATACATTGGGCAATAAAGTATATGTATAAGAATATTATAAGCACATGGCACGGAGAAATACCTGCTTGAAAATTAAACACTGTGAATTTGGCCTGCCTGACAATTGGGAAAGAGTTTGTTATACATGAACATGCCTGACAAGCAATCCAGGACAATTATAGTAAGTCCTTCTTTTGCTTTTTTTTTTTGAAGTTTCTTAGGAAAGTTTTGAAATGAAGTTAACTGTGTTTAGGAGTTTCTAGGTAGGAAAAGCTCTGATAGCTAAGAAGCAGCTGGTCTCCAGCAGAAGGCCATATGAATAGAAGAGTCTCTGGATGCTTAGGCTTCAGCTGATAGGGGTGTACTGGTGACTATCAACTGTCTTAAGTAATTGTCTAGCTGAAATAATGAGTTTTAGTGTAAGGCTTAGTTTTTTATCTATTAACCTTGAAGGGCTGCCTTCTTGCTGAGAGCACGTAGTAGCCAAAAGTCTATGGGAAAGGAATGCACTGATCGTTTCTGTTTTGCTTCTATGCATATTATGATGTCATCTCACTGCTTGCAAAAAATGAATAAATAAAGACCTGCTGGGTCCTCAGCAGAAGATACTTCCACCTCACTGAGTGTCAGTGTCTCCTCACTACCTCATCCCCTTCCCCTTAGCCCTAAGTTTCCACCAACGCTGTCTCATCCTTTCAGGAACCCCTGACACGACATTTTGCTGAGGCTGGTCGTCGGCATATACAAGCTCCCAAGACTGAATCAGAAAGAAATAGAAAATCTGAACAAATACAAGTAAGGCTATTGCAACAGTAATCCAAAATTTCCCAAAAACAAAGCTCAAGATCAGATATTGTATATGAACCAGAGACACACTATTGGGGGGGAAAGGTGGGATTGGGGTCAAAATAAGGGGGTTGCAATTGTATGGGGAATATAAAAATAAAAATAAAATTTAAAAAAAAAGAAAAAACAAACAAAAAAGATCGGGCATTGTCGCTAGTGAGTTCTATCAAAACTTCAAAGATGAACAAAGACCTATCCATCTCAACTCTTCAAAATAATTGAGCAACAGGGAATGTCACCAAACAAAGTTTATGGAACCAACATTAATTTGATACCAGAAGCAGAGAACAACCTTACAAAAAAGAAAGCTACACACCAATATCCCTGATGAACACACTTGCAAAAATCCTCAACAAAATTGTAGCAAACCTAATTTAATAAAAAGAATCACAATTTCTGACCAGGTGGGATTTATCCCAGCAAAACAAGGATGGTTCAACATTTGAAAATCAATCAATGGGATTTCAGCTCATACCAGTAAGATGGCTATTATCAAAAAGTCAAGAAATAATAAATTTTGGTGATGATCAGGGGACAAAGGACCCTTGTGCGTTATTTATAAGAATATATTTGGGGACCTCCCCAGTGGTGCAGCAGGTGGAGCACAGTGCTGTGAAGCTGTCAGCAGTGTGGGTTCGATTCCCAGATGGCCAGGGAGATACCCATATGGCATGGCAGACCTCTCCTGCCTCGCCCACTGCTCCCCTCACAGCGTATTTCAGTCAGTCTGCCTGTTCTATTCCCCACTCTGTCTCTGGTGAATCCTCTTACCCTCCTGCACCTCTGGCCTGTACCCCAGTTCTTGTATAAATAAAAATAAATCTTTAAAAAAAAAAGAATATATTTGGTGCAGCCACTTTGGAAAATTTGTTCCTCAAAAAAATAAAATAGGATTACCATATGGTCCAGTAATTCCACTTCTGGGTATTTACCTGAATAATATAAAAACACATATTCAAAGTGATATGTCCTCTATTTTCACTGCAGCACTATTTACAATATCCGAAGTATGTAACAACCCAAGTCCTAGAGGAGAGATTACTGGGTTAAGAAAATGTGATAATAATAACATCATTCTTTTTTTAAAAAATTATTTATTTATTTATGCACATAAGAACTGAGATGTAGACCACAGGTGAGGGGTGTGAGAGAATTCACCAGGGAAAGTGGGGAGCAGAACAGGCGGATCTACTGAAATACATTGTTGAGGGGAGCTGCTGGCGAGACAGGAGAGGTCCACTGCACCATGTGGGTAGCTCCCTGGCCTGCCAAGGATGGAGCTCATGCTGCAGTGGCTGGCAATAGTGCTGTGTCTTTAACCCCTGGACTACCAGGGAGACCCTAATCACATCATTCTTAATGGTGACAAATTGAAAGCCTTCCCTTTAAGATCTGGACCAAGACAGGATGTGCACTCTCACCACTGTTTTTCAATTTAATACCGGAAGTCCTAGCTAGAGCAATTACACAAGAGAAGGACATACAATGAACTCACACTGGAATGGAAGAAGTAAAACTATCATCATTTGCAGGTATTATGATAATATAAAGAGAGAATCATTAAAAATACATAAGAAAAATTAATTAAAACAATAAACCAGCTTAGGAAAAAAGCCATTTACAAAATGGATACACAAAAATTAGTAACCTTCCTATATGCAAACAATCAGTCTGATGAAGAAGAAATTAAGAAAGCCATCCCAATTACAATTGTATCAAAAAATTAAATACCTGGTAATAAACCTATCAAAGGAGGTG
Source organism: Talpa europaea (assembly GCF_964194135.1). NCBI lineage: Eukaryota > Metazoa > Chordata > Mammalia > Eulipotyphla > Talpidae > Talpa > Talpa europaea. The sequence goes on along the minus strand of NC_140068.1, from coordinate 103,151,593 downwards.
GAAGACCTATAAAAGGAAAATTACAAAACACTGTTAAAAGCAACAGAAGAAAACACAAAGAAATGGAAGGATATTCCCAACTCACATATCAGAAGAATTAACATTATCAAAATGGTAATTCTACCAATAGCAGATTCAATGCAATTCCAATAAAAAATCCCAATGTCACTTTTCAAAGAAATAGGACGAATATTACTGAAATTCCTATGGAATCCCAAAAAACCTTGAAGAGCCAAAGCTCTCCTGACAAAAAGGGGAAGAAAGGAGGTATTGCACTTCTAGAACTCAAACTACAAAGCCATAATAATAAAAATAGTGTGGTACTGGAATAAAAACAGACACAGAACAATGGAATCAAATTGAAAGCCCAGAAATAAAATCACACACATATAATCAACTAGTTATAATAAAGGAGCAAAGAAGAGACACTGGACAAGGAGACGCTCTTCAATAAAAGGTGCTGGGGAAACTGGACAGCCACGTGTGAAGGAATGAAACTAGACGACTATCTCACGCCACAGAAAAACCAACTCAATATAGATAAGAGCCTTGAATGTAAGACCTGAAACCATAAAATATATAGAAGAAAACATTGGTAAAACACTCCATAACGTACACTGCAGTAACATCCTTAAGGACTCATTTCCAGAAGCAAGGAAAGCGAAGAAGAAAATAAACAGCTAGGACTACATCAAACTAAAAAGTTTCTGTATAGCAAAAGAGACAGTAACCAAAACCAAGAGACATCCAGTAGAACGGGAGAAAAGATTTGCACAGCATAAAAATATCAAATGGACTGATATTAAAGATGTGCAGAGTTTATACAACTCAAAAAAAGAAAGTGAATGATCCAATAAAAAATGGGCAGGAGATTCCCAGTGGTGCTAGGGGTTGAGCAAAGCACTATGAAGCTACCCACAGCCTCTACAGCACGAGTTCGATCTCTGGCCAGGGAGGTGACCCACAAGGCATAGCAGAACTCTCCTGTCTCACCTGCTGCTCCCCTCAGCAGTGTATTTCAGTCAGTCTGCCTGTTCTATTCCCTACTCTACCTCTGGTGAATCCTCTCACTGCTCCCCCCTATCCCACCTCTGCACCTCTGACCTGTACCCCAGTTCTTGTATGCATAAACAAATAAATCTTTAAAAAAAAATGGGCAGGGAGCCAAAAAGACACTTCTCAAAAGAGGAAATGCAAATGGCTAGTAGTCAAATGAAAAACACAACTTATTAGGCCTCCCTGATGGCTCAGGGTTTAAGACGCAACCTATGAAGCAATCCACAACCACTGCAGCACAAGTTCAATTCCTGGCCAGACAGGGAGAAACACACGTGGAGGGACAGACCTCTCCTGTCTTGCCTGCTGCTCCACTCAGCAATGTACTTCGGTCCATCTGCCTGTTCTGTTCCCCACTCTGTCTCTGGTGAATCCTCTCACCCCTTGCATCTCTGGCCTGTACCCCAATTCTTGTATAAAAGTGAATAAATCTTTAAAAAAAATAACTTATTATCAGGGAAAGACATATAAAACCACAATGAGATACCACCTCACACCTGTGGGAATGGGCATATTAGAAAAAAAAAAAAAAACCAAACAGAAACAATGCTGGCAACGATGTGAAGAAAAAGGAACCCTATTACACTGTGGGTAAGAATGCAAACTAGTCCAACTATGATGGAAAGCTGTGTGGAGATTTCTCAAAACATTAAAAATAGATCTAACATATGATATGAGATTCAACTACAAGGAATCTACCCAAAGAGAATATAAACAGTAATTTGAAAGTAACGTGCACTCCTATATTTATTGCAGCACTACTAATAATAGCTAAGATAAGGAAACAACCAATATGCCCCAAAACAGATGAGTGGGTCAAGAACACGTGGTATATATACACAATGAAACACGCTCAGTGATCAAAAATAATCTCATCCATTTGCAACAACATGGATGGAGATGGAAGGGATTATGCTAAGCAAAACAAATCAGAAGGAAAAAGAGAAATAGTAGAAGATTTCACATATAAGTGTAATACAGAAAAACTGAAAAAAGGGTCAGGAAAAAGCCACAACTGCAAACTGACCATAGCTCTGAGGCATACAGGGGAGGAGAGGAAGAGGATTCAAAAGAGGGAGGGAAGAGCACAAGGGTCTGTGGTGATGGATCATGGATGCTGTGATGGGAGGAGATTTATGGGGACTACACCTGGGAAAGACATTAAATATTCTATTAAAATGAATAACGATGTTAGAAAATAAATTAATTGAAATGAAAAAAGAAACAGTGATATTTATATAAAAAATAGATGGGTACACAGAATTTAAAAAAGATGAAATCTTCATTTTAAAATGCATGCCTAGAATTTGAGGCAATTATGATAAGTCAAATGGAGAAAGACAAATATCTTATGAATACAAACATTTATGGATTGTGAAGGGGAAAAAGCATCAACAAACCTTTATACTCAGCAAAAAATAAACCTTTATAATCAGACTCCCCCTTTATATTCCCAAAAAAATGGCAGTCACCAAAGAGGAAGATGGGTAGAGGGAACAGCTTGGTGTAGGATTGTGATTGCACTTTTGGTATTGGGTGTGTGAGACATACAGTTGCTAGGACGAGAAACTGGGAACCTAAAATCTATACAATGTGTAAATTAATGTTACCTCCATGTTAAAACAGGAAATTTTATCCAACCTGTACCCAGTCAGAGCCCTTGACCTGATGAGGCCTGGGAAGGACAGGACAGGACTGTGCTGTCTCAGGAGCCCCCTGCACCTCCAAAGAGCCACTTCTCACCTGTGCTGCCCCAGCTTGGCCTGAGCCCCTCCTCTCTTGCCTGGACACACACAGACTAGTCTCTCCTGCCACCCGCAGTCTGGGCCCCTTTCACGTGGTTGCTGAACCAGGTCCTGCTCTGCTCACAGCCTGGCAGGGGTTCTGCAGCCCCACAGTCACCCCCAGCCCCACAGGGTGACCCTTTCCAGGCCTCTGACACCCACTCCTGTGTCCCTCCCACTCCCTCTGCACCAGCTGATCCTCACCCCCTCTGTCCTTGCACCCCTGGCACTATCCAGCTCCCCACAGGCTGTTTCATCCATGGAACCCTCACCCTAGCACCCCTCCCAAGGGCTTTGCTCCCATCCCACCATCACACTGACCCCCTTGATGGACACAGCTACCCCCACCTGCCCCTCCCTCCCCTGCTGCCCACCTGCTCTCAGTCTGTCCCTCCTCTCAGCCCCTCTACAGATGGGGGTGGGGTGGATATCTTTTTGTTATTCACTGTCTCCTTCAGGAAGCAGCTCTATGAAGGTGGGGTCTATCTGTTTGTACACAGCACCTAACACATGGCATATACCCTATAAATACTGGTGGAATGCAATGAATTAGTGACTCACAAGTGCTTCCAATAAAATAAACTCAAAGAAAAAATGAGGGGAATGGTCTTTTCACATTTTTGATAGCTGATGTTGTGAGACTCACTGAAGCAGGCAGTTTCCCAAGCCTGAGGCTTTGGAAGAGTCTGATGCTTAGTTTCTGTTGCTTTCCCAAGCCTGCTGCTGGGGGGAGTCTACCACTTTGATTCTGCTGAAGATGATGATACCGGAATTTTCAGGCCCAGTCTCCCAGCCAGGAAGGATCCCAGGCTGCAGGGGCAGCGCTGAGTCCCAGCCACTAGTCCCACAAAGCCGTAGCAGGAAGAAAAAGTTTATTGAGGAGAAAAAGAACAGAAATAAAGTGGGACTGTTACAGGGCAGGGAGAGGGGCAGCCCAGACCCTGCAAACCTACCTATTCTATACGGGTTTTCCATCCGCCGCATCATCACAAAACATATGAGACTTTAATGGGAAGGAACTTTAATACAATTAGGAAAAAATACAGGAAAGGCAAGGAATCTAGTTTCTAAATCAAGCACCCAAAGTTACCTGTCCCCTCGTGGGTAAAAGTCCATCCAAATGGGATTGGCCCAGAGCAAGGCCCCAAAGCCTGCCACAAGTCTAAAGCGTCTTCCAGTGGGGACCCACAGAAAAGGGTCAGTAACAACCATACAATCCCAGAAGGAAAAGAGCAAAATCAAAATCAAGATAAAAGCTGCCATTGTCACCTCCCCATGGGTCTCACCCACATCTGTGTCACCCAGTCCACGACCAAAAGGCAAGCGCAGTTTCTTCACTTGTCTCTCGGCTCTATGTGCCTCCTCCAGGTCTCCTCCTGGCTCCATCCTGCTTCCTTCCTTCCTCAGTCTCTTCTGCAGCTTCTTCTCTCCCTGCTCAGCTCCACCCTCCATTTGTGTGGGGCAGGGAACCTAGAACCTCCCCCTTTCCTGGGGACCACCCTGTTACAGGACTCCCAGGCCATGAAACCAAGCCAGGGAGGGGCAAGGAAGCCAAAGTGGAGTAGTGTCTCAGGGAATATAGACCTTCTTTCCCTCATTATTCTAAAGCTCCACCAGTCTCTTTGTGATTGATTAGTTCTTGGCTGTCTCACTTAATCTGCTACTGAGCGGGGGAGGGGTGGGGGATGGTGGGGGGGGGGATCTTTACATTCCTTATCTAACAGGTTTGTCTTTCCTCATTTGTTTCATCTTCCCCCTTGTTTGATAGATTTAGCTTTATGCCCCAGTCTCCCAGATGAGCAACCCTGCATTTTAGGGAAGAGAAAGTTAAACATCAGCTATTGAAGAAAAACAGGCTGATGCACACCAGTCTTAGTGGTGACCCCTTCTCTTCTCCCCCTTGCATAAATATCCCTGCACTCTGACAAAGGGGAGGACAGTGGTCCACCAGGCATGAGTCTGCTGACCTTCTAATTTGTCCACAAATTAAACCACTCTCCATTTCCCCAAACTCCACCCCCCTATATCACCTGAGGGAAACCAGGGCCAGTGTTAACAATGTTGTCCTTGGTCCTGGGATGTTTATTATTCCCAGTGGGATTAGTTACATTCCTCTTGCTACCTTATCTCTGAAGCCTTCCTTAATTCTCCCGAGGTCCCCACCTGCAATGTCCCTAAAACTGCCTAATTACCCTAACTTGCCCTTGGATTCAATGAGAAGTTTCTTCGTGTACTGCACTGCTTGTTCGTGGTGGTAGCCATGACACCTTTGAACCCCCTTCCCGAACAATCAAGAATGCTATGATGGATGGAATAGCAAGTTTCCTCATACAAACTGTGTAAAACCTTGCCATTCTTGTTTTGGGGTGCTCAACCCTTTGGGGAGCAATCCCACTGAGCCCGTCGGTGTGGCAATTAAATCTCTCTCTCTCTCTGACTCTCTGAGTGCCCTCTGATTTCTCTGAGAAATTGCCCTAAAACACCATAAACCCCACAGTGAGCAACTGTCATCCCTCCCCCTCATGTTACAGCTCAGTAACTGCTCTTTTGTTCCCCAAAGATTTATTTATTTATGCATACAAGAACTGGGGTACAGGCCAGAGGTGTGGGGGTGAGAGGATTCCCCAGAGACAGAGTGGGGAACAGAACAGACAGACTGACTGAAATACACTGTTGAGGGGAGCAGCGGGCTGGTGAGTCAGGAGAGGTCTGCTTCACCATGTGGAACACCTCCCTGGCTGGGGATTGAACTCATGCTGCAATGGCTGTGGATAGCTTACAGTGCTGAGTCCTAACCCCTTGAACCACCAGGGAGGCCCCTCAGTTACTGCTCTTAACTGTGTCATCACATGAGTAGTTGGGAGCACCCCCATCTTTCTAGAGTCAGGGCCCCCACACAGCCATCCTTCCTGAAGGAAGAGTTCCCAGAACACCTGGGACCACCCACCCAAGGGAGACACAGGAACTGGGGGGAACACACTCACCTTGGGAGCCCCCAGGGGGCAGCTGGAGGAGGATCAGCAGGGAGGGGAGGAGGCAGAACACAGAGTTGGGGCAGGAGCAGGGCACCATCTCCTCAGGGCTGGGGAGAGACAGGGCAGGAGGCAGTAAGGCCCAAACAGAGGAGTTGGACAGCCAGGAGCTCTGGGCTCAGCGGGGAGAGCAGGGCTCAGGGACCCCCATACGCAGGAGCAGGGCCCTTCCTGGTGACCCTTTAGGTCCAGAGACCAAGGACAGACCTGGCTCTCCTCAGGGCTTCTGACTAGAGACCATGAGGTTTATTAGCTTATCCCTTCCCCTCCCACTCCATGGAACCCACATCCCAGACCCTCTCTGCTCAGAGAACTTGGGCCCAGCACCTGGGCCTGGGATGCAAACTGCCCTCCCCTACCATCATCACACCTTGTCACTCACCAGGACAGAGGCCCAGATCCAGGCCCCCATGAAGGACAGGCCAGCAACTGCTTGTGGTCCTGTCCCCCTCAGTGTGAGCAGGTGTCCCTGAGAAGCCTCAGGACACACAACATTGTCCCCAAGGAGTCGGGGTCCCCCCATAGGCCCCTGTCCTCCTCTGCTTACTTGTTCAGCTCACCTGAAGGTCAGTCCCTCCCCAGCCCTGACCTGCCAGGGCCAAGGACAAGGTCCTGCCCCAAACACAGCAGGAGCCAGGTCAGATCCCACTGAGGGCTTCCTCCTCCTCTCCTGCTGGGAGCCATGCTACTCATGTCATCTGACAAAGGTCTAGGCATGGGGAAGTTTCCTGAAAAGTCAGGAATCTCGTTAGCTGACTCCTGCTAGATTCTCCTCATTTGTTTATGGCTAGTATCTACCATTGTTAAAATATGCATTTAAAAGTAAAGCTGCAAATGCTTTTTGATCAATTACTGAATAACCAATTTGATGGCAAATGGCACTGCATGATACAAATATTACATTTTTAATAAAATTAGTAGTTCTCTGCCAAAAGGCAGTAATTCAACATTTGGCCTTACATTAATAAGTGAAAAAACTTCTGTGAACAAGGCTGTAAACATCCCTTGCCCAAGTCTTTAATATGGATGTGTGGTCTTTTGAGGCAAGGGTTAATTGGAGAAGGAAATTCTCTTACTTTAAAGTTAAAGATAACGGTTGGGTGGCAGACACGAGCCATGCTCCAAGTATAAGAAAATTCCTAATAAGCCAGGAGGCGCCACAGCCAACTTCTGCAAAATTCTTCCTGTTTGTTTAGGGCTGATTCCCCTGGAGGTGACAATGGGTATGGTAGCTGTTGGAGTACACTTTCAAGAGTAAGTCAACAAAAATTTTGAGCTAATAACCAGACAGCACAAATAATGCACTTGGAAATAGTCAGTGTTACAACTACTGATATGTCACGTATTAACCATTCTGGGAACCAAAAGCTATAACCATCTCTGGCCCTGCCTCCCATGAAAAGTTTGTAGTTCTTTAAAACAACAATCAGCAATTTTACCAAAAAAGGAATTTTCCCTTGATCTTAAAGTTAGATATGGAAACTAGGCTGACTAAATAAGTAGAGGAGTAGTAAGTAGAAAATTCTTTTGTTAGATTAGAAATCCTCCCTTAGTTGAGAGCTGGGGCTAGGGAAGAGTCAGTGCTTCTTCCTTCCCCCAGGTAACTTCCTGCCCTTTGTTACACCTAGCCCTTAGACATAGAAATGTTAGTTGCAGTCACATTGTTTGAGGGAAAATGATGTCCTAAATCTAATTCCATACAGGCTTTGTGGACTCCACCCCCACCCTAAGCCAAAGCCAAAGACACTGGGAAATCCAAATCCCTTCACCACCAAAAGGAAGGTGGCTGGGGCTTGAGGGTGGGGTTAAGCAGCCAGGTTGGTATAAAGCCAGACACATGGGCTTTGGATGGATGCCCCATTTTGGCTCTCCGCCAGCTCGCAGCATCTGGCCAGCTCTGAGAGTGCCTTTGGGTTTCCAGGTCGTCAAAATGGGTAGGAGGCATTAAAGACTTTATTTCCCTATTTTCTCCCTGAGTTGTACATTTTCTTCTTTCCTTTTCCCTTGTAAATAAACCTTTTATTAACCTTTTGTGTGTGCCTGGAGTGGAGTATTAATAAGTCCCTTTTAAGCGCGCAGGTGAGGACCCACAGCCAGGCAACCCGTTCAATATTGGGGCTGCCCTATAACAGCTTGGCGCCCAACATGGTTTCCAAGCTTCACCCGTGGTTGACCAGCCCAAAGTAATTTTTCTTGTGTTGGTCACCATAAAACACACTAGGTCTGCAGGACTCGCAGTGAAAATCTTTGTTTCACATCTTGAAAAGTCTGTTTATTTTTTCCCCACGCATACGGCTCTTGTGGGCGTGGTTTTGACCCAAACGTGGCCTTAACCATGAACCTCAGCGATTTTATCCCTAACTTGAGTTCTTTCAGTTTTTTTCCAGCCTTGAATTTAAGTAGCCCTTTTCTGTTTAATATTACCACCAGTTTGATAAGTGTAAATAATTGGATTAAACCTAGTGTATGGCACATGATTTTACTTCTGTATATATATATGGGTAGTTTACAAGCCATCCCTTTGCATTCTGTGCTTCTGGGTGTTTTTTTGGTAACGTGCATAGGCGCCATTTGGTACATTCTTGTTTTTATGAGAAATAGAGGTTCTACTTCACATATTGAGAATGTGCTTCAATAAATTCAAGCTCTTAACTTAGCTATGCAACAACAAAATCAGACTTTTGAGTCAGCTTTTCAAAGCATGCAGGATCAAGTGCAACAACAAAATCAGGCTTTTGATTTAACTATTGAGAGTGTGAGGGATGAAAATTGTAACATTTTTGAGTCAGCTTTTAAAAGTATGCAGGACAAGATACAGGCCGCCCTCCATAAATTGGATATGGCAGAGGTGAAGGCTAGGCTAATGGCGCAGAGAAGAGATAAACCTTCTCCTTCCTGTGAGGACTGCAGAAGGGTGGAGTTAGAAGAGGAGGAGGAGGAGTATCATTTGCTAAATACCTTAAACATATCGGGACAAAGGCCTTCTCCACGTGAAAAGGCCCCTCCTGTGCAGACTCCTAAGGCTTCAGGACAAAGGCCTTTGCCACGTGACCAGGGCCCTCCAGAGGCCACTTCCACGCAGAGTCCTGAGGCTTCACAACCTCCATTGCCCTCCTGGGAGGAAACTACAATGGTGTCTCCTCCCCACACTAAAAGTGGCACCCATTTTGGCAGGAAGGATCGCCCTAAGGCAGGACAGTTTCCTCTTTGCCTGTTGCCGATGGGTGGCTTGAATGAACAGGGGCGACCTGCTGGGTACTTTTGAGTGCACCATCCTTTTAGCACTGGCGACTTCCTAAATTGGAGGAGCTCTGTTCCCCCATACCGCCAGGCTCCTAAGATGATGGCAAACTTGTTTGCCTCCATCTTCGTCTCCCACCGCCCTAACTGGGTAGATATACAGTCAATGTTACATACATTACTGGGTCTAGATGAGCGGGATATGGTAGTCGGGGAAGCCAGGGAGGAGGCTGACCGTCTCCGCCAACAAGATAGCCAATCTCCAGAGCCAGAGATTGCTGTCCCAGAGGAAGATCCTGGATGGGACCCCAAGGGTGGATGAATGGCGAAGTTAGATCTGTATAAAAAATGTTTATTGGTAGGACTGGAGCAGGGAATCCCCCCAAAAAAAATTTTTAACAAAATATTGGAACTTACACAAGGGGCTAATGAGGATCCATCAGAGTTCCTTGAGAGGTTTATTCAGATGTATACAAACCACATGGATATAAATTCAGATGCCCCAGAAAATGCTCGTTTGATCACTATGGCATTCATCACAAATAGTGCTCCAGATATAAGGAGAAAGTTAACAAAGGTAGATGGTGTCACAGAGATGAGTCCATCCCAGGTAGTGGACTTAGCATTTAAGGTTTATAATAATAGAGAGGACAAGAGAGAGGACAGGAGACCAAAACCTGTGACCGTTTTCGTACAAAGAGAGCACAGGACAGGGTTTCGGGGAAACAGTAATGGACAGAGACGTGAAGCCCTAGGAAGAAATCAGTGTGCTTTCTGTAGGGAAGAGGGACTTTGGAAGTACAGTTTTTCCAGGTTACAGGAAAGCGGCAGATGCAGTAATTACAGAAGGCAGGATAGAAGACTGAGGACACCATGAAAGGATGATACACGTTGGGGTTACAGGAGGGAATATAGGAGGAGTACACAGAACCAGGAACCAAGGAGAGAGGAAAGAAGACATGTTAGCACAGAGTAGAGGCTCTGATGATGATAGGGAATACAGACGGAGAAGGAATTGAGAGCCCAGCACAGAGGACAGGAGACCAGTGATAGCACAGGATAGGGTCTCAGGTGAAGATAGGCGAGAATATAGACAGAGTAGAAGGAATCTGGAGCCTAGTGTGGAGGAAAGGAGACAAATGATAGTTCATGGAGAAGGTTCAGATGAAGAATCGGGGTGCCCAGGGGCTCCATTAGATCTTAAGCCCATTAAAATAACCCCCTCGGAGCCCTGGGTAACCTTCGCTGTGGGGGATCGTCTGATTGATTTCTTGGTGGACACTGGAGCAACATATTGAGTTTTAAATTTGAAATTAACTAAAGTGAGCAAGGAGACCACAGCAGTCACTGGGATTATGGGGAAGTCATAACAGAAACCCTCCCTACGACCTTTGGAGTGCCGGGTAGGCACCACACAGCTTCAGCACAGCTTGCTCTACATGGAAGAGTGTCCAATCCCTCTCCTTGGTCGTGATGTTTTAAGTAAGCTCAATGCACGAATTATATTCTCACCCAAAAATCAGAGGCTTCACCTACAGTTTCCTCCAGAACATGTTCTGCGGTTCCAGATGTTGCTTACTCAAGATGCTCCACCAAAGGTGAAATTTTACCTCCAGAAATTGTTGAAAAGTAAATGGGTATGGGCTGATGGAACCCCAGGACGTGCGAAAAATGCAGAGCCTGTAAAGATAGAAGTGATAGAGGGGAGCAAAACCCCAAGAAGGAAACAATACCCCTTAAAGGAGGAGGCATTGAGGGGAATTGAGCCAGTCTTGAAAAGGTTCCTTCAATCTGGACTCATTCGGCCCTGCTGCTCACCATAAAACACTCCGATTCTGCCAGTGAAGAAACCCCATACAGGCGAGTACCATTTTGTCCAAGATTTAAGGGCTACTAATAATATTGTTCAGGATTTACATCCCACTGTGCCTAATCAGCACACCCTATTAACTGCCATACATGGTGACTTTGGGTGGTTTTCGGTATTAGACCTGAAGGATGCCTTTTTCTGTATCCCAATACATGTCCAGGTTCAACTGCTTTTTGCCTTTGAGTGGCAGGACCCTAAGTCCAAGGGCACTCTCCAGTATTGCTGGACTGTGCTTCCACAGGGATTAAAGAACTCCCCCACGATTTTTGGGGAAATACTGGCCAGGGATCTCAGGAAGGTTCAACTGAACCGGGGTGTCTTATTGCAATATGTAGATGATTTATTGATTGCAAGTCCAGACTACGAATCTTGTCTAGAAAATACCATAGTGGTACTGAACCACCTGGCAGAATGTGGCTACAAGGTGTCACCTAACAAGGCACAGATATGCAAACAAACTGTGACATATTTGGGGTTTGAAATTAAGAAAGACAGACGAAGCCTGATGACAGAAAGAAAACAGGTAATTTCAGCCCTTAGAGTCCCCAGTACCCGGCGACAGTTGCACGGAATTTTGGGTATGGCTGGGTTTTGTAGGATTTGGATTCCTAATTTTGGACTAATAGCAAAACCCTTACATGATGCTCTCAAAGGCCTGGACTATGAACCTTTGTCTTGGACTCCAGAATGTCAAAAGGCTTTTGATGAAATAAAAGTAAAGTTGATCTCAGCACCAGCATTAGGGCTTCCAGATCGTAGGAAGGCATTCAGACTTCATGTACATGAGAGACAGGGGGTTGGTCTAGGAGTGCTGATCCAATTGTTGGGGCCAGAAATGCAGCCCGTTGCATATCTGTCCAACAATTGGACCACACCACTAAGGGACGATATCCATGTTTGCGTGCTGTGGCTGTCACTTGTGACCTCCTACATGAGGCAGAGAAGTTTACATTGGGTCAGCCCATCACCGTGTGTGTGCCACATCAGGTCTTGACATTGCTGGAACAGAAGGGTGGACTTTGGTTAACTGCTGGGCAAATGGGAAAATATCAAGCAGCCCTGGTGGACAATCCTAATGTGAAACTGCAGGTTTCTAATTCCCTGAATCCTGCCACACTGCTTCCAAGCATTGCAGATGGATCTGAGGATGACACTTTAATCCATAATTGTTTAGAAACCATAGACACAGTGTATGCCAGCCGACCAGATCTAACTGACCAGCCTCTGCCGGATCCAGAGTGGGAGCTATTTACAGATGGCAGCAACTTCATGGATTAAGGCCGTCGATGTGCTGGATATGCAGTGGTGATGCTCCAGAACACTGTGGAAGCCAAGGCTCTTCCAGCAGGTACATCAGTGCAGAAAGCCGAATTAATAGCCCTGACCCATGCCTTGGAACTCTCAAAAGGTAAAAGAGTCAATATATTTACTGACTCAAAATACTCTTTTATGATTCTCCATATGCATGGGGCCATTTGGAAGGAGCGGCGACTTCTTACCTCTGGTAACAAGGACGTCAAACACCCATTAGAAATCCTGGCCCTGTTAAAGGCAGTAGCTTTATCATCATCTGGGGGTCTGACATGGCAAAGGGCAACAGGGCAGCTGATCGGTGGGACCTGACTCAGTATGCTCCTGAATACACAGATCAGGATTAGGATGAGTAGCGCTTAGTTTGACCCCAGCTCTACTTGGAGAGTAAACTCCCATGGGATGATACTCCTCCCGAAGGCCCTGGTATATCCGGTGCTAAAAAGTCTTCAGGAAGGATCTCACTATGGGAGAGATGCCTTATTAGAAACGGTGCACCCATATTTGAAGGGACCATATTTGCATAGAATAGCACAACGTATCACCCGAGGTTGTCAACTATGTGCCAGAAATAACCCCAAGACTGACTCCCACCCTAAAGCCATTGAGGTTCAATATCGAGGCAAGTGCCCTTTTGAGGACTGGCAGGTGGACTTTACACAAATGCCTAGAACGACAGGCAACTTCAAATACCTATTGGTTTTTGTGGACACGTTCTCGGGATGGGTGGAAGCATTTCCCACAAAGACAGAAAAAGCTTCCGAGGTTGCAAAACAGCTACTGAAGGAGATAATCCCTCACTTTGGGTTGCTGGACTCTATCCAGAGTGATAATGGGCCGGCCTTTTTCTCTGACGTTACTCATGCAGTAAGCAGTGCGTTACAGATCAACTGGAAATTGCATGCTGCATGGAGACCGCAGTCTTTTGGACAAACGGAGAAAATAAACCACACCTTAAAGAAAACCTTGACAAAACTGTGCCAAGAAACATAGCGTTGGGAGGTAATATCCCGTGCCCTCCTCCAGATATGAGTGGCACGTAGAAGTGGGCTACAATTAAGCCCCTTTGAGATTGTGTTTGGAAGACCCTTCCAGGCCTCAGTTCTGAAAGCCAGTCCAGAAATAGCACAAGATTGCCGGATCACACAATATGTGAAACACATCCAGGAGGTTCTGGCAGTAATTCACAACTTTGCAACCTTGAGGATCTCTATGCCTCCTGATCAACCATTGCATCCCTTCAAACCTGGAGATCAGGTCTTACTGAAGACCTCACAGAGTGGGGATGCCCAAAAACAGCTGTCAGAAAAATGGACTGGTCCATATGATGTTTTGCTAAGCACATATACTTATCTGAAACTTGCAGGCATAAAACCCTGGGTACATCATTCCAGAGTTAAGAAAGCGCCAGAAGGAACTGACCCAGAGACAACGTCCCACTGGTCTTGTGAACCCATTGAGGACTTGAGATATTTGTTTAAGAAACAGAAAAAAAAAATCTTGAATGTTACTGACTTCTTTTCCAGTGATTGTTGCAGGATACCCAAGGACTCATTTTTTTTCTGAAGAAACCCTGAGAAAAAAAAAACTAACATGCTCTAACCAATCTACTTCCTTTGAAAGTTTAGGAGACGTGAAATAACATCTAGGATCATGCATATGCTGGTAGTATTTTTTTTTTTTTTTACATAGAAAGGTTTTCAATCTTGATTTTGTTATTTCCTATCAATTTTTTTTTTAACATTGAGGTTTTTTTCTCTGCTTTTTTTTTTTGTTGTTGTTACTTTAGCCTGTGAGTGAAACTGCAGTTCTGTGAGATATCCCACCTGTGATAAATGGTAACTAAAGAGCTCTTTGTGTCTATATGTTGTCTGTCTGTATGTCCTTGTGTCTAACTGTCTTGGCCTCCAGTGACTGACAAATTGGCATACATGGTGCCCATATACATTGAAAAAAAAAAAAGAGTCTCCAGTTATGAGAAAAACTGCAGGTTATGGTTTGATTGTCAACATTGTGCTAATGAACTAAGCCGGTGCCTTCATAGAGATTGAATATTGTCGTTTCTGTTATTTTTCTGATATTTATGGCAAAGCTTCCCAGAAATCTAAATTCAAGTACAAATTTGGTAGCCTATCATTTGGCTGATGCAAGGAAATTTTGTGGAACCTCAGTAGAGCTCCTGCGACACTCCACAAATTTACTCCCTTTCCTCCTGGGAAGGCATTAGATGAATTTGTTCTATTTGGCTTTTACCTAACGAAGTAAAACTGGAAGGGAAGCATTGTCACTTGGGAAAATGGTAACATTTTGGCATGTACAGAAATGTTAACAGTGGTTTTCTAAAATGTGTATAAAAACCTCTCAGTACCTGCTATGTATGTAAATTGTCAATGGTGATTGTCACCTTGTCATATTGTATACTTCAATTGTTTAATATCTACAGAAATTGTTTCTAGAAATATAGGGAGAAAAGGTCTCAACAAATTCCTATTGATGGAACTGTTGAGAGTAAAAACTTTCCTACAAAGGACTGAATAGACCTGGAAATACACCTGACATTTACTATGTTTTCTTTAACATAATACTGGTATTTTTTTATGCATTTTGTCCTGAATCCACAAAGTTTTGTTTGGTTTTGTTTGGTTTTGTTTTGTTTTGAGTAACCAGGATCTTCAGCAAGGTTGCAATTTTTTTTTTCAGCAAAGCTAACTTGTCACATTTTCTCTCCCCTTGATACCTACCAACACAGCACACAAATAGTGGGAGTAATTTTTTTGCTACTTATCTCAGAGTCTGTTTTTGCATAACTTCCATAGGGATTTTGTCTGCTTAAACAAAAAAAAATTGGACATGAGTTTGATTGTGTGGCTTTGCATGGAGTTCTTCCAGAAAGTTGAAAAAGAGCTGAACCAAGAAGAGGAGAACCTGTTTGCTTTGTTTGTAGGGTTCCAGAGACCTCTAAAGAAGGTGAGGAAGCTTGCCTCCATTGGCAGGACTGGACAACCCGGCCAACAAAAGAGCCCTGGTACCCTCGAGAAGAGGAAAGCCCAGGTGGAGTCTGATGAGACCAACTTTGTTCCTGAAGCCTACATTGACCGGATGCCAACGGTTCGCTCTGATCCTATATGGAGTATTCCAACAAAGCCAGCAAAAAAATTGCTGTTAGTTATTTCTGCCCTGTGATTTTATGCAAAAATAGGAAAAATGGTTTAAAAGTAGATTTAGTTTGCAAACTTTTGCTATGCTGTTAAAAGTTTGGGATCAAGGTTGAGAAAATTTGTGTTTTTGCATTAGTTGAACCATTTTAAGATTTTTTTTCCCTGTGATTTTGACACATCTACTGTTTTGTTTGGGCTAATGCCTCCAGATTTTTTTTTTTTTTTTGACTTAAACTGATGAACTGTTTTTCCAGGAATAGAGGACTTTTGCTTTCCACAATGGACAAATACCTGGAGGGACTGGTTTTCTTTCACACTGGAACCTGGTAAAACAATGTTCATCTGAGATTGCATCCCAACACCCATATATTCACTCTTCATCACCATGGAAATGGTGGCAAAAAGTGAAAGGGGAGAATTGTTAGGGGGAAAAGGATGTCCTAAAGCTAATTCCATACAGGCTTTGTGGACTCCACCCCCACTCTAGGCCAAAGCCAAAGACACTGGGAACTCCAAATCCCATCACCACCAAAGGGAATGTGGCTGGGACCTGAGGGTGGGGTTAAGCAGCCAGGTTGGTATAAAGCCAGACACGTGGGCTTTGGATGTGTCCCCCATTTTGGCTCTCTGCCAGCTAGCAGCATCCGGCCAGCTCTGAGAGTGCCTTTGGGTTTCCAGGTCGGCGGATTGGGTAGGATGCATTAAAGACTTTATTTCCCTATTTTCTCCCTGAGTTGTACATTTTCCTTCTTTCCTTTTCCCTTGTAAATAAACCTTTTATTAACCTTGTGTGTGTGTCTGTGGTGGAGTATTTATAAGTCCCTTTTAAGCGCGCGGGTGAGGACCCACAGCCAGGCAACCCGTTCAATATCGGGGCTGCCCTATAACAACATAAGTTTTTGCTAGTAATAAAATGACTGGTTGTTTAAGGTAAATGACTACTCTAGGGCCTCCCCGGTGGCACAGCGGTTGAGCGCTGGGTTGCGAAGCTGCCTGCAGCCTCTGCAGCGCCGGTTCGATCCCCGGCTGCTCCCCAACCACCGGAGGAGGGTCCCACATGGCGCGCAGACCTCTCCTGCCGCCCGTTGCTCCCCTCAGCAGTGTACTTCAGTCACTCTGCCTGCTCTGCTCCCCGCTCTGGCTCTGGTGAATTCTCCCACCCTCCCGTGCTTCTGACTGTACCCAGTGCTTGTATAAATAAATAAAAAATAAATAAATCTTTAAAAAAAATAAAAAAATAAATGACTACTCTAAGAACACTTTTGTTTAGCAACTGTGCCTTCTTTAAATCAAAAAATAATAAATGTAACAACCTCTGCAGGTGGGCAAATAGACCCTTGACTGCTCTTGAGAAAGATGTGATGACTGTTATCTTCCTACCTTAATGCATATGCTTATGCACTCTCACAGTTTGTTTGAAATGTATAAATAAAGATCTGTTGAGACCCTCAGCAGGATGAAGCCTGCACCCTGATCAAGTGTTTGCATCTCCTCAATTTTCCCTCCCCCTCATTCTCTACAATTGCTCTGACACCATCCCATCCTTCAGGAACCCCTGACACTCAGGCTGCTGCGGCTGGCTCACAGCACTCTCCAGCTCTGGGGGGGATTCCTGCCTCTGGGTGAGGGACCCGGTGGGACAGTACAGCAGGGAAAGGAAAGTGAGTCCAGACCAGAGAAAACATCCACTGGCTGGGAATTGGAGGAAAGCAGGTGGGTCCTGGGAGGGCAGATTCTGGGGACTGATTATGAGTCCTCTCTAGACTGAGTTACTCTCTGTGTGACCATCTTGTTCAAGTTCCTTAACCTTTCTGCCTCAGTTTCCTCATCTGCAAAATGGAGATAGTAACAGCATCTTCCTTCCCAAGGCTGGAAAAAGAATCACATGAAGTTGTATTGGAAGAGTCACTAATGTCATTAGAACAGGGTCTGCCCCAGTGAGTGTTACAGACACATTGTTGAAATAAGTGAAGTACAGCCCTCAGTGAGGTTGTGCTGGGTCTTCTTAGAGCTGCACCATTTCCAGGGCCACCTCCCACCCCACTCCAGCCCCATCACACCCAAAGCTACATCCTTAACAGCCAGCTGCTTCCCACTTTCTTCTTGGAAGACAGCTGTCTTCAAAACGAACATACCTGTTTTGAAAGGGGGAGACTTCTAGAGCATCTCTTGAAGTTTGAGAGGTTTCAGTGTTTCCAGCAGATCCCAAATTTTCCTGCAGAGTTTGAACCAGCAGTTAGCTGCTCAGGAGCCAGACTGGGAGCCAAGAGGTTCTCAAAGCTGAGAGAAGGTGGTTCCAAGGAGAGCAGAGAAACAGAACCTCTCTTGGGTTGAGGGGTGTCTGTAGAGACCAGCCCTGGGGCCCTAACAAAGCTCTCCCAGTCCAAGGAGTCACCCTTCTCAGATTATTTCCACCACTTGAAAGTGAAAGCTAAAATGCAATCCCAGCATACTCTACCCCTGCCCTCTGGACAGTGCATCCTGGTTATCAGCAGGGAAACAGAATCAGAGGAGCCAGAAGAGGGGAAGAGCAGGCACCCGGACATCCCTGCAGACGCAGGAGGTGTGCCCACCCAGCACCCACTGTTTAGCACCCACCACTCTCCAGGCTGCTTGGCTCCCAGACCAAGAACTAGGGGTGAGTGTGGGGCACAGTCAAGACTGAAATGAGCCCCGTGTAGGGCTCTGCCTGTGCCCGATGGTGACCACCCCAGTGACCACATGGCAGCTGTCACCCCATGTGGCAGGGCCTGTGAGGAGCCCCCAAGGGAGCCATTTTTCTCCTCCTCACAACAGCTGACCCAGGAGCCCCCACACCCTGGACATCAGGAGTCAGCACTGGGCACCAGGAGCTGCCAGGACCTGGTCCTGCCCACACTGCGTGGACAGGGCCTGTGGCTTGTTCAGATGTTAATGTCACCCAAGACCTGGTCACAGTGACAAGACCCTGTCCCTCCAGGACACAGGGTCACCAGGAAGGTCCAATTCTATGTCCCCAAGGAAACCAGGGAGCCTGGACCTCGCCTCCCCCTTCACTTCCTGTGGTTTCCCCTTCTCAGTGAAGGGCATCTGTGTCCCCCCAGTTATCTCTGCCAGAGACTCCAGGGTCATCTTCACAGTCCACTCCCCCAACCAGTCTATTTAAAACTGTCCAATGAATTCAAGATATTTCTCAATCCATGACCCCAGACAGTACCTGTTCTTAAGCCACACTCATCCCTCACCTGGCCCAAGAACCTCAAGTGACCACCCGCCCCACCTCCAGCCTCACATCCTCAGGTTCATTTCCTTCCAAGGCCCTGACCCTCTCCAGTCAGCTCGTGTTAACCCTCTGTCTCATCCCTTCAAGGGATCCCTCTGCTAAAGGAGGGGGTCCCAGGTCTCCCCCTCCCTCTCTGACCCCCTCCCTTGCTCTCCTTCCCAAGGCTGGAATAAGAATTACATGATGTTGTAGTGAAAGAGTCACTAATGTAATTAGAACAGGGTCTGCCCCAGTGAGTGTTACAGACACATTGTTGGAATAAACGAAGGACACCCCTCAGTGAGGTTGTGCTGGGTCTTCTTAGGCGGTACCATTTCCAGTGCCACCTCCAACCCCACTCCGGCCCCATCACATTCTCAACTCCCTCCTTATAGTCAACTGCTCCCCACTTTCCTCTTCTTGGGAGACAGCTGTTTTCAAAACTAACATACCTGCTTTGAAAGGGGGAGACTTCTAGAGCATGTCTTGAAGCTTTGTAAGTTTCAGGGTTTTCAGCAGACCCCAAAATATTCCTGCAGAGATTGAAGAATTTTTTTTTTTTCCATTTCAGAGGCATGGAGTAGGGCATGTCTGTAGGCACTACATATTGAAAACTAATTCTCAAAGCCTCACATCTAATCTTAACCCTTTTAAGGAAAATATTGATATAATGTTTGATGAAATCTCAAGATAGAGCCAGTTGCTGGTTTGTCAAAGGAAACTGTGAGAGCGACACCTAGTGGATTTATGGACTCTTCACACAAAGAGGGGCTGGGGCGGGGGAGGAGAGGGAGCATTTCCTCCTGTGTGCTGCTCTACACCGCCCCACCACAGGAATTTGCCATGATCAAATGGACCCCTATATTGATGTTGGAAGGTCTTTTTCTCCCTCCACCAAAACACCCATGTGCACGCTTCACCCCCTCTATTCTTGAAATGTTCAAGAATATTTAGTGCCCATAGTTTATCATAGTTTTATTTTTATTATTTTTATTATTTTTTTTCAAATTTGCTTTTTTATTTCTTTTCTTTTTTTTTTTAAATTTGTTTTTTTTATTTCTTTTCTTTTTTTTTTAAGATTTATTTATTTATTTACTTATACAAGCACTGGGTACAGTCAGAAGTGCGGGAGGGTGAGAGAATTCACCAGAGCCAGAGCGGGGAGCAGAGCAGGCAGACTGACGAAGTACACTGCTGAGGGGAGCAACGGGCGGCAGGAGAGGTCTGCGCGCCATGTGGGACCCTCCTCCCGTGGCCGGGGAGCAGCTGGGGATTGAACCGGCTCTGCAGAGGCTGCGGGCAGCTTCGCAACCCAGCGCTCAACCGCTGCGCCACTGGGGAGGCCCAGTTTATCAAAGTTTTAAAATTTGACATCACCTAACTACAGGACACTAGGAAATGTGCTTCATGAACAATGGTTCATGAGCACCAAACAGTGGGATACCAGTCAGCCATTAAGAATGGTCCATATGATCCAGCAATTCCACTCCTAGGTATTTACCCAAAGGACACAGAAACAATAATTCAAAAGGGCACCTGCACCCCCATGTTTACTGCAGCACTATTTACAATAGGTAAGCTATGGAAACAACCCAAATGCCCAAAAACAGATGACTGGATCAAGAAAATGTGGTATATATACACAATGGAATATTACTCAGCAATCAAAAAAAGATCAACTCATACAATTTGCAGCAACATCGATGGAGCTGGAAGGGATCATGCTCAGCGAAATAAGCCAAAAAGAAAAGAAAAATACCAGATGGTCTCACTCATAGCAGAAATTTAGGAAACCTAAATAAGGGACCAGGAAAAAAGACTAATTATAATAGAGTAAAAATCAAAATCAACAAGCAACTATAAACCAGAGACACATTGGGGTGGGGGAGGGCAGTAGGGATTAGGATCAAAATAAGGGGGTGGGTGGGAATTGTATGGGGACTATAACCAAGATGAAAATGCATACATTGTACAAAAATGAAAAATTATGTAAAAAAATATAAAATTAAATAAAATTTTTGAAAATGAATGGTCTTGGGGGCCCTCCCTGGTGGCACAGGGGTTAAAGTCTCAGTGCTGTCAAGCTAAGACCAGCCAGTGCTCTCTGGCTACTCCCCTCAGCAGTGTATTTCAATAGGTCTGCCTATTGTGTTCCCCACTGTGTCTCTGGTGAATCCTCGCACCTCTGGCCTATACCCCAGTTCCTGTATGCATAAATAAAATAAATCTTAAAAAAAAAATGGTATTGGCTCACATGTCTCCTAGGGTGACACACTGAGGACATGACATCATTTCTGTGGTTTTCCTGCCAAGAAAGTACATAAACTAAAGAAATATTAGATATACCTAAATTTAAGAATGGATACAAAATAACTAATCTGGATTCTTTAAAAATGTCAATATAAGGGCCTCCCTGGTGGCACAAGGGGTTAAGATGCAGCACTATGAAGCAATCCGAAGCCATGAGTTCAATCCCCTGCCAGGGAGGTGACCCACATGGCACAGCAGACCTCTCTTCACTCACTCACTGCTCCCCTCAGCAGTGTATTTCAGTAGATCTGCCTGTTCTGCTCCCACTCTGTCTCTGGTGAATCCTCTTACCTCCCACATCTCTGGCCTATACCCCAGTTCTTGTATGCATAAATAAATAATTTTTTTTTAAAGTCAATATAATGAAAGACAAAGTAAGTCAAAGGTGCTTATCAAAGGAGCTTGAAAAGACACCAATAAATGCAGTCATAGATTCTGAATTAACTCCTGAAAAACTTATCAAAAAGGACATTGTGGGCTATTAGCAAATTCTGAATATGGACTATAGAGAGTAGTGCTGTATCTATCTAAGTTTCCTGAAATGATGATTGCACGATGGTTATGTAAAAGACTGTTCTCATTCTTAAGAAACTCACACCAATGAATAAGGGACATCCATGAATAAGAACATCTTGTGCGAACTTTCAAATGGCTCCACAAAAAAAGAAGGTGCATTTAAAGAAATAATGATCTTTAAAAAATGGAGTCAGATGGAATCAATGGGTGACCCCAGTGAAAGATATCAAGAATTATTTAATATTCTCCCTTTTCTGTGTGTTTAAAATTATCTAAAATTTTGGGCCTCCCTGGTGGGCAAGGGGTTAAGATGCAACCTATGAAGCTATCTGCAACCATGCAGCACAAGTTTTATCCCCAGCCAGGGAGCTACCCACATGGTGCAGCAGACCTCTCCAGTCTTGCCCGCTGCTCCCCTCAGCAGTGTATTTCAGCCAATTCACATGTTCTGCTCCCCACTCTGTCTCTGATGAATCCTCTCACCTCCCACACCTCTGACCTGTACCCCAGTTCTTGTATGTGTAAATAAATAAATCTTTTAAAAAAATCATCTAAAATTGTATTATTAAGTTTCGGTTTATATGAGTCAAAATATAAGGCTTAAAAAGAAGAATGAGGCTGGCAAAGTATATCCATCAACCAGAAAGACACCTGGACCCCTTGGTGCCTCGTGGGGGGCTGAGGCTGCTCTCCTCGGGCTACTGGACACTCAGTCCTCTGTGCTGCTGGAGGAGCTAGGGTCTGGCTGACCCCTTGCTGTCCCATGTTGACTGGCCAAGGTGGGATGAGTCAGAGCAATGAATCCCCTGCAGCCCCTGGACACTGCCGAGGAGGGAGGGAGACACTGGTGGGGGAGGGGAGCAGCCACCTAAGCAAATGCAGCGTTTGCGTGAAAATCCTGAACACAAAATTTTGTGCTGTCAATGTTCATTTATCCTTGACCTCCCCCCCCACAAAAAAAAAAAAAAACAGCCCAGCATCTTGCGTATTCCCCTAAAAGAGAAAACTAAGTTCCCCACGAGGGTGAAAGTAAGGTTCAAAAGTCTCCTGAGTTCCCTCTGCCAAGGTTAGTGGTTTCCACTTAAGGCAAGTTGCAGATTCTGAGATGACTCTGTCCTGACCTCACAAAACAATCATCCTCTCCTGGAAGAGGAAAAGGGGATCTCTCACCCCCTACACACACCTCTGTTCCCAGGTCCTGATGCTCCGAAGCACAGGGAGGCCACCTTGCAACCCCCTCTCTAGAAAGAAGGGACATGAAGAGGCAGAAGGGCTGTATTGCCCCCCAGGACCCCACCAGCCAGTCTCCTCTCCTAACATCTGCCCTGCAACCACACAATCCTCCTTCACCCCCACCTCCCCTGGGGTTGTCAGGGACAGAAGGCCCCTCCCTTATCCCCACAAGTTCCTCCCCCATCACTAGGGTGTCCAGGACATTGTGTGACTCAAGAATCAGCTCAGACGTGAGGCTTGGAGCCCAGCAGGAGGAGGAAGGGCCTGGAAGCAGAGGTGGCAGCTCAGTGCGGGTCCTGCCTGCAGAGGTGGAGGGGCCTGGGCTGGGGCAGGGGCTCTGGCATGCAGCCCCCCTCACTGTTGCTGCTGCTGCTATATTGCTCAGTCGTCAAGACCAGAGGTGAGGTGTGGGATGGGAGAGGTGGGGGTACCTATTTCCACTCAGCAGGATGATGGTGGTTGGGGCAGAGGCCTGAACCCAGGATTTGAGGCGACACAGAATGGAGGCAGTGCTCACCTCCAGATGGGGCCGCTGCAGGGAGAGGACTCTGCCTGGAGCTGCACAGACAGGGCTCTGGGCCAGGTGCCAGGGATGGGTCTGTGGAGGGTGGGTAAGATTTGCCTACGCCAGGGAGAACCCAGTTGTCCCTGGAGTTAAGGGACGGGGGCTCTTACAATCACATTTAGGAGAGAGAGAAGGATCAGCCACCTACCAGGGGGATAGGATGGGAGCAGGAGATGGAGACGGAAGGTCAAGGCCCACCAGGTCCCTCTCCCAGCCCAGCTGTCCCCACCCCTGGATGGCTGGAAGCTGGGCCCTTCCTGGAGGAAATCCCTTCCCTGTCTCAGCCATTCCCCTCCCAGGAGCCCTCAGCCCCCCTCCTGATCCCAGTCGTCTTACTTCCGAGGCATGGAGCCTGAGGCTGGACTCAGAGACAAGAGAATAAACAGGAAGGGGGGGAAGGGGACTAGTAACCGAGAGGCTGGGATCTAGGGGGCTGGGCAAAGGGCCACACAGGGACAAGGATCAGGGGTGTGAAGGAGATGGGTCCTTCTGGAGCACCCCAGGAGGAAGGGTGGACACAGGGCTCCCTAATCCCAGCTCCTCCTGTCCACTCCTAGGGCTGCATTGCGGGAGCGCCCCAGGACCCTGTGCCAACGGAGGGACCTGCCTGAGCCTGTCTAGGGGACCAGGCACCTGCCAGTGAGTTTGCCTTGGAGTGGGGGCCAGAGAGGAGGGGAGCAGAGAAGGAGCAGGTGGGGAGGAGGCAGCGGGACGGAGGTGGGGGAGAGGAAGGGAAACCCATGAAGGCACAGGAGGGAGGGGGAGACAAGATGAAGGGGCACTGATAGGAGTGTTCCTCTCCCCACCCACCCCTAGGTGCGCTCCTGGCTTCCTGGGTGAGACATGCCAGTTTGCTGACCCCTGCCGGGATGCCCAGGCCTGCAAGAATGGGAGCAGCTCTCAGGTCCTGTTTCCCACCCTACAGGGCACCCCCAGTCTTCCCTCTCTCTCAGGCCCCAGTTTCTTCTGCACCTGCCCCTCTGGCTTCATTGGCAAGAGGTGTCAGGCCCCGCTCAAGGACCCCTGTGCTTCCTTCTGTTCCAAAATGGGCCGCTGCCACATCCAGGCCTCAGGCCTCCCGAGGTGCTCCTGCCTACCTGGATGGACAGGTGAGCATATGGCAGGGGTGCAAGGGCACAGGCAGGCGCAGGGGCTGGGCTGTGGGGTGGGAAAGGTGGCACCAGAGCCAGAGACTGGGGGCCCTTTGAGGACAGAGGTCATGGGAACCAACAAATCCGGTTGTGACCCGTTTACCCAAGACTGCGGTCACCAGCGTGGTCATGCTCATGCTAAAACACTGAAGTAGTTCCACAGTCGGTAAAAAGCTGCTGCCATTGCCCCTTACTGTGCCACCCTGGCCCCTCCCCTGCACCCCCCCAAAAAAGCTAGGTTAATACCTGGCACCCAGGCACCTCCAGGACTCTGCTCCCTGAGCATCTGAGTGGGGGTGCTCACAAAATCACCTGGAAAGTGTGCTGTGGGATGTGGGGGAACATGTGACAGGAGAGAGGAAGGGGTGCCCATCCCAGGAGAGGGTGCAGCCCTGGGGCAAGAGAACAGGACGAGTGACGGGCAGGTTGTAGACTCCAAGGAAGTGGCCAGGGGGCCTGAGCAGGTCTGGGCAGCCCACAGAGGACCAAGGACCCCAGCAGCATGGAGGGGACTGGCCCTGGCAGCCAAGACCACATGGGTAAGAAAGTGCTTGGGATGTGGGTGCCCCCATTAAGGTTAAACAAGAGAGAAGAATTGATTAGACACAGCAATCAACTGGAAAGTCTTAAAAATACCAGCGCTTCATTCCAGAGTCTAATTTAGTGCGTCAAGGGCAGGCCCAGGCATGGAGATTTTTTTAACTGCCCAGGTAATTCCGAGGAAACCAAGCCTGGGGCGCAGGGAAGACACAGCATGTGACAACGGAAGATGGTCACAGACAACTCACCAGAACTTGTGCTTCAGAGCAGGGACCAGGGGTGGCCTAGTCCCCTGGCGAGCGCCAGGCATGCCACTGACTAGACACATGCCATTGCTGGAGCTATCTTGGCTCTCTGATGTCCTCTGATGTCCTGAGGCTGTGAGGAGGACAGGGGTGATGCTGGGCAAGCGCTCCCTTAGCTCAGTACCTGCATATCGGCCCTGCCTTGCCCCCACCGGGGTACCAGGCTGTAGTGAGTTATCACTACGCGATCACACTCCCTGGTAAAGATCCACAGCTCAAGGTGAGCAGCAGGATGACACCAGCCAGTTGGGGCACAGGTGCTAAGACCCCTGAATGCAGAGATGGGGGCCCTCCACCTCCCCACGGAGGCCACCACAGAAGGGACCCTGTGTCCCAGACCCTCCTGGGCAGACACATGGCCTTTTCAGTTTGGAAAATGTGGTCATTCTAGATAGAATCTGCCCAAGGAATTGGGGGAAGTCAAGAAGGGGTGATGGTGCAGGGCGAAGGTGGTCGGGGAGGAAAGAGAAGGGAATGTGAAGATGGGCCCCACGGAGGACCCAGGGTGAGCGCTGGCTGTCCCAAGAGCTGGATTTTGAGCAGGAAACACTCTGTCCTCTGCCTCAGGTGAGCAGTGCCAGCTTCGGGACTTCTGCTCATCCAACCCCTGCATCAATGGAGGGGTGTGTCTGGCCACGTAACCCCAGATCCAGTGCCGCTGCCCGCCTGGCTTCGAGGGCCATGCCTGCGAACACAATGTCAATGAGTGTTACCGGGACCCGGACCGCTGCCCATAGGGCGACACCTGCCATAACACCCTGGGGTCCTTCCAGGGTCTCTGCCTTCCTGGGCAGGAGGGCGCCGGCTGTGAGTTCCAGCCAGGACGATGCCCCTCCAGGGGCTGCCTCAGCAGGGGTACCTGCCAGCTGTTTCCAAAGAAGGAGTCCACTTTTCATCGCTGCCTCTGTGCCCCAGGTGCGTCCTCACAGGGACCCTTCTGCAGGCCTCATTTCTGGGCAGGAGGTTGTCTCCCGTGGGTCCCCCCACCCACAGCTGATCCACCGCCCTGTCAGGTTTCACAGGTCTGGACTGTGAGGTGAATCCAGACGACTGTGTCAGACACCAGTGCCAGCATGGGGGCACCTGCCAGGATGAGCTGGGCACCTACACCTGCCTCTGCCCAGAGGCCTGGACAGGTGAGCTGTTGAAACCAACTCCACAGCACCGTTCCCCCGCAGGGCCAGCTCCTGGCCTCCACCCCTCAGAGGGCTCCCAGCTCAATCCCTGTCCCATCCCCATCCCCTTACAGGCTGGGATTGCTCTGAAGATGTGAATGAATGTGAGACTCAGGGTCCCCCTCACTGCAGAAATGGGGGTACCTGCCAGAACTTGGTTGGTGGCTTCCATTGTATATGTGTGAGCAGCTGAGGAGGCCCAGGCTGCAAGGGGAAACTGGATGACTGTGCGGCTGCCACCTGTGCCCCAGGAGCCACCTGCATTGACCGCGTGGGCTCCTTCTCCTGCCTCTGCCCACCTGGCCGCACTGGTGAGCACAGAGGGTGCAGGGGGTGGGGGGTGGGGACGGTAAGAGAAGTGCCAGGAGGGCAGCGGAGCTTCAGGTACCTAGGAGCCTCTTCCCTCCCTGCCCTCCAGGCCTCCTGTGCCACATGGAGGACATGTGTCTGAGCCAGCCCTGCCACGGGGAAGCCCAGTGCAGCACCAACCCCCTGACGGGCTCTGCACTCTGCCTGTGCCAGCCTGGCTACACAGGGCCCACCTGCCACCAGGATCTGGACGAATGTCAGATGGGTGAGGCACCCCCACATCAGGTCCCCCCTGAGCCCCCAGACCGGCACTGCACTGCACAGAGGAATAAGCTAATTGTTTTTCAAATGAAAAACTTAAACATGTCTTTTTCCTGAATTTGTCAGATTTGGCATCTCTCCCCTACATGGTCTTCTCACCAATGTTCAGCCCTCCAGGCCAGGCTAATCCTGCCCCATCTCAGACACAGGCCCCTTACCCAATTTGGTCTCATCTGCCACACACATTCCCCATACCTTCCCCTTCCCCGGCGGTCCGGACTCCTTGCCCTTCCACCATCAGGCCCTGTGGACTCCCAGCTCTTGTCTCTCCCCAGCCCAGCAAGGTGCCAGCCCCTGTGAACATGAGGGCTCCTGTCTCAACACCCCTGGCTCCTTTGACTGCCTCTGCCCCCCGGGGTACACGGGATCCCACTGTGAGGCTGATCACAATGAGTGCCTGTCCCAGCCCTGCCACCCCGGGAGCACCTGCCTGGACCTGCTCGCCACCTTCCACTGCCTATGCCCACCAGGTACCAGCTGGCTGGGGCCTTGGGTGGATGATATGGGGGGGCCACTAGGCATACAGGTCATAGATAGTCTCAGGGCATTTTGGATCAGTTACCAGAAAACACTTCTCTCCCCGTCCCCTGATGAAAACTTTGGGAACCCCAAGGTTCCGAGAAGAGCTGTCGCAGATGGTTGTAAGGTTGTGCACTGCTCAGTTCTGGGGTGAAGGGAAAGCAGTCATGGCACATCATAGCAGGTGCACAACCTGGGCCACTGTGCGCAGAGGTCCGTCAAGAGCTGCGGAACAGCAATTAGCAAACTTTTCATGCTGTTGTCTCTGCTCATGTCAACCCAGAATGTTCCTCCTAATCACGGAAACTCCCTGGTAGAGATCAAAAGTAAACCCTTAAAATCCCAAAGGGCCATGTACTTGAATTCAGTGACAATCTATGCTGAAGGCTACCTCTGCTTCCAAGGTAATTTTATGAAGCAAAAACTCCCCAGCAAGACAGTGACACAGCCAGTATTAGGGAGCTGAGTGAAACCAGAAAAATAGTGGTTTACTGTGTGTCAGGAGCTGCCTGAGCATCTTACATGCATCACCTGCTCTTCACAATAACCTGTGTGAGTGAGGCACGGACAGGTGTGTATATATATATATATATATATATATATATATATATATATCCATATGGGTGTATATGTGAGTGAGTGGCAAGTCGATAAAATTTGAGAGAAAATAAATATGATAACTTTAAAAGGTCAACATTGTTACTATGCCCATTTACAAATGAAGAAACTAAGGCAGAGAGTGGTTAAGCAACTTGTCCAAGTTCACCCAGCTAGTAAGCAGCTGAGGCAGGATTCACACTCAGGGCTTCAGAGGTTTTTGCCATGACACTGCACCACCTTCCTAAACTGAGCCACATCAAAGGAAAAATGTCGAGAAAACTTGTCTAGTCATTCGAGGACCATCGTAGATGTCAAGGAATTTCTGAGACAGGCACCACAGCTAGAAAAGGGAGGCAGCTGAGGTCTGATCTAGCTTCAGTTCTGGGTGAGACAGTAGAGACCAGCATGAGCCCAAAGAAATAGGACAAATATGGGAGCACACAGCTTCCCAAATGCCTGATCCCCCCTTAGGGATCCCTGGTCCCCCAGGAGGGAGGCCTGTACAGACAGAACCAAAAGAATGAATCACCTCCAAGCAGATGCCCATTTGTCTCATCTGTTCTTTGAGAACCCCCATGCTGATCAGCCCCCTGGGTGAGCCTCACATTCTGTGCATGAAGAAAGGTCCCAAAATACACTTCCTTGTAGCATCACACCCCCACTTATGAGCAGATAGCCAGCCCCTGAGCTTTCACACCTGAAGGGGGCAGAACCATACAGCTAAGCACCTGGGCCTTGGGTTTTTTTTTTTTTTCAGTCCAACCCACACAGAACAGCACCTAGGGACGGGCTGCCTGGTGGAGGTACAGGGCAGGTAAGGAGCAGTACTGGTTACGGGAGCCAGGCCCCTGGACAGAGGGGCAGGCAGCCAAGGCTGGCTGCGACCATCTGGCCTTACCCGCACCGCTCCCCCATGATCCCAGGCCTAGAAAGGCAGCTCTGCGAGGTGGAGACAGACAAATGCGCCTCTGCTCCGTGCCTGAAACAGGCTGACTGCAGTGACCTGCTAAATGGATTCCTGTGCGTCTGCCTGCCCAGTGGGTGCAGATTCCACTCCAGCCCCTCTGTCCAACACCTCTGAGCTCTACAGTCTGGGCCTGTAAGCTCTCTGGCCACTTGAAGCTTTCTCTAGCCTGACCAAGGAGACCCTGCTTCTCCTTCTCTGCTCCCCAAACTCTCTTCTATTACATTTCTTAAACCTTCCCTTGTTCACATGCCCACCCCCATCTCTGTCCTGCCAAATCACCCAAACACCCCCATCTCCTGCCCTCCTCAAAGTCCTCTGACCACTCTCGGCATGTCCAGGTCCCGGCTGGTGTGGGCACTGCTCCCAGGGGTGGAGGTGGCAGGGGATGCTGCCCCAGGCCTGTCTTTTCCAGTTTCACTGACTCCCCTGGACCTGCTCTGATAATAACTGATGCTTCTGAACATTTGTTGGGGATGAAGGTCTGTGCTCTTCAGGCATTATCTCATTTATCCTCTCAGTGGTGCCGTGAAGCAGGTTCCATTATTACTCCGCTCTTACAGAGAAGGGAACTGGAGCCTGGAGAGGCTGAGTGACTTGCCCAAAGTCACACAGCTGGCAGGTGCTGAGCCTTAACTCTTCTGAATCACCACCCCTCATACACCAGCCATCTCCTCTGGGAAGCCCTCCAGGTTCCCCCTTCCTGGCAAGAGCAAGAGCCAGGGCTTGTATTTACACTTTTAATGAAATGTGTTTTCTGCATAGTGCACCTATCTGATGATCTCTTATTTATATGAAGAATAAAGTTACACTCTGTCCTGAAACAAATCACTACTGGAGAATCACCCTCAAATGGCTGCTTTTATAATGCAAAACCCCAACCAGGCCACCTGACACAAGACTGTCCCCATTGCAGTGTGCAGCAATGTTAGTTCTGTATACCGGAAGACTTTAAATATCAAGCTAACTTTTTCATGTGAATCCATGAAATCACACCTGTCAAACTCAAACATTTGTGACAAACTCCCTAAAAAGTCAAGGGAAAGTTAAAAGAAAAAACGACGCCCCTCACCCCACCCCCCACCTGCTCCTGCTCTCAGGATTCACCGGCTCCCGCTGCAAGGTGGACCTGGACGAGTGCAGCAGCTCGCCCTGTGCCAACGGGAGGCAGTGCCAGGACCAGCCTGGATCCTTCCTCTGCGAGTGTCTCCCAGGTAAACTGGAGCTCAGACGCAAGGGAGTGGGCAAGGGGCGACTTCGTGCGGGCCCCTGAGCCTTGCTGTGCCACAGGCTTCCAAGGCCCTCGCTCTCAGGCGGAGGTGGACGAGTGCCTGAGCGGCCCGTGCCCTGCTGGAGCCAGCTGCCTCGATCTCCCCGGAGCCTTCTTTTGCCTCTGCCCCTCTGGCTTTACAGGTCAGCCTGCCTCTGCCCTGACAGAAGCCTGGGCTGTGCCCCCGCTGAGGACAACTGCACCTGCCACCATGGGCACTGCCTCAGGTAACGTCTCCAGGCTTCCTGGCTTGCAGCCTCCCACTGGGCTTCCCCAGTAGGGCAGGAGAGGAGCCATCGAGGGACGGGCTGTGGGAAATGACCAATGGGGAGAGGAAGGGGATGGCAGAGCTCTGAGGACACAGCCAGGGGGGCGAGAGAGCACGAGGGAGCCGGAGTAGAAAGATGGACCCTAAATCCCAGGACCAACCCACCCTTCAGTGGACAAATATTTACTGAGCAACTACTATGTGTGGATTCTGTTCTAGGCACTGGGGGGAACAGCATAAAACACAACAGGTCAGCCAGGGGTGCATTGGAAGGCAGTGTGGACACCTTGGGGGTGGGGCAGAAGCCATTGGTGGGTGTTAGAGGGTTGGGAATAAAATGAGAATGCAACCCCTTTAAAGACATTCACTCAAACCCTGTAAGTACCTTCCATTCTAATGAGGAAAGACATACAACAGACATGTTATAAAAGGATTACAGAAAGACATATTTTTATATGTTAGCTATGTATTAGATATACTAGATTGCCACAGACCAGCCTCGGCAAACTGGGTGTCAAGGGTTCCTGAAGGATGGGACGGCGTCAGTGCAATTGAGGAATGGATCAGACACACGCAATGTCTTGTGTTAGTATGTCTGTCCCGAAGGTCTCAGCAAGTCTTTATTCATTTTTTAGCAAGCAGTGAGATGACATCATCATATGCATAGAAGCAAAGCAGAAACAATCAGTGCATTCTTTTCCCATAGACTTTTGGCTGCTATGTGCTCTCAGCAAGAAGGCAACCTTCAAGGTTAATAGATAAAAAAACTAAACCTTACACTAAAACTTATTATTTCTGTCTAGATAAATACCTAAGACAGTGGATAGCTGCCAGTACACCCCTATCAGCTAAAGCTTAAGCATGAAAAGACTCTTCTATTCATATGGCCTTCGGCCGGAGACCAGCTGCTTCTCAGCTATCAGAACTTTTCTACCCAGAAACTCCTTAACACAGTTAACTTCATTTAAAAACTTTCCTAAGAAACTTCTAAAAAAAAGCAAAAGAAGGGCTTACTATAATTGTTGTGCTGGATTGCTTGTCAGGCATATTCAATAAATTGTCTACCATTGTCAAGTGGGCCAAATTATTTAATAACTAATTTCTAAACAGATAATTTTCCATGCCATTTGCTTGCAGTATGTTGATACATATAATTTATTGTCTAATGTACTTTCTGAAGACTTTTTTCTCTCTTTATGACCAAGAACAAAAAACAAAGGGAAGTTAAATCTTCAGCCCCACAGTGTGAGGCACAAGGAATCCTCAGCCCCATGGTGTGAGGCTCTTTGGAAATCTTCAGCCCCAGGGTGTGAGGCACAAGGAATCTTCAGCCCCACGCTGTGAGGCCCTTTTTCTTAGCTACTTGCCAGTGTCTTATCTGGCTGGGGCAGTAAGGCCCCCGGCACTAGATATATATTATACATATACAGAGAGAAAGAGCATGAGCGAGGTGGGGAGGGGACAAAGAGAGACAGGGCTGGAACCACAGTCTCAGGGGCCAGTCTCAGGGTCAAATAAAGGGGGGAAGAGGTCATAGGAGTCTGGTCAGTGGGGAGGGGAGAAGAGAAAAACTAAAAAAACCTCCTCTTTCTCTTTGCGAGCAGCTCTTCATGTGTGTGCCATATGGCTTGGACAGGACCAGAGTGTGAGGAAGAGTTGGGGGGCTGCATCTCCACACCCTGTGCCCATGGGGGAACCTGCCACCCCCAGCCCTCTGGCTACAACTGCACTTGCCCCACAGGCTACACAGGTGAGGGCCT
The DNA here is from genome assembly GCF_964194135.1 of Talpa europaea. Lineage (NCBI taxonomy): Eukaryota > Metazoa > Chordata > Mammalia > Eulipotyphla > Talpidae > Talpa > Talpa europaea. The sequence continues at coordinate 103,119,095 of NC_140068.1, read as the reverse complement.
CCCCACACAGGTGCACCTGGGCTGGTCACCCTGAGGCAAGGGCAAGGTGGTGGAAACACATGTCCCAGGGGCTCTGGGTCTCGGTCACTACCCAGGAAACTGGGCACAGGCTGCAGGGACACGGGTGATGTGCGAGAAATGGTAAACTGAACGATGGGGGTGGGGAGAGGGGAGAAAAGGGTCTCTTGTCTCAGACACCCCCCATTTCCCTCAGGGCCCACCTGTGGTGAGGAGGTGACAGCCTGTCACTCAGGGCCCTGTCTCAATGGCGGCTCCTGCAGCCCCAGCCCTGGCGGCTACTCCTGCACTTGCCTTCCCAGCCACACTGGGACCCGCTGCCAGACCAGCACCGACCACTGTGCCTCCGGTGAGTGTTAGAGCGTCTGGGCCTCAGCCGGCTGGAGGAGCTGTGTCTGTGTCACATTCAAACAAATTTAATGAGACACAGGGAGCTGTTGTTTTGGTGGGGAGGCAGGGGGAGGGGTGGGGAGTATGACCTGTGTGCTGTGGCCACAAGGCCAGGTTACAGGCTGGGAACCTCCCCCTCACAGCCCCCCTCTCTCCAGCACCCTGCCTCAACGGGGGTACCTGTGTGAACAGGCCTGGCACCTCCTCCTGCCTCTGCGCCACAGGCTTCCAGGGCCTGTGGTGTGAGGGAAGGGTCTGCCCCAGCTGTGCAGACAGGTGAGCAGGGCACACAGACCCCTCGAGGACGGGAGGGAGGAAGCCCCTCAGCCTTCCCAGCTTTCCTCACCCTCTCCCTCTCCTCCCAGGCTCCTCCAGGCCACCTCCCATCCCACACCCCAGAGCCTCTCTCTTCTTCCCTCTGGCTCCTACCTCCCAGGGATGCCTCCCCCATCAGCCATTCCCTCCCCCTTGTTTCCCAGACCCTCCTCCTACTGTGCCCTGTCTCTGTCTTGTCCAGACCCTGTAGGAACAGGGCGACCTGTCAAGATGGCCCTCAGGGTCCCCGCTGCCTCTACCCCCTGGCTACACAGGAAGCCTCTGCAGGTGAGGGTCAGAGCAGGTGCTGAGGGAGGAAGGTGTTGCAGGGCCCATGGGAGAGGGTCTCAGGTACTAAAAGGGGGAAGCAAGGCAGCTTGGGGTAATGTTTCCACATGAAAGTTTTCAAAATCTAGGGGTTGAAGTCTAGCTGGAGGAGTTTAAAAACTAAGAGGATTCCTGACCCCAGAGGCTGTTCTGGGACATGGTATGAATGGAAATGAGGGAAGGGCGCCTGTTCCCAGGCATCCAGGAGAGTTTCAAAGGTGAAAGAGCCTGAGGAGCTGGCACCTATGTCTGGGTCTGCCAACCTGACACACTGTTCTGCCCATGCTCCCTCCCTATGCCAGACACTGCTGGACTTATGTGCCCAGAAGCCCTGTCCCCTCCATGCCCACTGCCTCCAAGCTGGTCCCTCCTTCCAGTGCCTGTACATCCAGGGATGGACGGGGCCTCTCTGCTACTTGCTGCTGTCCTCCTGACAGAAGGCTGCCCTGAGCCAAGGTACCACCCGAGGACAGACTGGGGAGCAGACGAAGGGAAAAGGATGTCTGTCCTCCTCTACCCCCAACCTAAGGGCGTCCACATACAACATTTGGCCAAAACAACCAAGAGTCAAAGCAGACAGACCAACCAGTCATTGATGCTACAGCTTAACACCACGAGCTGCCTGACATGTGCCCTTAGCGCCACATTCAACACAAGACCATAAGCCCCCTCCATAGGACTCTGGTTTAACACAACCACCAGGACAGAACTGCGTGGGGGCCAACTCTGCATTATCCTCATATCCTAACCTACTACACTCAACACTTTTCTCCACTCCCCACTCTCTCTGATGTTCTGCCAAGGCCCTTGTAAAAGAATAGCCCCATTATTTAAATAAGGTTGCTGTGAGATGAACTCAGCAAAGATGATGGTGGGGCCGAGGGAGGGATGGTCTTTGGGAATCAGTGAGAGAATCAGAAACTACAAAACTCAGGGGACGGTCTGAGGCCTTCAATTAAGCCACATGGCCTTATCTGAAGTTCCCTTAGTACTTTCTTGCTTGAGACTTGTTTTACTACAAGAACTCATTGCTCTTTCCGCGCCGGGGAGGTCCCCGCGGCCCCGGACGTCGGACCTCGGCCCCCAACCCCCTCCCCCGCCCTCCCGCCCTCGAAGTCCCTCAATAAAGTGGTTGACCCCCCCCCCAAAAAAAAAAAAAGAGAACTCATTGCTTACAATGCTCTGATAGGCTTAAAAGAAGCACCTCTCTCCGTTCTGGCAGAACAGGCTGGAGAAGGAGCTTGATGTTTTCACCTTTTCAGCATCAGAAGTAACTGGCTCCTCCAGCAGAGAGAGGTCTCCTTCTAGTCCAGGAATGTGAGTGGCCCCATGTGCCTCTCTGCCAGAGTCTGGGTCCCTGAGCATCCTTCCACCCCACTTAGCTGTTTTTTTTTTTTTAATTTATTTTATTTATACAAGAACTGGGGTACAGGCCAGAACTGCAGGAGGGTGAGAGGATTCACCAGAGACAGAGCCGGGAGCAGAAAAGGCAGACAGACCGAAATACACTGCTGAGGGGGAGGCAGGAGAGGTCTGCTGTGCCTTGTGGGCATCTCCCTGGCCAGGAATCGAACCCACGCTTCAGAGGCTGCAGACAGCTTCACAGCGCTGCACTCAACCTACTGTGTCACCGGAGACACCCTCCACCCCACTTAGGTTTTTTCTTTTTTTTTTATATATATTTTATTTTATATAATTCTTACATGTTTTTTCATCTTTGCACAATGTATGCATTTTTGTTTTGGTTATATTCCCCATACAATTGCACCTCCCCACTTATTTTGACTCTAGTCCTTCCTTTCCCCATCCCTCCCTCCCCCCTCACTCCCCCCGCCCCCCCCCACCGTGTGTCTCTGGTTTATAGTTGCTTGTTGATTTTGATTTTTATTTTGTATTGATTAGATTGATTAGTCTTTTTCCTGGTCTCTTATTTAGGTTTTCTAAATTCCTGCTATGAGTGAGACCATCCGGTATTTTTCTTTTTCTTTCTGACTTATTTCGCTGAGCATGATTCCTTCTAGCTCCATCCATGTTGCTGCAAACTGCATGTGTTCATCTTTTTGATTGCTGAGTAATATTCCACAGTGTATATGTACCACATCTTCTTGATCCAGTCATCTATTTTGGGGCATTTGGATTGTTTCCATAGCTTAGCTATTGTAAATAGTGCTGCTATAAAATTAGGTGTGCAGATGCCCTTTGGAATTACTGTTTCTGTGTCCACTTAGGTTTATTGACCCCTGTTGGTATCTCTCCACAGGCACAGACCCCCGTTAGTATCTCTCCATAAGTGTCTTCCCTGTGCTAGAACAGAGGCCTCTGCATGGACAGTAGCCCCTCTTATGTCTGCTGCTGTGCACATGGGTTCCAAGGCAGCATGTGCCAGGATAGGGTGAGCCCCTACGAATCCAGGCCCTGCCAACATGGGGCCACTTGCCTGACCCAGCCCAATGGTTACATCTGCCAGGTGAGCAGGTCTAGTGAAGGAAGAAGTGACAGGGTGGGCTGGATGTGGAACCCCTAATCATGGAGCAGGGACAAGATATCCATTTCCTTTCCTTTACACATCCAAGCAAGCACCAAGTCACACCATTTCCCTGCTAAATACATCCCCTCTGTGTCCTTGCCCCTCCACCCTTCATGTCACTGCCTTAGTCCTGGCCTTGTTGTACTGCCTGAGCACCTGCAGCCTCCTAACTACTGCCCCTGCCACTGCATTGTCCTCCTGTAGCACCACCAGGGTGCTCTAGTGAAGAAAGCAAAATACATTGTTTTTTTTTTTTTAATTTATTATACATATATATATATTTTCTTTTTTTAAAGATTTTTTAAAATTTATTTATGCATACAAGAACTGGGGTGTAGGCCAGAGGTGCAGGGGGATGAGAGAATTCATGAGAGACAGAGTGGGGAACAGAACAGGTGTATCTAGTGAAATACACTGCTGAGGGGAGCAGTGGGCAAGACAGGAGAGGTCTGCTGTGCCATGTGGATCAGCTACCTGGACAGAGTTGGAACTCAGGCTACAGTGGCTGAGGATAGCTGCTATTGCCTCTATTGTTGCAGGGTCTAAGACACAGTGCTGAGACTTAACCCCTGTGCCACCAGGGAGGCCCTTTAAATTTATTTTTATTGAAATAGCATTGCAATGTAACATCACATAAAATTCAGGTGTGCATTCATTGAAAATCAACATGTAGGGCCTCCCTGATGGTGCAGGGGTTAAAGACATAGTGCTATAAAGCAAGATCGCCATCCACTGCAACATGAGTTGGATCCCAGGCCAAGTAGCTGACCCACATGGCATAGTAGACCTCTCCTGTCTCATCTGCTGCTCCCCTCAGCAGTGTATTTCAGTAGATCTGCCTGTTCTGTTCCCCACTCTGTCTCTGGTAAATCCTCTCACCACTCCCCACCACACTTCTGGCCTATACCCTAGTTCTTGTATGCGTAAATAAATAAATCTTTTTAAAAAGAAAAGAAAAATCAGCATGTAAATATACCACATTAAGTCCCACCACTAAAAGTCTACTTCTATCCTTCACCCTACAATTTTCCCTTTTGACCAGATTTACACACTGCCCCCCTTCTGCTTTCCTGTCTAACCACTCATTGGTCTTATGGTCTCAAAGTTGTTGTTTTATTTAGCTCATTGTTTTTCTCTGTATAGCACAATATGTTGTAGAAAATGTTAAGCTGACTCATCACTCCCCTGCTCAAAACCCCTCTGTGACTGGCCACCTCGTTCAGAATGAAACCCCCTGCCTGACCCAGCCCTGCCATCCTCTCCCTGCCCCCTCCCTCTTACTCTCTCTCCAGCAACACAAATCCTCTGCTGGCTTCCCTAGCACCCCAAGTTGGCTCTGCCTTTCTGTTTGCACCCCTGCTATTGCCTCTGCCTGCAATGGCCTTTTCTTCCCCTCTTCCAGTGCATATTACCCAGGAGGCACCTTTCTTTTTTTTTTTAAGATTGATTTATTTATGCAAATAAGAACTGGGGTATAGGCCAGAGGTGCAGCGCAGGGTGGGGAGTGGGAAGGGTGAGAGGATTCACCAGAGACAGAGTGGGGAACAGAACAGGCAGATCTACTGAAATACACTGCTGAGGGGAGCAGCAGGTGAGACAGGAGAGGTCTGCTGTGCCAGGGTAGCTCCCTGGCCTGGATCCAACTTGTGCTGCAGTGGTTGCAGATAGCTTCATAGGTTGTGCCAGCAGGGAGGCCCAGGAGGCTCCTTTCTCAGAAAGATGTCCCTAAGATCTGTCCAGGTGGGTTAGGGCTCTTCTAGGTAGTACAAATCACTGAGCAGGAGAGGCAAAGCCAGAATTCCAGTTCAAGCAAACTGATCCCTGAAATCAGAAACTTAATTTTTTTAAAGATTTATTTATTTATGCATATAAGAGCTGGGATGTAGGCCACAGGTACGGGGAGGGTGAGAGGATTAAACACACCAGATACAGAGTGGGGAGCAGAACAGCAGACTGACTGAAATACACTGCTGAAGGTAGCAGCGGGCAAGAGAGGAGAGGTCTGCTGCTCCATGTGGGTCAGCTCCCTGGCCTGGGATCAAACTTCTGCTGCAGCGGCTGTGGATTGCTTCATAGTGCTAAGACTAATCCCTTGTGCCCCCAGGGAGGCCCAGAACCTTAACTTTAAAGAGAAGGCACCAGACAGAACTGCCCGCAGTCCTTACCTTTTTATTTTTTAACTTTTTATTGTAAACATTTTCAAACATAAAAGCAGTGTAGTGATTAGTATTGAACCCCCAAGCCCCAATTACTCAACTTTACTCCCTTTTTCATGAAAATCCCTCCTCCAGAGGTTTTCAAAACACTCCTTTTCTGCTCCTTCTGTCCTCTGTTCTCGGATTCTTTATGAATCCTTTTTTCTCTATCTTTCTGAAAACTCCCTGGTCCTCCAGTCTGGTATGCTCTCCTTGCAAGGCCTTGTCAACAAACCTTCTCTCACTGGCAGCACATGAAACAACTAGAAAATGGTCCAGGGGCCTCCCTGGTGGCACAGGGGTTAAAGACAGCCCTATCAGGCTGTGGACAGCCATTGTAGCATAAGTTCAATTCCCCAGCCAGCCAGGGAGGTGACCCACATGGCACAGCAGGTCTCTCCTATCTCACCCGCTGCTCCCCACAGCAGTGTATTTTAGTGGATCTGCCTGTTCTGCTCCCCACTCTATCTTTGGTGGGTCCTCTTACCCCTCACACCTCTGACCTATACCCCAGCTCTTGTATGCATACATAAATATTTTTTTTTAAAAAAAGAAAAAAAATGGTCCAGAGCATGGGTCACAGAGTAATGGACCTGCACTGGGTAGCTCTGCCACCCACTAGCTGTGTGACATGTGCAAGTCACTTCACCTTTCAAGGAATCCATTTCCTTTTCTGTAAAATGAGACTCAAATAAGGGGATGCACCCTCTTCACACTGCTGTGGCTGCTGATGCTCAGGAGGTCTGCCAGGGCAGAGCATGATGAGGAGGCTAAAGGGAAAAGGGCTCAGGAACAAGAGGCCCCAGGGGGTGCTCGGATATGCATTAAAGCCAGTGGGGCAGCTCCACCCAGGATCTGCGCAGCTCAGTGGAGAGTTTGGTTAGGGGGTCTCTGGTAAGACTGCTTACCTGTTCTACCTTACCAGAGGATTGCGGTCAGGAGGGAATGTGTAGTTTCCAGGTGATGCCCAGGGAGCAGTAGACCTGTTGAGTAATCTTTGAGATAAAGGCAGGTCCATTGTCCCACTGGTGTTGGTGTCTACCATAGTAAGAAGAGGGTGTTATCTGCGTTAGGGAGTGGAACATCGTGAGGCCTAGCAGGATTGAGAGCCGAGGATTGAGAGAGGGAGATGAGAGGATTTTTGACAAAGAGAGTGTGGACATCTAACCCACGAGAGGGTGTTAGGAGGGAGAGAGCCCGGTGAGTGAGTAGGTCCTGGAGCCAATGTGGAGAACTAACATTTACAGGTTGACCCAGTGTGGGTTTTAAGGGCTGTCCAGGGAGGAGAGCAGCGGCCACAAGTGCACGCAGGCAGGGCTGCCATCCTCTTACAGTGGGATCCATTCGTTTAGAGAGATAAGCAACTTGTTGCTGGACTGGCCTGGTGGGTTGGACCAGAATCCCTGGATCAACGCCCTGTCGCTCATCTGTAAATAACAGGAATGGCTTTTCTGGGTCTGGGAGAGCTAAGGTTCATCTCAGAGAGCTTTGCTTGGATAAAGCGGAGAAAACAGGGTATAGAAACAAAGAAAAACATGATCATTATCACCGGGCCTACTAGGGGCAGTATCCATGGCAGTAAGGGAGAGCAGGTCCAAGTTCTGATGTCCTGACCCCAGCTCTGGCTGACGAAGAATCAGTCTAAGGGGGTTTTGCTGGTCAGATGAGTAAGCCCATGAATGTGTTGGAGGAGGGGGAGACACCTGAGTACACATGATTTCTCACCAAAATCTCTCTCTCAGAATTTCAACACTTTCTTTTGCCTTCTTTCTTTCTAATGACATTTCATTTTACCCATCCTATTTTAATTACCTTAAGGACCTTCAGAATATCCATCTTCAATACATTTTTTTTTTTGTAAACACACATACCTCACCTCACTTGCATTTACTAAACTTAGCAAAACCTTAAATTTATAAGGAAATTTAACACCATCTAAATAATGATGGAAAAAACACAAATTTAAGGTAGATATTTGTTGTAGCTTTTTGTTCCTGTCCCCAGTGATTTAATTGGCAGAGAATGGTGTCCAAAGCCTGCATCTGTTGGGAGATATTCATCTTTCCAATTTGGCTAAGGTAACCTGAAGGGTTTGTATTAGGGGAGGAGGTGGAGTGGGTGGCTGTGTCCGTAGCCAATTTTTAAAAGGGGACATTCCAGCTGGGCTGACACTGTGTAAGAATCCCAAGCTGCAAAAATTTCGAGGGGACACTGGATACCTAGGAGTGCTCGCTGTGCGACTGAGATTGATAACAGCCTAAGGGCTTACTGGAGTAGGAAGGTGTGCGGAATTTCCAGCTGAGCAGGTCCGTGGTGAAGAAGGGCTGGCCTTTGAATAACCTCTATCCACCTTGGAGAGTCACATTTGGATTGTAATATACTGGCCCCCGAGTCTCTCTTAAGGGGAGCTAGAGAGCCTATCTGCTCCAGACTGGCAGAGGAGGATACAAGGGGGGCCTCCAGGGGGCCCAGGCATATGGTGGTGGTTGTTCTTTATCATCAGTGGATGAAAAGACATGTTCCTCTCGAGTTTTTGTGGGGTCAGTGGTTTTGGAGAAGACTTTTTCTTTGCATTAACTTGCATTACAATTTAAGAGGTTGCAGCCGAGGTTGTAAAACAGAGGAGGTTGTCCTGCAACTTGTAACCAATGTGGCTGGGAAAGGACTATAGTGAGCCGGGAGGCTGTATATAGAAATTGGTCTGGGTGATGTGGGTTGCCCATGTAGGGGTTGGTGAGTGGCCACAACCGGGGTAGAGGTTGCCAGACCACAGGGTCGACAGTGGAAGGAGAGAGCGGGTAGTTCTGAGAAGGATTGGGAGATGTTTGGAGCAGTGGGAGGGTGAGAGCAGCCCTAGGGTCTTGGAACCATGAGAGAGTAACCCTGAGTTTGGTTAGGAGGTCATGACTCAGGAGTGGTATGGGGCAAGAAGGCATGACTAGGAAGGAGTGAACTAAGGGCTTGTTGTCTGTTTGACAAAGGACGGGGCCAGCAGCTTGAGGTTGAGAGGGTTGGCTGTCAACTCCCACAACTGATATCTGAGAAGGGTAAGTTTGACCGGAACAGGAGGAGAGGACAGAGAAGGTAGCCCCCGTGTCGACCAAAAAGGAGATGAACTTACCTGCTACCTTGAACGTCACCCTGGGCTCTTCGAAGGTTATTGGGGTCGACAAGTCCTCAGCCACCAAACCCTAGACCGCCAGTGATAGGGTTGCAGGGACTGAAAGGACTGGCTCACCATGGCCAGACATGGAGGGACAGTCAACTTTTCCAGTGACCTTGATGTCACAGATGGGGCATGGTCCTGGCTGAGGTCAGGATTTGGGGAAACATTTGGACTAGTGGCCTTCCAGGCCCCACTTGAAGCAGGCTCCCAATGGAGGTTGACTGGGGCCCATGGCGCCCATTGTTGTCCTTTGTCGGGAGGCAGCCACTGTGGTCATTGGAGGAGAAAGGCATGACAGCCTCAAGGCAGCTACTAGGATCTAAGCTTGAAGCTTAGCCTTCTGGCAACCACAGAGCTCCCTCTCTGCTCTGTCCTGTTCCTCCCGATTGTTAAATACTTTAAAGGCCATATTCAGCAGATCCCAGATAGGGGGCTGAGGACCGTCCTTTGCTTTTTTTTTTTTTGGCCTTTTTTCCCTGATATAAGGAGCTGACTGAGATATGAAATGGGTAGCCAGCACCGTGGCACCTCCAGGAGAGTCAGGATCTAACCTAGTGTATTGCTGGAGGCCATCAGTGAGATGGCTAAGGAAAGCGGCCGGATTTTTCAGGGGAACTGGATGATCTCTCACAGCTTGTCAGAATTAACTGCCTTATGGGCTGCTGCTTGGAGACCAGCTAAGAGGCAGGTGATGAAGTGTCTCAGTGAGCCCTGCCCTGGCGGTGACCCACGTCAGTGTCAGTCTGGTATTCCCAGCCAGGCTTCTGTGGGGAGCTGCTTCAGGGCCTGGGGGCATGGTTGTGTCAGTTAAGTGGACCTGATCTGCGTGGTCTTGAGCAGACCGAAAAACACATTCCCTTTTATTTGAGGTCAGGGTGGAAGAGAGGATAACATATAAATCATGACACGTAAGGTCATAGGCTTGGATAAGATAAGGAATCTCTTATCTTGTAGGTAGTGGGATCGTTAGTGAAAGAGCTGAGACACTTTTCAATCTGGGAGAGATCAGATAGAGGGAAATGAACGTGGATTCTACCTCCTCTTTCAGTCCTTGCCACCTTCCCAAGGGCACAGAGAAGAGGATGATCATGAGAACCGGTGTGGCAGCTAGGAGGTGAAAGAAGGGGGGCTGGATTGAGGAGCTGAAGGAGGTGAAGACAGAGAATCTAGAGGATCAGAGAATGCTGAAGTGGGGTCCAGAGAGGGTGAAGAGTGAGCAGAGTCTAGAGATATGGAAAGTATGGCAGGTTTTTAGGAGTGAGGACGGGACAGGAACACAAGAGAAAGAAACCTGGACATAAGGGATCTCTGACCATTTTCCATTGCGGTGACAGCAATTGTTTAGGTCTGTAAGAACCGTGAAATCAAAAGTGCCATGTTCTGGCAGTGGGAGCCATTGCCCAATTGGTATTGAGGCCATGCAGAGTTTCAGTAGAAGATGAGACGCTGAGGGCACATACCTGGCCTAAGTCCCAGGATTGAGGTTTGAGAGCAGGCACTCCCAGTGGAGTGGCTGGGAATTGGCAGAACCCATGGCTAAGTTGGCTCCTCTACCCAACTAATGGGGGTACAGAGTCAGCATGACCTGATTTGACCTATGGGAGCACAGACTTCGAATCACAACATCCCACAACCTGGTCCTGGCCTTTTAAATGGGGGCAGACCAGCGAGGGGGACGTCTCCACCACTTGGTTTTCTCCTGGACTGGGACACCTGGTCTTGATGGGTGTCCCCAAATCCACAACCAGGTGCAATGGGGGTTGACTGATGTAGGCCCACAGTTTATAGAATAGACAACAAGGATGGGGGTTAGGAGAGGAGCCAGGTAACCAGGGGTGAGGGCCTCCCAGAAAGGAGGATCAGATAGATGACTTACCCCAAGGATCAAGGCTGGTGGTGGATGTGAGATGTCTGCAATGAAGAGGAGAGGTCCCAGGGACAGGAAGGTGGACCAGGCGCCAGGGGACACAGCATTCCCGGATTTCCGCACCAAGACAAAAGGATTGGCACAATAAAGAGTAGGCGAGCCAGGCCAAGTTTCTATCAGACATAAACTTTATTGTACCCCGGGGCGACGTTTGCCAACCCCCATGGGGTTTGGAGAAGTTGCACCCATTGTGGGGGGAGATGTCCTTTTATAAGGTGAGGAAAGGTTAGGTGGGAAACTGGGTATACAGAACCGAAGTTGGTTTTTTTTTTGGTGGCTTCTGGTGGATCTCTATCAGGTCCTGTTTGTGTCGGGTGGAGGCCTCTGGTTCCAGGAGCTGAGGCAAAGGTGGAATTCTTCTCTGCAGTTTCAAGGCCCCTCCTTGTGCCTGTGGCCTGGGGCCCTCATCAGGTCCCCTGCACCAACTTTACACAAGGAAGGGGAAGCACTGTAATAAACATCACCCAGCTGATAAAAGTGTTAACAGAGAGGTGGCATTGAAGGAGGCAGAAGACTGCATAAAAAGGAACTGGTGGTGGTGGGGAGGTGGCAAGAGTCCTGGACTATCCCCCAAAATGGGCCAGGCAGCCACTAGCAAAAACCAGCTTGTACATTGTAGAAAAAAGGGGAACTTGAAGCACAACTGCACCATTTATAAAAAAAAGCCCCCTAGCCAGTTGCATGGATCTGCCCAGTACCAGCAAACACCAGGCAGAGGCAGTTTCCTTGATATGGTTAATGCTTCACACAGGTAGGACTGCGCTGAATATCATCTGACTCTCACGAGGCCAAGGACAACGCCATCTCTGGGACCAACCAATGACCTTCATAATAGATCCTGGGGACATTGAAAGGCCATGCTGTCAAATGTAAGGGAAAAAAAAAAGGCACACCGTTAGACACAGATTTACCAAGCTGGAGGCTTAAACTGCCTTTAAGATACCTGGAAAAGCCTCCCTCTAACTCAATCTGGATCGCAGCAGGTTGTCATACAAAGGGGTCTTCTGATATTGACTGTTGCCACCCTAAGGAAAAAACTGTAAGACAGGAGTCTTAATGCCAGGCTAGTCTGACTCCTTTATCAAACTTCCACACGCGTGGACCAAAAGCAACACCCAGGCCTGGCCCTAACCAATCTCCTGTTATTGTGGCTTTAATTCCTAAGCCCTACCACAGAGAGTGTCAGTACCTGCTTCCATTGGCAACCTCAGAGAGGCATCCAAAAATGCCCAGCATGGGCCTCCCCGGTGGCACAGCGGTTGAGCGCTGGGTTGCTTAGCTGCCCGCAGCCTCTGATGCACCGGTTTGATCCCCGGCTGCTCCCCGGCCACCGGAGGAGGGTCCCACATGGCGCGCAGACCTCTCCTGCCACCCGCTGCTCCCCTCAGCAGTGTACTTCGGTCCTTCTGCCTGCTCTGCTCCCCGCTCTGGCTCTGGTGAATTCTCTCACCCTCCCGTGCTTCTGACTGTACCCAGTGCATGTATAAACCAACCAACCAAACAAACAAATAAATAAATAAACAAACATGCCTCTATTAAAAAAACAAACAAACAAACAAACAAACAAAAAATGCCCAGCTCAACATAAAATGACTAGTACTTTGGTAAAGTATCATTTTAGTAAAAGCACCCCTCTCCTTCCTGTGCAAATAACTGGGAAAATTACAAATTAGTTCAGAAACTCTGTGCAGTTAATAAAGTGACTCTTTCTCTGCCAAGTAGTTCAAACTTGTACTCCCTTTACCTGCCTGGATTAAAAAAAAAAAAAAAAAGGAATGCTTTCTGCCTCTGCCTGGCGACAAAGTTGGTCAATGTCTTATCAAAACAGTGAATTCAGGATACCAAGTTTCTAAAAGGATACACATCTGCCAGCAACAAGTATGGCATCTAGGCTTTCATCCTACACAGAACAAAATTGGAGCCTAAGAATAATAGGTCATTATTTGGACTAAAATATCAAAATTGCCTTTTGAGGATAACAGACCTTGGGACATGTTTCCACACTAGGGCAGCTGCCAGCTGCAAACTCTCTAATCTCTTCGCATACAAAAAGAAGATGGTATCAGTTTGAAAGTCCTAACCTAGGTTGGACTTGGGAGGGTCCTAACCTGGCCATGGCAATGCCCAGCTTCCTACCATTTCTTGGTGTCCAGATGGACTCTACCTCAGAGCTCTAGCTAATGCAAAAGGCTCTGGTCTCAGTATCACTAGTAAGCAAATAAAGACAAAGACAAGATCATTCAGCTGCTAAAAGACAAAACTCTGTGCAAGTGGCTTTCATAGCTGGCCAGTAGTAATAGGATTCAATAATTCAGGCTCTCTCACAATTGAGGTGTTCTCAGTTCAAGTGTCTGGATCTCCCACTGTCTTTATAGTTGTGCTGAACACTTCCTTCAACCAGACCATGCCGTACTCCCTCCCATGTCCAGGCTCCCTACTCCACAAATTCCTTAAACAAATCTGTTAGAGATTGCTTGATGAATAATGGTGGTGGGAGCTGTGTGCAGATAGAACTACCAGGCATGGTGGCCCCACGTACCCAGGGGAGGAGCAGTAATAAAAGCAATTAATTGATTGAGCACCAGAGGTCCCAGCCAAGGCAATAAGGCAAGAGAAAGACATACAAGGAATCCAAATGGGGAAAAAAAAAGTAAAACTATCACTATTTGCAGACAACATGATAATATGCATAGAGAACCCTAAAAACTCCACAGAAAAACTACTCAAAATAATCAACCAGTTCAATAAAGTAACAGGATACAAAATCCATACACAAAAATCAGTAGCCTTCCCATACACAATCAATCTGAAGAAGAAGAAATCAAGAAAACCATCCCTTTTAAAACTGAAATAAAAAAAAAAATCAAATACTTGGGAATAAACCTAACAAAAGAGATAAAAGACTATACAAAGAAAATTATAAAACACTGTTAAAAGAAATAGAAGAAGACACAAAAAAATAGAAATAAATACCCTGCTCATAGATTGGAAGAATTAACATTATTAAAATGTCCGTCGTACCGAAAGAAATATACAGATTCAATGCTATTTCAATAAAAATCTCAATGACATTCTTCAAAGAAATAGAACAAATACTGATGAAATTCATATGGAACCACAAAAAACCAAGAACAGCCAAAGCCCTACTGATGAAATAAAGGAGAAAGGAGGTATCACACTCCCAAACTTCAAGCTATACTACAAAGCCATAATAATTTAAATAGTTTGCTATTGGAGCAAAAATAGACACACAGACCAATAGAAACGAATAGAGAGGCCAGAAATAAAACCACACTTATATGGACACCTGATCTTTGACAAAGAAGCAAAGAATATGCAATGGAACATGGACAGTTTGTTCAATAAATGGTGCCGGGAAAACTGGACCTCCACATGCAATAAAATGAAACTAGACCACTACCTCTCACCGTGCACAAAAATCAACTCAAAATGGATAAAAGAACTGGACGTAAGACCTGAAACCATAAAATATATAGAGAAAATATAGGTAAAACACTACAAGACATACATCTCAGAAGTATCTTTAAAGACTCATCACCCAAATCAGTGATAGTGAAGGCAAAGATAAACACCTAGGATTACAGCAAACTGAAAAGCTTCTGTACAGCCAAAGAGACATTAACCAAAACAGACAGACACCCCACTGATTGGGAAAAAAAAAAATTGCACTCCATTCAACTGATGAGGGACTGATCACAATGATATACAAAGAACTCACACGGCTCAAAAAAACAAAATAAGGAATCCAGTCAAGAAATGGGCAGAAGAACTCAAAAGACATTTCTCCAAAGAGGAAATGCAAATGGTCAACAGGCATATGAAAAAATGCTCAACATCCCTTATCATCAGGGAAATGGAAATCAAAACCACACTGAGAGGTATCTTACCTTACACCAGTAAGAATGGCACATATCAAAAAAATAAGCAATAATAAATGTTGGTGAGGATGTGGTGAAAAAGGAACTCTCCTACATTGCTGGTGGGAGTGCAAACTGGTCCAACCACTATGAGAAGCTGTCTGGAGGTTCCTCAGTCTACTAAAAATGGAGCTACCATATGATCCGGCAATTCTACTACTAGGGATCTACCCAAAGGACACAAAGACATTGATTCAAAAGTACACCTGTGCACCTATGTTTATTGCAGCACTATTTACAATAGGCAAAACCTGGAAACAACCCAAATGCCCAAAAATAGATGACTGGATCAAGAAGATGTGGTATATATACACAATGGAATATTATTCAGCAATCAAAAAAGATAAACTCATGTCATTCGCAGCAATGTGGATGGAGCTAGAAGGAATTATGCTAGAAGGAAATAAGCCAGAAGGAAAAAGAAAAATATTGGATGGTTTCACTTATAGCAGGAATATAGGGGAGCCAAATAAGACATCAGTGTAAAAAAATAATAACAGTACAAAACACAACAAAGCAAAAACAGACAATTATAAATCAGAGACATCCTGCAGGGGATGAGGAGTGAGAGGGAGCAGAAGGAGGGAGGGAGGAGAGGGAGGAGAACAGGAAATTGTAGTGATGGTGCACGGGTGCATTGGGGAAGGGAATTCTATGAGGACTCAACCTGAGGTTGTGGGGGGAAGCAAATATTGTTTAAAAATTTTTAAAAAATTAAAAATTAAAAAAAACCCTTAATGCTCTCATTAGATCAGCCCTAGTCCTCCAACACCAACTTGACTCCTTGGCAGCAGCAGAGCTCCAAAACCAGCAAAGACTAGACCTGCTCACTGCTGCCCAAGGAGGAATCTGTCTGCATTTACAAGAACAATGTTGCTTATATACAAACAAGTTTTGGGTGGTTCAGAAACACCCACCCAGCTGAAGGACCAAACTGATGGCAGGGAAGAGGCCCTGCAGCAGCCAACCCAGTAAGATTCTCCTCCTCCCCAGGGTTCCCTTGACTTTCACCTCATAAAGGCCACTGGGTAATAATCAGGGTTACTTAAAAAAAGGTATATAGGCGATGCCCTGTGAGAAAAATAACTCAAGGGCATCAAAGGGGGGAATGATGAGAAAATATATCATTGAGCAAATGAATATAATAAAGATTCCATCAGAACTTCCAGCCCAGATACAAAGAACACTCCAATGCAGGCATAATCAACAAGTTTGCTTACTTACTGTTCTAGCCCTTTAAAGATTCATGGCTGGGGCCTCAGCACTCCTGTCTAAACAAAGGTGCATTTCAGAAGGTTGTGGCAGCCAGTTAAGCTGGTCTGTCTCTCTAAGGCCATCCTGGGTGTCTGCTTCTTTCCCCCTTTGCCAGTCCTTCCCCTCCTGTCTGGGGACATTTCATCAAATGGTTGTGCTTGCTGGAAAATGATGCTATCAATGTAACAAATATGAAGATAGTTGTGTATAAAAGGCACCTTTTGTTTTAAACTTGTGCTCAGACCTTACTGGGCTACCCAGATCTGGGACCTCATGCATGAGCAGTAAAGCTTCTCCTGACCTCACCATTCCTGAAGTACCACTTGTTCTTCCTCTGCCTAGGAAGAGGCAGACCAGAATTTCTATAACAAGATGAGAAGGACCATGAGTGTCAGATGAGCAGCTTCAATCTTGATCCAGGGTCTGACCTGTCTGTCTGAGACCTTGTGTCTCCTCCTGTCTTCAGGCTTCTTAGTTCTGCAGGGAAAGGTACTGAGTTGTATGATAACTGGGATTTCAGTATTTCTTGTTTTAATATTAATAGCAAGGGATTTTTAGTGTATTTTCTTTAAATTATCAAGTGCAAAAGATTTTCTACTCTAATTAAAGATTTTTTTAAATAAAAGTCTGTCTTTAAAGTGAGAAATATGGGCCTCCACTGGTGGCGTAGGTGGCTGAGTGCCACGCTGTGAAGTTGTCCACAAGCTCTGCAGTGCCGGTCTGATCCCAGCTGGCCTGCGAAGGTCCCACATGGCGCAGCAGACTTCTCCTGTTGCACCCGCTGCTCCCCTCAGCAGTATATTTCATCAATCTGCCTGTTCTGCTCCTGGCTCTGACTCTGGTGAATCCTCTCACCCTCCCACACATCTGGCCTATACCCAGGTTCTTGTATAAATAAAATAAATAAAATCTTTAAAAAAAAGAAAAAAAATAAAGTAAGAAATATTATGTAGTTTTCATAGTCATTAACATGACTCTCAGATAAGTAGGTAATTTATTCAATTAGTTAATAGTAATGAAGTGATAAATTGTAGCATTCTACAAAATGATATTTGAAGAATATGGTCTTTATTGTCCAGGAGGAATGGCTGTTTCAAACAAATATGATATCTCATATGCATCAGAAGCACAGGTCAGACTCTTCCTGTCAGGAGAGATCTTAAGTGTGGCCCCATAAGGACCTGGATCCAGAGTGACAGACCCTGTGGAGAGAAAGACCCATTATGCAAGGCCCCTATCCCAACACAAGGGCACAGACCACCTCACCCCAGAGACAGCTGTGGTGGAGGACAGATAGGCCCCTGAAATGTGAGCCTCTTGACTCCAGCCCACAGTCCTTCAAGCAGAGAAGGAGCCACAAGACTTATTGGACTTATTGGGGGTCAGATAGGTCATAGGAGCTCTGGGGACCCAACTGGACCCCAAGGACTAAGGAGCCCCTTCAGCACCCATGATCAGTCAGCCCCAGCCCAGCTGTGGGATGTCACAGCTGCACCCACCCTACCCCCACGAGGGTGCAGAGTCTGTGTCCCCACAGAACAGAAGGAAAAGTCAGAAGCTAAGCAGCCCCAGAGACAACAGAGTCACTCATAGGCCCGGAACTGCTCCCTCCGCCAATCTGCAAGAGACACACATGTTGTATGAAGGACTCTAGATAATGACATCAGTGTCCACGCCTAGTTTCATACAAAAGAGTGACATGAAATTTACATGGTAAAATGTTTGGAAAACTTCAGTTGATAAATCTATCTTTTAGATTCACACACACACACACACACACACACACACACACACCATGCTGCAACCTTCCGTGACAGTCAACACTGAAAAGTTAATACCCAGGGATTGAGAGGCTTGGATACCAACTGAACAAAATGACCATCAATTTATGCTTTTCAAGTATCAGCTATACAACCATCCTAAAAACTAGATTTTCTTGCAAAAGCACTCTGGAGATCACAGTGTCAAGGACTGTGTGTATCTGAACTGAAGGAGCATCTTTAAGTCATGGGTAAGAGGCTATACCCAGCCATGCCTGTGAGCAGCCCAGTGGCGTTGTCTTCTGGGACAGCAAAGGCTTGTTGAAGCCTGAGGACATGGAGACTGATAGAGGTTTTCAGTGTTTCTGAATAAATCTCTTTGTCAATCAAATAAAGAGAAAGTGATAACTCCATGGAGTTTCACATGGAGACTGTGACATGAGTGAGGAGACTCGGGACACTGCAGCAGAGGGTCCTGCCCACTCAGGAGGGGATGGAGGTTTTTCCAGGAGGAGAGAGACATGCAGAGTAGGGAACATGGACACACACTGAGAAGATCAAACCCCAATGACATCGCTCCACATTTTATGGGTGATAGAAACAAAATTATCCCTGCAGAAGATTTTGAGGACACAAAAATTTTGAATTAACTCATCAGTTTCTTCAAAGAAGAGCAAAATGAAATTCAAGCCTCCAAGAAAACCTCTCTGTACAAGCAGAATAATGGTTCATAGATGTCCGTGTCCTATTCCTATGACCCTGTAAACATGTGTCCTTAGCAGAGGAAAGAGAAAACTGCAGGCAGGACAGAGATGGGACCTGGAAACAGGGATGTTACTGTGGATCATCAGAGGGAACCAATCACATGAGCCTTAACAACCGTGACCCTGCACCTGTGCTCAGAGACAATCACATGGTGACAGCAGCAGGGTCACAAAGAAGCTGCAGGGCAGGCTGTGTAGACAGAGGCTGGGAGTCCCCAGTCAATGCAGGGGGGCCTAGATCCTGGGAGAGGAAGGGGAGCCTGAAAGGAAGAAGCTACAAAACCCTGGATTTAGTCCCAGGACATGGGTCTCAGGTGTCTGCCCTGCAGGCGTGTGAGATGATAACAGTGTGAGCAGGGCTTTGTGTGTGTGTGTGGAGGGGGTTCTGGAGGGAGAATCAGGACCCCATGATGGACATGGAGATATGAGGAACCAGAAGTATCAATGCTCTGGGGAAAGATGGAGTGGAGAGGGAGAGGGGTCTGGAGAACAGGTAGGGAGGAAAGGACAGGTGTAGAGAGGAGGACAAGACACAAGGGACAGGAGGAAGGAACCATAAGTTTTATCAATTTGCTGACTACAGGCTGACCCCAGACCCCTGACTGCTGTGGAGGGAGGGTCACCCACAAGCCCTAATGACCAGAGGGACATGCACTGACCCCCTCAGCATGTGCCACACAGGCTCTTAGAACAATGGTCCTAGAGGAGTCCCTGAAATGACTGAAAGGGGAGCATAAGCCCCTCTCCCCCAGAGCCCCAAGTACATGTCCTATCCCCACCCCACACCTGCCTGAGAAGGAGGAAGCAGGTCATTCACCAACACTCAGGTCAGACACAGCAAGACTCTGAGAGGCTGACTGGGAGAGCATGAGTTTCCCAATTGTGTGAGGAGAGAGGTGGAAAGAGGGAGGATTCACAATTAATGTTGATAGAAATAAATAACATTTTCTTGCAATCATTGTGTATAAATATGTGAAAAGCAATTACACCTATATACAAGCTGAGGGAGAGAAATTGACATTTCCATCTTGTTGAATTGCTTGATAATAAACAAGATCACTTAAAAGGATGGGGTGTCTTATGTAATGTCCTTAGGAAAAAAGATATTTCAATTTTACATGTTTTCCAAGTTCAACAATCTAGAAGAGATGAACAAATACCTACAACTTTTCAAGCATCCAAAGCTAGATAAAGAAGAAATAGTACAGACTAATCACAAGCAGTGAAATTGAAATAGTAAACAAAACCCTCCCCCAGGACCAGATGGCTTTACAAATGTATTCTACCAAACGTTAAGGAACAAACTAGTGCCTATCCTATACAAACTCTTTCAAAACATTGAGAAGGAGGGGATACTGCCAAATACATTTTATGAAGACAGCATTATCAAAACCAATCAAGGACAGGTCCTTCCTTGGTGGCACAGCGGTTGAGTGCTGGGTTGTGAAGCTACCCGCAGGCTCTGCAGTGCCAGTTAGATCCCCAGCCACCGGTGAGCATCCCATATGGTGCAGCAGACCTCTCCTGCTGTGCCCGCTGCTCCCCTCAGCAGTGTATTTCGTCAGTCTGCCTGTTCTGTTCGGCTCTGGTTCTGGTGAATTTTCTCACCCTCCCACGCATCTGACTGTACCTAGTGCTTGTATAAATAAATAAATAAATCTTAAAAAAAAAATCAAGGACAGCACAACAAAAGAAAACTGCATGAACACTGATGCAAAAATCCTCCATAAAATCCTAGCCAACAGAATCCAACAACGCATGTAAAAGATAATTCACCACAACCAAGTAGGATTTTTTCCAGGGACACAAGGATGGTTCAATATCCAAAAATCAATTAATGGAATCCAACACATCAACAAAAAGAAAAATAAAAACCATGTGATCATATAAATAGATGCTGAGAAAGCATTTGGCAAAGTTCAACATCCATTTATGATAAAGGCCCTCAAAATTCTTTGGATACAAGGAACATAGCTCAACATAATAAAGGCCATGTATGACAAGCCCATAGCCAATATCATTCAGTGCAAAACTGAAAGCCTTCCCCTTAAGATTTGGAACAAGACAAGGATGTCCACTCTCACCACTGCTTTTCAAAATAATACTGGAAGTCCTAATCACAGCAATAAGATAAGAAAAATATATACAAGGAATCCAAATAGGGAAAGAAGAAGTAAAACTATCACTACTTGATGACGTGATAATATACATAGACAACCCCAATAACTCCACAGAAAAACTAATCAAAATAATCAACCAGTTTAGTAAAGTAGCAGGATACAAAATCAACACAGAAGAATCAGTAGTCTTCCCATATTGAAACAATCAATCTGAAGAAGAAGAAATTAAAAAAAAATCCCTTTTATAATTGAAACAAAAAAAAAATCAAATACTTGAGAACACCTAACAAAAGAAGTAAGGAACTATACCAAGAAAACTGTAAAACACTGTTAAAAGAAATTGAAGAAGACACAAAGAAATGGAAAGACATCCATGCTCATGGATTGAAAGAATTAACATTATCAAAATGGCCATCCTACCAAAAGCAATTTACAGATTCAATGCTATTTCAATAAAAATGTCAATGACATTCTTCAAAGAATAGAACAAATACTGATGAAATTCATATGGAGCTACAAAAACCTCAAATAGCCAAAGCTCTCATGATGAAAAAGAAGGGGATTGGAGGAGGGCGGAGCAACATGGCGGCTAGGAGACGCTGCAAGTAAGATCTCCCATTAAAAAAAGTTAATAGGGAGGAAAAGCGGCAGGTCCCAGTGAGAACTGGGACAGAGAAGATAAATGGACGACTCCAGCAAACTACCGGAAGAAGAAAGTTGCCATAAAAGAGGACCAGAAGGGAGGAAAGCGCAGAACCCTGCTCCCCTCCCCCACCCACAAAGTCGGCACTCTCTGACCAGTAGAGAGGAGGGAAAAAACAAACTAAAACGACCAACAAGAACAAACTACGCAGCAAACAGGACTGTGAGTGGAATGGAACTATTTCAGCCACCACACCCCGTGAACGGGAGCTGCGGAGAACCCTGCAGGATGAGCTTCGGGCACCATTAAACAGAGACCCCCCCCCCCCAGGAGGAGACCAGCACCAGCACACAGCCCTGGGCCGCCCCGTAAGCTTGCACGGAAAAGCGGTGCGCTGGAAAAGCAAACGCGGATTGGGATCGCGGCTGCCCAGGTCCCTGCGCCTGCGACCTAGGCGTGCAGGGAGACGTGCGCGAAGACCCTCACTGAGGTGAAAGTCCCTCACTGAGTAATCAGGAACCAGGCACCCAGGCACGGGAGCGGGGTGCAAAAGACGCCATTCTGTGGACACTGAACTGGGCTACAGCCCACGTCCTGGACCTGAGGGCTTTGGAACTGAGACCCAGGGCACGAAATTCGGGGCGTGGGATCTCCACGACGGTGGGGCACAAGGCAGACACAGCACCCCAAAGCCATTGAGGTTTACCCTACCATCCGCGCTCTGTTCCCTGTCCTACGGGGTGAAAAAAAACAAACAAACAAACAAACAAAAAACAAACCAGCTCCCCAAGGGCTCTAGGAGAGATCTCTGGCGCCACCTAGTGACTTGAAACCAGCAGAGGCTCCTGGAGGAGCCAGTGGCCAGCTGGGGAGTTAGCCATTGCTGGGCCCCTTCCGACCAGTAGTCTGAGCCCACAGGGGGAGCGAGCACCCACAGCCGGGGCAGACCAGGTGCGCAGAAGAGTGTGCCTGAGAACGGACGCGCAGGGAGTGTGTCCCGCATCGCCGTTTAAGAACAGGGACATTTCTCCAGTAAAGACTGCCTGCAGAAGGCTCCCTCAGGAGCCAGAGGTGAGCAGGGGAAGTTCGCCCACACCAGACCCCCTCTGGCCTGCAGTACAAGCCCAGAGGGGGAGTGGGAACCCACCGCCGGGGCAGACCAGGCGCACAGGGGAGTGTGTCCCCACATCGGCATTTTAGAACAGGGAACTTTCTCCAGTAAAGACTTCTTGAAACTCACAAATGGCTCCCGGAGGAGCCAGAGGGGAGCAGAGAAGTTCACCCAAGATGCCGGCCAGTCCCAGCAACACAGTGTCCCAACGCATACGGCAAATTAGAAAACAGACAGTAGGGAGTAGAAGAACCACACGCAACCTAGCAACTCCTCAGGGAAAAAGCACACCACAAAAAGAAAACCATCCCCCAGATTGCAATGACAGTAACTTGGAAGAAATTCTGAGCCTTCCAGAAAGAGAATTTAAAATTGCCGTGATTAAAAAACTGACACAAGTCATAAAGGAAAAAAATGATAAGGGAAAAATAATCAATGATCAGAAGAATGAAATTGAGTCGCTAAAGAGGGAAGTAAAAGAAATGCAGGAGATCAAAGAATTAATGAAAGAACTAAAGAATTCTGGGAAAAGCAATGAAAGCAGAATAGATGAAATGGAAGAACAAATAAGTTCTCTTGAAGACACAGAAATAAAAAGAACCAAAACAGAAAAGGAAAGAGAAGTACGAAGGAAAAAGAATGAAGAAAGACTTCGGGAACTATCTGACTCCATGAGAAAAGGAAATATAATAGTTATAGGAATATCAGAAGGAGAGGAGAGAGATGTACGAACAGAGAAAAATTCAAAGACATAATTGAAGAGAACTTCCCAAATGTGAAGAAGGAGCTGAAAATTGATATACAAGAAGCAAGAAGAACACCAAACTTCCACGATGAAAGGAACAATACAGCAAGACACATAATAGTAAAGCTCCCAAGAATCCAGGACAAGGAAAAAATAATGAAGCTGATAAGAGGGAAGAAACAGATAACATTCAAAGGAAAGCCAATCAGGCTGACATCAGACTTCTCTGAAGAAACACTACGGGCAAGGAGAGAGTGGAAGGACATAGTCAACAGACTCCAAGAAAACAGATGCCAACCAAGAATACTCTCTCCCGCAAAGCTCTCCTTCCTCTATGAAGAAAGAATAAGGACCTTCCCAGACAAACAGAAACTCTGGAATTTCATTACAACTAAACCCCCAATTCAAAAAATACTACAAGGAGTCCTAAAGCCAGAACCTCAGAGGGACGAAAAACAATGAAAGAAGGCCAAAAAAAAAGTTATTAAAAGAATAAATAAATAAAATCAAAGGAAAGACAAACACAATGGCAAATACAGATGCTAACATATCAATATTAACTCTAAATGTAAATGGACTAAACTCTTCAATAAAAAGACACAGAGTTGCAGCCTGGATTAAGAAACAAAACCCAACCTTTTGCTGTCTCCAGGAATCACATTTAGCTACAAAAGATAAAAATAGACTCAAAGTTAAAGGATGGAAAACAATCCTACAAGCAAATGGACCAAAAAAGAAAGCAGGAACAGCTGTACTTATATCAGATAAAACAGATTTCAAACTCAAAAAGATAAAAAGAGACCACAATGGTCTCTACATTATGATCAAGGGGACAATACTTCAAGAAGAAATAACACTCATTAACATATACTCACCAAATGAAGGAGCACCAAAATATATCAGACAACTGTTGTCCTCTCTGAAAACAGACATCAGAGAAAACACTTACGTAGTGGGAGACTTCAACACACCACTATCAACAATGGATAGATCAACAAGACAAAAAATAAGTAAAGAAACCAAAGCTCTAAATAAGGACCTAGAGCATTTGGGCTTAACAGACATCTATAGAACACTAAACCCCCAAAAAAACGGAGTACACATTTTTCTCAAGCACACACGGATCATTCTCCAGGATTGATCACATACTGGAGCACAAAACAAACATCAACAGATACACCAAGATTGAAATCATATCAACCATCTTTTCTGACCATGAAGGCATCAAACTAGAAATAAACCATAAAAAGAAGGCAAGGAACTTTCCTACCTCATGGAGATTAAAAACCACACTACTGGAAGACCGCTGGACTAATGAAGAGATCAAAGAAGAAATTAAAAAATTCTTTGAATTGAATGACAAGGAGGACACCAATATCCTAAATGTATGGGATGCAGCAAAAGCAGTAATAAGAGGAAAATATATAGCAATAGAAGCTCACATCAAGAAACAAGAAAGAATTCAAAGAAACAACCTAATCTCGAAGCTCAAAGATCTAGAAAAAGAACAACAAAAAAAACCCAAAACCAGTAGAAGAAAAGAAATAATAAAAACCAAAGCAGAAATAAATGAAATTGAAACTAAAAAAAAAATCCAAAAGATCAATGAAACCAAGAGCTGGTTCTTTGAAAAAATCAAGAAAATAGACAAACCCCTAGCCAGGCTCACAAAGGAAAAAATTGAGAAAGCACAAATAAACAGGATCACAAATGAAAGAGGAGAAATCACAACAGACACAGCAGAAATCAAAAGAATAATCAGTAACTACTATGAGCAGTTATATGGAAACAAGTTCAACAATCTAGAGGAGATGGACAAATTCCTACAACTCTAAAATCACCCAAAGCTAGATAAAGAAGAAATAGAACACCTAAACAGACAAATTACAAGCAGCGAAATTGAAATGGTAATCAAAAACCTCCCCAAAAACAAAAGCCCACACCTGATGGATTTACAAATGAATTCTACCAAACATTCAGAGACGAATTAGTGCCTATCCTTCAGAAACTCTTCCAAAAAAATTGAGAAGGAAGGGACAATACCAAACACGTTCTATGAAGCCAACATTACACTAATACCAAAAACGAACAAGGACAACACAAAAAAGGAAAACTAAAGGCCAATCTCCCTAATGAACACTGATGCAAAAACCCTCAATAAAATTTTTGCTATCAGAATCCAACAATGTAATCATAAGATAATTCACCACGACCAAGTAGGATTCATTCCAGGGACACAAGGATGGTTTAACATCTGAAAATCAATCAACGTTATCCAACACATCCACAAAAAGAAATATAAAAACCATATGATAATATCAATAGATGCTGAGAAAGCTTTCGACAGAGTGCAACACCCATTCATGATAAAAGCCCTTGAAATTCTTGGGATACAAGGAACATACCTCAACATCGTAAAGGCCATCTATGACAAGCCAACAGCCAGTATAATTCTCAATGGTGAAAAGCTGAAAGCAATTCCATTAAGATCTGGAACAAGACAAGGATGTCCACTCTCACCACTGCTTTTCAATATAATACTGGAAGTCCTAGGCAGAGCAATAAGACAAGAGAAAGACATACAAGGAATCCAAATAGGAAAAGAAGAAGTCAAACTATCACTATTTTCAAATGATATGATAATATACATAGAGAACCCCAAAAACTCCAAAGAAAAACTAATTCAACTCATCGATCAGTTCAGTAAAGTGGCAGGATACAAAATCAACACGCAAAAGTCAGTAGCCTTCCTATACACAAACAATAAATCTGAAGAAGAAGAAATAAAAAAAAAAATCCCTTTTATTATTGAAACAAAAAAAAAATCAAATATTTGGGAATCAATCTAACAAAAGAGGTAAAGGACCTATACAAAGAAAACTATAAAACACTGTTAAGAGAAATAGAAGAAGACACAAAGAAATGGAAAGACATCCCCTGCTCATGGATTGGAAGAATAAACATTATTAAAATGGCCATCCTACCAAAAGGAATATACAGATTCAATGCTATTCCAATCAAAATTTCAATGTCATTCTTCAAAGAAATAGAACAATTATTGATGAAATTCATATGGATTCACAAAAAACCCTGATTAGCCAAAGCTCTCCTGAAAAAAAAAGAGAAGGGAATGGAGGCATCACACTCACAGACTTCAAACTATACTACAAAGCCATAATCATCAAAACTGCATGGTATTGGAACAAGAACAGACACACAGACCAATGGAATCAAATAGAAAATCCAGAAATAAACCCACAGATTTATGGTCAACTAATCTTTGACAAAGGAGCAAAAAATATGCATTGGAGCAAAGAAAGTTTGTTCAATAAATGGTGCTGGGAAAACTGGATCGCTACATGCAAAAGAATGAAGCTTGACCACTACCTCACACCATACACAAAAATCAACTCAAAATGGATTAAAGAACTAGACATAAGACCTGAAACCATAAAATACATAGAAGGAAATATAGGCGAAACACTACATGATTTGCACATCAAAGACATCTTTACAGACACATCACCCAAAGCAGTGATAGTGAAGGTAAAGATAATCAGCTGGGACTACATCAAATTAAAGAGCTTCTGCACAGCAAAAGAGACAATAAAAAAACAAAGAGAAACCTCACCAACTGGGAGAACATTTTTGCACCCAACACTAATGATAAAGGACTGATCACAAAAATCTGCAAAGAGCTGATGAGACTCAACAACAACAAAGACAATAACCCTGTCAAAAAATGGGCAGAAGAGCTAAAAAGAAACTTCTCTGAAGAGGAAATGCAAATGGCCAACAGGCATATGAAAAAATGTTCAACATCACTTGTAATCAGGGAAATGCAAATCAAAACTACCATGAGATACCATCTTACACCAGTGAGAATGGCACATATTAAAAAAACTAGCAACACCAAATATTGGCGAGGGTGTGGAGAAAAAGGAACTCTTCTGCACTGTTGGTGGGAGTGCAAACTGGTACCACTATGGAGAGCTGTGTGGAGATTTCTGGACCTACTAAACATAGAGCTTCCATATGATCCAGCAATTCCACTCCTAGGTATTTACCCAAAGGACACAGAAACATCAATTCCAAAGAACACCTGCACCCCTATGTTTATAGCAGCACTGTTTACAATATCTAAGCTTTGGAAACAGCCCAAATGCCCAAAAATAGATGACTGGATCAAGAAGATGTGGTACCTATATACCATGGAATATTACTCAGCATTCAAAAAAGATAAACACATGCAATTTGCAGCAACATGGATGGCGCTTGAAGGGATCATGCTCAGCGAAATAAGCCAAAAAGAAAAAGAAAAATAGCGGATGGTCTCACTCATAGCAGGAATCTAGAAAACTTAAATAAGGGACCAGGAAAATGAATATCTATAAGAAAGTGAAAATCAAAATCAACAAAAAACTATGAACCAGAGACACTTTTGGGGTGTGGGGGGCGGGAGGGGAGGGATTGGGTCAGAATGGGGGGGTTGCAATTGTATGGGGAATATAAAAATAAAATTTATTATTAAAAAAAAAAAAGAAGGGGATTGGAGGTATCACAATCCTGGGCTTTGAACTATACTTTATAGTATGGTGCTGGAACAAAACAGACACATAGACCAAGAGAATTGAATAGAAAACCCAGAAATAAACCCACAGGTTTATGGTCAATGAATCTTTGACAAAGAAGGAAAAATATACAATGGAACAAAGACAGTTTGTTCAATAAATGGTGCTGGGAAAACTGGACTGCTACATGCAAAAGAATGAAGCTAGACTACTACCTCACTCCAAGCATAAAAAACAATGCAAAATGGATCAAAGAAGTAGACATAAGATCTCCAACCATAAAATTCATAGAAGAAAATATAGGCAAAACACTACATGACATACATCTCGGTAACATCTTTAAAGACACATCCCCCAAAGCAAAGAAAGTGAAGGAAAAATGAACAGCTGGGACTACATCAAATTAAAGAGCTTCTGTGCAGCAAACGAGAAATTAACCAAAACAATGAGACACCCCACTTATTAGAAAATTTTTGTTCTCTATACATCCAATCACAAAGACCTACAAAGAACATCCCTCATGATCAGGAAAATGCAAATTAAAACCACAATAATTTATCACCTTACACCAGTAATAATGGCACATATTAAAACACTAGCTACTCCGGGCACCCCCGGGTGTTGCACGGGGTTAAGTGCCGCGCTATGAAGCAATCCGAAGCCTCTGCAGCATGAGTTCAATCCCTGGCCAGCCAGGGAGCAACACGTATGGCATAGCAGACATCTCCTGTCTCACCCGCTGCTCCCCTCAGCAGTGTATTTCAGTCAGACTGCCTGTTCTGCTCCCCACTCTGTCTCTGGTGATCTGCTCACCCCCCGCATCTCTGGTCTCTACCCCAGCTCTTGTATTCATAAACAAACAAATCTTCAAGAAAAAAAAATAAAGCAAGTTGAAACATATTAAAAAAAAAAAAAAACACTAGCAACTCCAAATGTTGACAAGGATGTGGTGAAAAAGGAACTCTCCTACACTGCTGGTGGGAATGTAAACTGGTCCAACCACTATGGAAAGCTGTGTGGAGGTTCCTCAGTCTAATAAAAATTCAGCTCCCGTATGACCCAGCAGTCCCACTCCTACAGCTCTACCCAAAGGACACAAAGACATTAATATAAAAGAATACATGCACCCCTATGTGTATAGCAGCACTATTTATACTAGTGTTAGGAGTTGGTGCCTCAGCTCCGTCCAGGGTTCTCAAAGACCACAGGGATGCAAAAGCAAAAAGGCTTTATTGCTAGCTTAACCTAGGGCCCAATTCTGCCTGGAGTACTGACACAGCAGTCTCACCAGGTTGAGAGAGGGACCCCCTCCCAGAGCAAAAAGCTGTTTTTGTACTTTGTTGACAGGATGTGGGAACTCTTCACACCTGGGACAGGGTCCACCCTGATTGGATAGCTCTCATGGTGCCAGCTAGGTTTTGTTTACCCTTGGCTTGTGGTTTTTGCCCCAAAATGAAACTAGCTGTGCCCTTTTGAGATGGCAGTTATTTCTCAAAATGGCTGTAGTCTTGCTCATCTTACAATCCCCCCTTTTTCTTGTGCCTACAAGGAGAGGGTAATCTTACCCGCATAGTTGTTTTTTTTATTTCTGAAGCCTTTCCAAACCCTTTAGAGGTCTCCTCCTGCACTGTCCCAAAACTGCCTAATTACCCTAACTTGTCCTATGTTTTATTTTTTTTTTCCTTTTGCGAATGGAGCCCCTAACTGCAGTCAGGGAAAGGGGCGTCGTTCTGATCAGTAACTGCTTCCTGCTGAAAGTGGGCAATGAGGGGAAACAGTCAGGGCTCCACAACAGGGCGACAATTTAAGGGACCTCGAAAGGACAGTGGAGGCTTTATAGTTTGATGATCTCCAGGCGAGAAATGACCTTGATGAGGGCATTGAGGATGTAAGGCCCAAGCAAGAGAAAACAAAAACAAAAGTTTTTAGTTTAAGAGTAATGAGGTTCAAGAGTAAGGAGGTCACAAAGTTTTTAACTTTAGTCATTAACAGGTCTAGGACTTTAGTGTTTTATACATAGTTAATTTTACTGTAGTTATTAAAATGTGGCCCTCTAAATGTTAGTACATAAAATGTTAAGTTTAAACATAATAAGGTAATCCTCCAAGATGAAGACTCAGGACATTAAAACTTTGATTATTATTGTACCTACTTTTTTCATAGAGAAATAGAAATTTTACATTATAATTTTTTTAAACATGAACAGACAAGTTGCAAGATTACAGACTCACTGGTACCAACCAAAATTTACAATGAACAGTTTTTGTGAACCAATGCTCAATATCAATGCATGATGAGACCTGGCCAACCATGATCATGTAAAAAAAAAAATTTTACAATTATTATTTTTTATGTTTTATAAAATGGTCTTAAAGATATACTTTTATAAACATTTTTGGTGCAATTTTGCTAATGACAAAAAATAAAAAGCTATTTTTTAGATGGGTTTTATATAACCACTGAGACTAGGGATTTTAAGGACCATTGTTGGGCTAGTGCCCCAAACACCTGGAGGTGTTGTAGCCAAAATGACAGAATTAGTGAGAACAAGGACTTCAAAAACATTTTTATCTTTTTTGTAGCAGCAGTTAGAGGAAGATAGGAAAACAAAACTGAAAATGTACAAACAAGTAGCCTTGTAGCGAGTAAGGTAGCAGTGCTGTAAAGTGTCCTGGCTCCGGGTGGTCATTTGTACTAGTAAGGGGGACAATTGACAATTGACCAGTAGGTCAATCCAAAGAATTGGAGTAAGGCAGAGCAAGTGGCCCCTTATTTATTAAAAAGATGATCTTTTTGTCTGTCACTTCTAGGGTCACCCGAGGCTTATCCATATAAACAGTAAACAGGGGAGCCTGTCTCACCTCTGGGTTTTTTCAGGGAAGGTCTTTTCCTGCACTGGGTTCTTTATCAGAGGCAGCTGACCGTCAAGCCTGTCCTCCCATCCTGGCCTTTGGTTTGGGCTGGCCCCCTCCCTCTCTGGAGAGTGGGACAGTCTCTTTTTTCAGTGCCCTGTGCGATGGCACTGAAGGCATGGCCCTGGGGACAGCTTGTTGCAGCTGAGGTGTCCCGGTTGCTGGCAGTGGAAGCAAGCTGGCAGCCCATTGAGAGGTTGAGGTCCCAAATGCCCTAGGGCGCATGGGGCCTTGGGTGAGTCTGAGGTGGCAGAGTACTGTGATGGCAACTGCCATTTATTGGGCTTTTTTTTTTTTTTTTTGGTCTATTCAGTCCCCTCCATATTACTGTAGGCCTTGAAGGCCATGTCTCTGGAGCCTGTACCTGATGTCAGAACAAGGCTGGCTAAAAGATACATATTTTAATTATATATTTTTATAGGTTTTACATGGTCTCTATATAATAGAGATTAGAGACCATTTGGATATTAAGTGACACCAAAACAGTGAATAATATTTTTTTCAATTTTGAACAATTAAACATTATAACATTTTTTTCTTTACATAGTGTCTACATATAATACTGGAGAGAAAAATACAGAAAACACAAAAGTTATTATGCTGCCTCTCCTGTGAAGAAGCTAACAATTTTTTTTACCATTTTTGTTATTAACTATAAAACAGATGTTTGTTATAAATTATTTTACTTTATTTTGTTTATTTGTCCTGTGTCTAAAATGTTACTATTTTTTTACATACATACTTTTGTATATAACACCTCTTTGCCAAGGGCACATGGGATAAAATAGTTTTTTTTTTTTTTTTTAACCAAACAATGAATAGGCAATTGCCAAAATCCAGCAATGCATTAGCAAAAAGGCAAGGGATTTTATAAAATACAAAACTGAAACTTTTAAATTTACTTAAGAAGCTAAAATTTTTATACTAATTTTTAACCAGAGTCCAGACTATTACCTTATTAAAAGAAGTTTAGATAAAAGCCTAGAAGTAAGTTTGTTTGTTAGCATAAATCAGGTTAATTATTATTATTATTATTTTTGTAGAGCATGAGAAAACATATTTAAAGAAAGTAAAGTATTAATTTTTAACACTAAACCTTAAGGCATGTATGTTTTAAACCATTAAATTTAGAATTAGTTTTTTTTTTCTATTAACATTTGACCTGTAATTTTTTTTTAATAATAAATTTTATTTTTATATTCCCCCATACAACTGCACATGCCCCATTCTGACCCCAATCCCTCCCCTCCCTGACCCATGTTTACGAACATAAACGTAACAAGGACAACAGACACCAGGAGACATGGACATAAGACTACAGACCACAGAAACAAGCCCGCGGGCTTACTGGAGAGGACAGTGATCGTTTCCCAAATTAATGTCCCAGCCTGTGCCCCAGGACTGGTTCTGGAATTCCCATCAGAACCGGCTACAGAATTCCCATCGGAGCCCGATGGAATCGTACGCCCCAGATTTCCAGAATTCCCGTCGGAACTGGGCCTCATACTCCCCAGAAAAATCTGAATTTCTCTGGGCGTCGGCCATCGTGGGTTTGAGATGTCTCTCCAAACCCCGTGCCCCTGGTCGTCTGGCATGTCCGCCTGACACAAGAAGCCCATATACCAAGAATCAGATGTCCTCCTCTGGCCTAAGCCTTTCTCTGGCCACCTCGTGTAGTAATTGGGGATCCCAGACAAGCCCCCAAAATGTTAGGAGTTGGCACCTCAACTCCGTCCAGGGTTCCCAAAGACCACAGGGATGCAAAAGCAAAAAGGCTTTATTGCTAGCTTACACTAGGGCCCAACTCTGCCTGGAGTACTGACATAGCAGTCTCACCAGGTTGAGAGAGGGATCCCCTCCCAGAGCAGCAAGCTGTTTTTGTACTTTGTTGACAGGATGCCAGGACTTTTCACACCTGGGGCAGGGTCCACCTTGATTGGATAGCTCTCATGGTGCCAGCTAGGTTTTGTTTACCCTTGGCTTGTGGTTTTTGCCCCGAAATGAAACTAGCTGTACCCTTTTGAGATGGCAGTTATTTCTCAAAATGGCTGCAGTCTTGTTCATCTTACACTAGGTAAGACTTGGAATCAACACAAATGCCCAAAAATAGATGACTGGATGGAGAATATGTGGTATATATACACAATGTAATACTATTCAACAGTGAAAAAGATAAACTAATGTCATTCACTGCAACGTAGATGAAGCTTAAAGGGATTATGCTCAGTGAATTAAGCCAGAACGAAAAAGAAAAATACCAGATGGTTTCATTTAGAGGAGGAATACAGGGGATCAAGGGAAAAAAAAAAACACAATAAAACAAAACAAAAATGAACAGATAACTATAAATCAGAGACATTCTGCAGCGGAGGGGGAGGGTAAGGGATCAAAATGAGGGTAGGAAGAGCACAAGGGGCAATGGTGATAGTGCACCAGAGATTGGTGGTAGAAATTCTATGGAACTACACCTGAGAGAAGAAAGCAAACATTGTAAGAAAAAGTAAATAAATACATCTAAAAAAATAAATAAATGAATAAATTTACTTGTTTTCACCTGGACATTAGTTGACATCCAACTATAGTATAACTGTGATAACTCTTTCATACCACACATACACACATAAAAAGGCAGGGTAGAGAAGGAAAACAAAAACAGGGCAAAAAAAGAAAAGGAAATTAAAAGTGGCCTCTAATTTAGATACAGAGGGTCAAGTGCTGTCATGCTCTTCAGTACACTAGTCAGTTAATTTTTATGGCAAATCATGAAGTCAGAAAGTGTTGTTCCATTTTATAAATAATATGAGATCATACATGTATCTATCGGT
Source organism: Talpa europaea (assembly GCF_964194135.1). Taxonomy (NCBI): domain Eukaryota; kingdom Metazoa; phylum Chordata; class Mammalia; order Eulipotyphla; family Talpidae; genus Talpa; species Talpa europaea. The sequence goes on along the minus strand of NC_140068.1, from coordinate 103,085,587 downwards.
GAACCTGTCAATATGAAAATGTTGATTCTAGTGTGTTAGTGGTGTTTCTTAAAAATATAAAACATGCCAATAAAGTTTGTGTGAAAATCCATGAGACATGAGTTAAGCAGAGACTGGAGTGATGCTGAAGAGGATTGTATGATCCTCACTGTGTGGAAATGGGTCCCCAGAGAACCAGGAGACTCTCTCTGAGGTGCTGTTCTCAGATGGAGGCTGCAGAGTGAGAGGAGGACAGGGACCCCAGCCCTTCCCGGTGGGGGATCCTGATAGAGAAGGGCCAGAGGAGAGGCTGGGAGGTGGTCCCAGGACCCTCAGGGCCACTCACCGGCATGCAGCTGGGCCTTCCTCCAGGCTAAAAGGGAACACACAGTTGAGACCTCAGCACAACCAGCTGCTCTTGTGATCCAGGGGCCCTGGGCTCCCCCTGTTCTGCAGGTGAGACTCTCTAGGGGTGGAGGGGAGAGGTCATGACCTCCTTCCTGATACAGACAACATCGGGTGGTGGGAAATCCCTGGCTCAGGTCAGGAGCCTGAAGGACAGACTGACCCAGCCCTGCCTGCTGCTGCTGTGGGGCTTTGGGCAAGTCACTGAGAGGCTCTGGGCCCCACAGCCTTCAAAGCTCCTGCTTCACCTACTTCTCAGTGTTCCTACATCATCGTAAAAAGTATAAAGGAGGATGTTGTTTTAATATATACATTACACCATAATCATTTCCTTGCAAATATATATGGGATATTAACATCAAACTGAAATAAAAACACATGTACATCAGACCAGCTCTAGGGTAAAAGCAGCCCATCTTTCACAGATGACATATTTCTAAACAGTCTCTGGGAGATGGAAAATTCCCCCACCCCCTCCCATGCAGGATCACCCCATCCTCTCCCATCACTACTGATCAGCATCTTCAGAAGCAGAGAGAACAGACTCTCCCTGGGTGTATTTTGGGAAGAAAGAGCAGGAGGAGGTCACTCTTCTGAATTTAAAAAGCTCATTGATTTATAAAACCTCAGGGCAGCCAGCTGTGGCTTTCAGGAGCTGACCAAGCACAAGATGCACTGAAAGCCCGAAAGCAAGCAGCATGGTGGGGAGGTCAGAGAAGGAATGATAGCAGGACAAAGGAGACTCCAAGGGTCACCACCCCCCAGGATCCCAGAACTGGGGGGAAACAACAGCCCAGTTCAATGTGTGATTGAACAGACAAGGGGAGGGACCGCTGGGCACAGGGGACAGGGACCCAGGACACCTGGAGCATCACTCACCAGCCAGGTAAGCTGCCTTCCCCTGGTCTGAAAGACAACACATGACACAGGTTAGCTAAGAACCAGAATGTCTTCTAGGAATGGGACTGTAGAGTTAGGTATAAGCATCAGGCTTTTCTGCCCTCCCACCATTAGGATGGATGACAGAACCCTGCTGTCCCGAATGTATGCCTGATGGCGGGCACCTGGAGTTGGGTGTGGGCATATGTAGTTGGGATTCACCTAGGCTGAGACTGGGCTTTTAAGGGTGGTGTCACAAGGAAGTCAGCAGAGGAGAAGCAGAGAAGCAAAAGAAGAACCACAAGAGAAGAGAGAACGCCTGAGAGCCCAGAAAAAGTGAAGACTTGCTGGGAGACCTCCCAGCCCCCCAGTACCCCTGCCTGCTGTGTACCTGGTAAATCCCAATAAAAGCCTGAAAAGCCACTGAGGGCTCCAGGACTCTCTCCTCCTTTACCCCGTTTGCCATTCCTGCCCCTACAGGGACACAGAGACTTCAAAAGGGAGAGCAGAGCTTACCTAGAGCTTCCTAGAGATCCTGCATCTGTGTGGAATGTTCTCTCTGGGTATAGCAGGCAGCCCCCAGGAGCAGGAGCAGCAGCAAGGGCAGGATCACCAGGAAAGCCGGTTTCCAGAGAGAGGCCCGGGGGGAAAAAGGGCTCTGCAGCCAGAGACTCCGCAGAGACCGTATCAGGACACAGCCCAGGACAGCCCAGCCCAGCACACCTGAGAGTGCCAGCCCCTCCCTCTGACCCTGAAGGGAGTGGGGAGCAGCGCTGACCTGGGATGACAATGGCCATGGCCTTCTCCTGGCTCAGAACTGAGTTGAGGATGGAGCAGGTCACACTCCCCGCAGAGCTGTCTCTCACCACCAGAGCGGCCTCCATGCTGAACAGTCCCTCAGTGTCCTCAGTGTAGAACTTAAAGAACTCCAGGAACTGCTCCCCACAGGGGTTTTTCCACCGCACCCGGGGCTCCGGGAACCAGCCCAAGGCCGTGCACACCACAAACACCCTGTCCTCCTCTGGCCCTGAGATGTGCACTTGCGGGACAGAGCCCACACCTGTGGAGGGAGATGAGAGCCAGGTGGGGCAGGACCCTCCTGTGCACACCTCCAGGGGAGGCTGTCAAGGTGCGCTCTGAGGGGCCTGGGGAGGCCACCCCTGGAGGAATGAGATTGCCCTGACACAGAGACCAGAAGGAAGGAGCATGAGAGCCTGGAAAGGCCTGGACTCCTCTCCCAGCCCTGCAGGGAGAGAGATGTTGCTCACAAGAGAGAAGGAATTTCCCGTCTATTTCTCCAAATCACATAAACCAAAAGGATAAATAAACCAAGTATAAAAGTCCAGATCAGTCTAGGATGAAAAGGCTTGTGTAGGGGAAGTAAAGTATCAGGCTTTTCTGCCCTCCCACCTTTAGGATTAATGATAGATCCTTGCAGTCCTGAATGCATGCCTGATGGCGGGCACCTGGAATGGGGTGTGGGTATGCACAAGTGGGTACACCTGGACTGAGATACTGGGCTCATAAGGGTGGTGTCACGGGGACGCCAGCATAGAATGCAGAACCACGACAATAGAACCAGAAAGAGAGGAGAACCACGAGAGAAGCAGAGAGAACGTGAGAAAACGCCTGAGAGCCCAGAAAGAGTGAAGACTTTCTGGGGGTTGGGAGGCCTGCCAGCCTCCCGGCCCGCCAGCACCACTGCCTGCTGTGTACCTGGTAAATCCCAATAAAAGCCTGCAAAAGCCACTGAGGGCTCCAGGGCTCTTCCTCTGTCTGCTCGGGTCATAGAGATCCTGTTCCATCGCTTCCTGACTTTACTGCTTGTATTACCCAATTTTCAATGCATAAGTTAAATTCAGCCACACATTTTTGTCAACACAAAATGTTGACAAAATGAGTGGACTTCCTCTAGATAGCAGAAAATATTTGATATTATAAAATTTGTGGACTCAATATGGTTTTATTTGTTTTAATCACCCCAAAACTCTTAGGTACCAAATTGGTCTTCCCACCCTCGTGTGGTCTAGAGAGAGGGAATCTCCCCACCAAGGGTGACTGTTCCCTGAGTGCTAACCCCACAGATCACCCACCCTCTGTAAGTGTTGTTCCCATCCATTCTCTCTCTTTCTCTCCCTGCCCCCCTTCCTTTCCGCTTCTCCCCTGTTCTCTTATATCTTACAGACGTTTAATCATCATTGTTAACCTCTCCCTTTCTACCTTTTATTTTTACAATTATATAAACATGTTCAAATCTTTGTGGAATGTATTTTCTTTCTTTGTTACAAGAGTGCAATCTATAATGTATAAACAGCTCTACTTTCTCACTTCTCTCCAACACTTAGCCCCCACAGTGCAGTTCCTCCTCTGTTCCATTCACCTGTTCTGGGAGATGCAACATGTCTCCTACCTGGCACCCCAATCTTCATGGTCCTCATTCAATCTCTCCTCAGGGCAGAACTGAAGGGTGAATGATCAAAGGGTTTTTCTGCCCTCTTGCCATTAGGATTGATGATGGATCCCTTGGTCCTGAATGCATGCCTGATGGCAGCCCCTGGATTTTGTTACATGTTATATTCAGTTGCATTGTTTACTTTTGTGAGCCATGGCTGCAGTATTTATATGCAACAGAGTGCAGAAAAGAGTGATGATTTGCCTGGGGCTGGGAGGCCTACCAGCCTCCTGACCCCCCAGCACCCCTGCCTGCTGTGTACCTGGTTGCTGCACTGCATGTAAAACTAAATAAAAGCCTGAGAAAGCCACCAAGGGCTCCATGACTCTCCTTTACCCATCTGCTTGGTTCATAGAGAAAGAGCTCTGTGCCTTCCAGCTACTACAAGGACACCCCTAAGTTCATCTTGAAACCATCCCCAACTTGTTTGGTTTCCCTTTCTTGAGGGCAGTTTGTTGTAACTTGGCCCCCTGCTGAGCCCCTTTCCTGATTCTCACCTTCACCTGCTACTTGAAGGCAGCACAGTCCCAGGGTTCAGTCCTTACACTTGAAGCAGCAAGGATGAGCACAGAGCAGGTTTTCTGTGATTCTAGCACATGGAGTAAAGGAGGAGAGTCCTGAAGCCCTTGGTAGCTTTTTTGTTTTTTTAAAGATTTATTTTATTTATACAAGAACTGGGGTACAGGCCAGAGTCACGGGAGGGTGAGAGAATTCACCAGAGACAGAGCAGGGAGCAGAACAGGCAGATGGACCAAAAGCACTGCTGAGGGGAGCAGTGGGGGAGACAGGAGGGGTCTGCCCGCCATGTGGGTTGCTTCCTTGCATCCCTCTGATGCCACCCTTATAAGCCCCAGTCTCTCAGCCCAGCTGAAACCACCTACGCATGCCCACACTCTACTTCAGGTGCCTGCCATCAGGCATGCCTTCAGGACCACAGGGATCCATAATCATTCCTAATGGTGGAGGGCAGAAAAGCCCTATAATTTACTTACCCTACAAAGCTCCAACTTATCTCACACCCTCTCCTTTGGAATCTACTCCCCCACTTCCTGTTTCTACATCACTTCTTATACACCATTTCCAAATAACAACTCACCAGCCTCCCCAACTTCCCCTCCCTCAAAGCGCCATCCCCGGGGTTACAGCTACCTGGATTCCTCACGTATACTCCACACACAAATTGTATATATGAACTCAAGATTTTCCCTCATCTGTGGTAAGTTGGTTATAAATATATCCCTAATTCTCCATCCTTCTTCATGACTACCTCACACTCTGCCATGTACATTTTAGAACCCTCACACACTGACTCTGGGTTCAGTCATGTGACTTTGTGTGTCTCATAAGAGATCAGCTCATGTGACTCAAGCAGAGATTTAAAGTGCTGGCCCCATGTTTCTTCCCTCTGCCATCTCCATGGAAGGACATCGTAGTCCAGGTGCTGGAGGATGAGCTCATGGTGCAGGGCCTGTCACCAGCCTTTCCCTCTGAAGCTGTCCTCCCTCAGCCAGTACTCAGTGTCCATCATTCTTGTAAATAAGACCAGCCAATGTGTGAATGTCCTTGGTGGTGACCTTTTCATCTGACCAAAGATGTAGGAGTAAAAGTGGAGATTACTCAAGTGTCTCCCACATTAGCAAAGTCTTCAGAAGCCAAATACAAGTCCATTACTACAGGCCACTGAGATTTTTTTCTGTGGTTCTTCCTTACACAGTAGTATTATGTTGCTAGGTAACTCATAGACATTATGTTCCTAATATAACAAAATCACAGGACAAAAGTGGAAGCCTCTGCAATCCATGCTTCCCACTTAAAATTCTGTGTTCCAATTATACTCCTTCAATTGGGTCTTATCTCTACAGCTCAATGATAGCTGCCCTCCTGTCTAGCCACTGCCACTGGGTGAAGCCAAATAGTCCACCTCTCTCCCCATGACTGTACTCTACACCTCCAGACTTTCTTCCTTGCCTTCCCCTCCCCATTACTGCCAGAGTCATCATTCTTTTTTATTATTATTATTATTTATACAAGCATTGGGTATAGTCAGAAGCGCAGAAGGGTGAGAGAATTCACCAGAGCCAGAGTGGAGAGCATAACAGGCAGACTGACGAAATACACTGCTGAGGGGTGTAGTGGGCGGCAGGAGAGGTCTGTGTACCATGTGGGACCCTCGCCCAGTGGCCAGGGATTGAACCGGTGCTGCAGAGGCTGCTGCGGGCAGCTTTGCAATCCAGAGCTCAAAAGCTGTGCCATTGGGGAGGCCCAGAGTCATCATTCTAAGCACAGTTGTGCTAAAAATCTTCAACATCTATACATTCCAATACTGTAACACAGCCAAATGCCTCCCTTTGTAGCCTTCTTCTTTATGCTTCCCTCATGGTTTTTAACACCTGTTCCCTCAAGGCCCAAAACTCCAAATCTAAGAATTTAACTGCTATTAAACACAAACAACAGGCTCTGTGAACACTCTCATCCTTTCTTCTTCTGGTCCGAATGGCCTTATACAACTTGCTTGATAAAATGAAGTCCCAGCTCAAGTATCAAATTCTATGGAGTTATTTATCAACAAACATTCAGTAGCATCAATCAACCATCCTTGACCTGTGTACTCTGCACCTATAACACCTTCTTGTAATAGTTTTGTCACCTCTTAGCACCCTGCCTCCTTCGCTCTCTCCCACCAGTCATGAGGATTCCATGGGAACAAAGAATATGCTAAACACACTCACCCCAGGTCACTCACACTGGCTGTTCCCTTTACTTAGAAATTGCATTTTCTGTGATTTACAGCATCATGACTGCTGAAGACCAGCCTCAGCAAACTGGGTGTCAGGGGTTCCTGAAAGATGGGACAACGTCGGCACAATTGAGGAATGAATCAGACACACACAATGTCTTGTGTTAGTATCTCTCCCTGAGGGTCTCAGCAAGTCTTTATTTATACACTCAGGCAAGCAGTGAGATGAAATTATCATATGCATGGAAGCAAAGCAAAATCAATTAGTGTATTTTTTCTGCCATAGACATTTGCCTGCTTCGGGCTCTCAGCAAGAAGGCACCCTTCAAAGTTAATAGATATAAAACTAAACCTTACACTAAAACTCATTATTTCAGTTTAGACAATTGCCTAACACAGTTGATAGCCGCCAGTACACCCCTATCAGCTAAAAACTAAGAATCAAAAGATTCTTCTATTCAAAGTGCCTTCAGCCAGAGACCAGCTGCTTTCTGATTACCAGCTAGCAGGGTTTTCTACCAAGAAACTTCTTAATGCAGTTAACTTCATTTAAAAACTTTTTTAAGAAACTTCTAAAAAAAGCAAAAGAAGGACTTAACGATAATCATTGTCCTGGATTGCTTGTCAGGCATGCTCATGTAGAACAAACTCTTTCCCATTGTCAGGCAGGCCATATTTACAGTGTTTAATTTTTAAGCAGGTAATTTTCCATGCCATGTGCTTATAATATTCTTATACATATATTTTATTGCCCAATGTATTTTATGAGAGTGTTTTATCTTTTTATGACCAATAACAGAAAACAAAGGGATGCTTATAGGTGTGAGGCACAAGGAATCTTAAGCCCCACAGTGTGAGGCTCTTTGGAAATCTTCGGCCCCACAGTGTGAGGCCTTTTTCTTAGCTGCTTGCCAGTGTCTTATCTGGCTGGGGCAGCAACACCCCCCCCCCCCCCCCCCCCCCCGCAATGACAATGGATAACACCACTGTGTGATAGAGGAAAGTTGCCTATTGGGGAAATCATCTCATTACATATGTAAATAAAATCAAACCATCATGACCTATGCCTTAGACTTACACAATGATGTATATTAATTAATTTTCAATGAAACTGAGGTGAAAGTAAATCCCAGGCCCTAGATATCTACTTAGCTAAATTCCCATTACCTTTACCTTTCTGTTCAGATACAAAATGATAAGTTCTTGCTCAAACAGTACCATACTGAGCTCCCATTTATTAATGCATCATGCCCTCACTTCCAGACCTACATGCGTGACCATTTCCTCTGTAATGAAAAGCATATCCTCATACTCATTTAAAACCTGTTTATTTATTATGATTGTTCTGTCTCCCACTTAAAAACATAAACTGATGTAATGAAGACCTTGATTAGGTTCACAGCTTATAATAGGTACTCTGTATATTTACATTTAATGCAATAATTAATTAATAAGCCTTTTCTTTCTCAGGAGTGTAAGCAGAGAGTAAATTACATTATCCTTAGGTTCTCCCCAGCTCCAAAACTCAAGGACTCTGAGATATTTAATGATGTCACCAACCTGCCACCTTCAGCTCTAAACTGGCTTGCTCATTGAAATTTCCATCTCTGAAGAAGCAGGTGTATAGGCCATTGGTAGAAGTCTGGACATTGTGGATGGTCACAGCAGCCTTCCCTTCACTCAGTAATTCCTCCATGAGTGATGTCCTCCCTGTGTACTGGGCCACATGCTCCTCATCTTGCTCCTGTTGATCTTGATAGATGAACACTGACTCTGAGAAATTGGAATGAAACCATCTCACCTCCATGCTCTCTGCACTCATGACTGGGTCCAGAAAGCAGGACAGTGTGACATCCTCACCCAGCACTGCCACAATGGGCACTGGGTGGCAAAACACCAAGAACTCCTCTGTGAACACAGACATAGGAATTAGAGAGCTTGAGAAACACACACCAAGAGCAGAGAACACAAACCATCAATGGGGAAAGCCAAAGCAGACTGAGGGATGGTGTCTGATGACAAGACTGCTGGCATGAAGGGTTGCACTGAGCAATGACAACCTGGGAAAGATCTTCCAGCCACAACTTATGGTCCAGAAATAATGTCAAATATACTTCCTCATTCACTGGTGTATCTGATAGCAGAACCCTACCTGAAGAGCCCTGGCTTCTTGATTCTCATCTTCAGCATGCATCAGAATCACCAGGAAGCCTGTAAACAAAGAATGATGGACCTTAACCCAGATCAGATGCAGCAGATTGGGATGTACCCAAGAATATGCATTTCAAAAGTGTTCCCAGGGGACTTAGATGGTGTCAGAGGAGATTCCTCACTTTTTTCCCCAGGAGGATCAGCTGTGTGAACCAGTGGAACAGTGCACTCAGAGAATACCATAGAGTCCAACAAAACTGGAAAACCTCTTGTACATCCATCACCAGGCAGACAGCACCAAAAGAGATGCAAAAAAGATTCCTGCTTCCATGAATAAGCATTTTCTGGAGACAAACACCTGGTGACTGTGGTCAGGAATGAAGGTACAAATTGCATTGTAGTACAAATTGTGATGCTGCTATTCAACCAACAACTTGACCAGTGTCCATCTGGAGGCAGAACTAAGCAAGTTGTAGGTACACACCCTTGATTGTGGGGAAATACATGCAGAGGAGCTAGGTGCTCCCAGCAGATCAGGTCAGTGACAAGTACAAGGACACAGTGTTAGCATGCACTTCTGCTCTCCCACACCTCAGGCTTGGGACTGACCTCGTGAAGCACACTGACAATGTGTACATGGCAAAGTCTCAGGTACAGAACTGAAAGAGGTGGGTTATCAGGTGCCTCAAACATGAATTAGCATGCCCCCAGTTGGAGCATACACACCAAAGGCTAGATGACTTAGGCCACACCCACTCCCTCTGATTCAGCATCGCAGAGATCAGGTCTCCAAACCTGCATACAGGAAAAATCTAAAATCACATAAAACTACAGGGCCACCTGGTGGACAGGTAGAACTGGTTCAAATCTCTAAGTTAATGCCACAATTTTTTTTTTTTTAAATAAGATATCTAAAGCAGCAAAATAGGCCCAAAATATATGACATATGGCACCTTGAAAACTTAAGGTAATATAAAAGAACAAGAAGAGACCAACACTCCAATATACAAATACAAAGACAAGGAAGATATTATCTTCAAATGAGGTTGAGACTTCAAAATTGCCATAAGAAAGTAAGTCAAAGAGTTGATAGAAAACACAGAAAAGTGAATCAAAGAGATACAACAAAATTTAGAATAAAAAATGAATGGCATGGACAATTAAATTGGTGAACAGAAAATATATTGAAACTGTAAATAATAAAATAACAAATACATAGTATTTAAAAAGATTAACAGAGTACATACAAACTTTTGGAGAAAGCTACTGAAGCAGAATAGACCAAATGGAAGACTGAATCAGCGACCTCAAAGATAATGTGCAATGGCCCCAAATGAAAGAAGAAAGAGAAAAAATAAACACTTCAAAACTCCATGAGGAAAAAGAACATAAGGATATTGGATATTCTAGCAGGGGAACAGAAAAAGAATGGAACAAAAGAACTATTGAAAGAAATAAGAGGAAAACTTCCCAAGCTCTGAAGGCCCAGAACATAGAGCCCATGAAGCTAAATGAACATCTTGTTAAATAAATGTATTGAGACTTACACCAAGACACATAGACAAACCACCAAGAGTTCAAAACAAACAATATTGGGGTAGTTAGGGAGAAAAAGACAGGTAACCTGTAAAGGTATTCCCACAACACATACAACAGGTGTCTCTGAGGACACCCTACAAACAAGAAGAGAATGGAATCACACATTTGAAATACTGTAATAGAAAAACTCACAGCCAAGAATACTATGTCCCATAAAACTATGCTGCAAATATGAGGGCAAAATAACAGGTTCCCAAACAAATATAGGTTGATGGAATCATGAACACTATACCTTCCCTACAAGAATTGTTGAAAAGAGCATTTCTATCTAAGTAAGAGAGGAAAAAATATACAAATGTAAAAAGAAATAGGTAAAAACCAGGAAACCAAGGACAAAGGCACAGTAGTAAATCTCCATGCATCAATAATCACCTTGTATATAAATGGACTGAACTCATAAATAAAAACACCACAGGGTGACTGGATGTATCAGAAGACAAAACCAAACTTCATGCACTAGAGCTGCAAAGGTAAACAAAACTTAAGCTCAAAAAAAGTGGTTGGAAAACAATACTACAAGGAAATGGGGCCCACACATAAAAAATGTAGCAACAGTCATCAGATAAAAGACACTTTCAGCAAAAAAAAAAAAAAACAAGAAACAAGGATGACCATCACATAATATTTAAGGACTCCTACATCAGGAACACATACCATTCATCATTCATCAATATATATGCACCAAACAAAGGAACATCAAAATATTTAAGGCAACTGCAAACAAATCTGAAAACAGATCTTGATAGCAAACAATAGTGGTGAAGGAATTAATGTAACAAACATATAAAGTTTACAAGTAAAACTAAAAATATCAAAGGTGACTGTGAGCACTGTGAAAGTAGCTGAGGCCACATACTGAGTGTGAAAGGCAGATAAAGCAGAAGGTGCCTGAGGCTAAGCCTGATAAGGATGTATAAAAGGAGTAGATACCTGAAGCAGACTCAGAGCGGTCCTAAAAACTGGCTCTGAGCAAAGGACTTGCCAGAGGCTACTCTTCTAGGGTCTAGTTCACCGTTCCTTTTGGACTCAGACTACTCTGCAGCCATAGCTCTCCTTGTTCCTCGGTTGGGCACACCGCGAACAGAGCCTCACTCCCCAGCTCTGCTTACTGCGAAACTGCGGCTTGCTCTCTGACAGCAGCACATTGGCTGCACATCAGCTCAACATCCTGTGAGACCATCTGGACTGTGGGCCCTCGAGCCTAGAGACTTCCACGGCCGGAGGACTCCACCTGGGGAGAAGGCCCCGCTAAGACACATCGTGGCTCCTGTCTTCAGTCAAAGGTACTTTGGGAACTTGGGGTTGGCTTGCCTGTGTGAACGTAAGTGTGTGTGTGACCAATATAGGAATACAATTCTCTTTGAGAGCCAACTTCTGACTAAAGCTCAACAATCATGCTCGTGACAATTAAACAACCCACTTTCGTCAATGGACACATCCACCTGACAGAAAATCAAAAAGGAAATAGTAGCTGTAAGTGAAGAACTGAACCACATGGACCTAATAGACATTTACCGGGCACTACACCCCCAAAAGCTGAATATACTCTTCTCAAGTGCACATGGAACACCCTGAAGAATAGACTACATGTTGTGCCACAAAACAAGTGAGAATATATTTAAGATTGATTATCAAATAAGAATCTCTCTGATCACAATAGTATCAACCTAGAAATTACCATAAAAAGAAAGCAGAAAAACCTCTCATATGTAGAGACTGAACAACACAGTACTGAATCATTATTGGGTGAAGGAGGAAATCAAAGAAGAAATTAAACACCTTGCAGCAAATGACAACAAAGATACAACCCACCTGTGGGGCACAGCAAAAGCAGAACTAATGGGGAGTGTATAGCAATACAGACCCACAGCAAGGACCGAGAAAGAGCTCAAATAAAGAATCTAACCTTACCAAAAAAAAAAAAAAAAAAAGAATCTAACATTACATCTTAACTGGACTGGAAAAACAAGAAAAAATGAAACCAAGAGATAATAGAAGGAAGAAAATAGTAAAAATTCAAGCAGAAATAAATGAAACAAAATCAAAGACCATCTAAAAAATCTACGAAACCAAAAGCGGGTTATTGACAAATTGAATAAAATAGATAATCCTCTTGCTAGATTTGCAAGCAAAAAAAAAAAAAAAAAGAAAAGAGGAGAAGAGAAATGCTAGTAAATAGGATGACAAATGAAGATGAGAAGCTACAACAGATATTTCAGGAATACAGAGGATCGTAAGAGACTACTAAACATCTCTACGCCAATAAACTAAATAATCAGAATAAGCTAGGAAAAACTGGACAAACTCTTAGAAGTAAATAACCTTCTGAGACTGAAACAGGAAGAAATAGAAATCCTGAACAGACCAATCATAAGTAAGGACACTGAAACAGTAATCAAAACTTTCCCCCCAAATAAAGACCAGGACCAGACATTTTCACTAGTGATTTCTACAAAACCTTCAAAGATGAACTAACACCTGTTCCTCTCAACTCGTCAAAAAAAAGTAAGCATGAGGGAACACTTGCAAACACATTTCATGGGGCCAAAATTACCTTGATACAAAAGATGGATATCACCAAAAAATAAAACTATAAATCAACATCCCTGGTAAATATAGATGCAAAAATCCTCAACAAAATCTTAAAACCAAATTCAATATTACACTAAAAGGATCACACATCATGACTAAGTGGGATTTAGTCAGCAACGCAAGGAGGTTTCCACATTCTAAAATCAATCAATGAGATTTCAGATTATACCAGTTAGAAAGTCTATGATCAAAAAGTCAAGAAATGATTAATTTTGGAGAGGATTAGGGGATAAAGTACCTTGGGCACTGTTGGTAGGAATGTAATTGTTGTGACCACTTTGGACAACAGTATGGTGATTACTCAAAAAGCTACAAATAGAATCACCATACTATCCAGTACTTTCACATCGGGGTGTTTATGTAAAGAATATGAAAACACTAATTCAAAAGGAGAGATGCTCCCTATTTTCACTGCAGCACTATTTCCAATAGCCAAAGTACGGAAACAACCCAAGTGCTGAAGGACAGATGAATGGATTAAGAAAAAGATACACACACACACACACACACACAGTGAAATAGGACTTATATTTTTATTAAAAATGTTGGAATGCTGGCATTTTCAACAATATGGATACAACTTAAGGAAATTATGATAAGTCAAAGGAAGAAATGTAAATACTTTATGATCACACACAAATCTGAAATATGCAGAAAAACAACAGAAATCAGCACACACAGCAATAACAGAACTTTCGATGGTGTCAACAAAATGGCAGTCACCAGAGGGGCTGGAGGGACTATCGAGGAGGAGGATTATGATTGAGTTTTGGTTGAGTGTGTGTGAAATATACAGGGGCTAGTGTAAGAAATGGCACCCCTAAAATCTATACAGTGTGTAATTAATGATTCCTCAATTAAAAGAAGAAAGAAAGAAAAAAGTTTCCCCCAGCCTGCTCCCCAGTCAGAGCCCTTGGCATGCGGAGACCTGGGAAGGACAGGAGAGGACTGTGCTGTCCTCAGGAGCCCCCTGCACCTCCAAAGAGCCAATTCTCACCTGTGCTGCTCCAGCTTGGCCTGAGCCCCTCCTCTCTCACCTGGACACACACAGACTAGTCTCTCCTGCCACCCCCAGTCTGGGCCCTTTTCACCTGGGAGCTGAGCCAGGTCCTGCTTTGCTCACAGCCTGGCAGGGGCTCCCCATGCACACAGTCACCCCTAGGCCCACAGGGTGACCCTTCCCAGGCCTCTGACACCCACTCCTGTGTCCCTCCCTCTCCCTCTGCTCCAGCTGATCCTCACCTCCTCTGTCCTTGCATACCTGTCACCAGCCAGCCCCCCACAGGCTGTTCCCTCCATGGGACCCTCACCCCCAACACCCCCTCCCCAGGGCTTGGCTGCAATTCACCATCTCCAGTGACCCCCTTGATGGACACAGCTGCCCCCATACCCCTCCCTCCCCTGCTGCCCAACCTACTCCCTGCTTGTCCCTCCTCTCAGCCCCTCTGCAGGTGCGGGTGGAGTGGGTTTCTTGACTTTATTAGTCACTGTCTCCTGCAAGAAGCAGCTCTCTGAAGATGGGGTCTTGTGTTTTTTGTACACAGCTCTGAGCACATGGCTGATACCCTATAAATACTGGTGTAATTAAATGAATCAGTGACTGACAAGTATTTCCAATATGGGTAGAGTTAAAAGCAAAAAAAGGAGGGAAAAGGCAATTTTAATTTTTGACAGTTGTCTTTTTAAAACGCCATAAACCCCTGACTGAGCAATTGTCATCCCTCTCCCTCATGTGACTGCTCTTATCTCTGTCATCACATGAGTGGTTGGGGAGCACTCCAATCTTTCTAGAAGGAAGCCATCCTTCTTGAAGGAAGAGCTCCCAGAGCCCCTGGGCCCCACCCACCTGAGGGAGACACAGGTCAGGGAGGGACACACTCACCTGGGGACCCCCTGGGGGGCAGCTGGAGGAGGAGCAGCAGGGAGGGGAGGAGGCAGAGCACAGAGCTGGGGCAGGAGCAGGGCGCCATCCCCTCAGGGCTGGGGAGAGACAGGGAAGGAGGCAACCAGGCCCCCACAGAGGAGCAGGGCAGCCAGGACCTCTGGGTTCAGTGGGGGAGAGCAGGGCTCAGGGCCCCAACCAGCAGGAGCAGGGACCTTCCTGGTGACCCCTTAGGCTCAGAGACCAAGAAGGACAGACCTGGCTCCTCTCAGGGATTTTGTGCTGCTAGAGACCATGAGGTTTATTGGAGAAAACATCTTCCTTCCCCTCCCATCCCATGGAACCCACACCCCAGACCCACTCTGTTCAGAGCAGCAAGCCCCTCCATTCCCAGCCCCTGGGCTGAGGGTGCAAATTGCCCTCCCTCCCATTATCTCACCCAGTGACTCCCGGGGACAGAGGCCCAGACCCAGGCCCCCATGAAGGACAGGCCAGCACCTGCTTGTGGTGCTGTCCCCCTCATTTGTGAGACAGGTCCCTGAGAAGTATCAGGACACAAGACATTGTCCCCAAGAAGTCGGGGTCCCCCCATGGGCCCCTGTCCTGCTCTGCCTGCTTATTCAGCTCACCTGAAGGTCAGTCCCTCCCCAGGCCTGACCTGCCAGGGACAAGGACAAGGTCCTGCCCCAAACACAGCAGGAGACGGGTCAGATCCCCACTGAAGGCTTTGTCTCTGTCCTCTCTAGCTCTGTGGGGATTTCTTCCTTGGGGTGAGGGACCCTGTGGAGACAGCAGCAAAGAAGGGAAAATATGTCCTGGTCAGAGAGAATACCCTCAAATCACCTCTTGCCTGGGGGCTGGGGGAAGGCAGGCCACATTCCAGGAAGGACAGACACTGCAGGCGACTGTGAGGTCACCGCTGGACTTGGCCACTCTCTGAGTGGCCATCTTTCTCAAATGTCTTAACTTTCCTGCCTCACTTACCACACCAGAAAAATGGGAATAGTATCAGCATCTCCCAACTAATGTTGGAATGAGAATTACATGAATTATATTTGAAGAGTCACTACCTATAATGATAGAAAATAATCCTGCCCCAGGAGTGTTACAGACACATTATTAAAATAAGTGAAGTACAACCTCCAATGAGGCTGTGCTGGGTCCTCTTAGAGCTGCACCATTTCCTCTGCCACCTCCCACCCCTCCCAAGCCCCACCGTATGCTCAACCCCTCCTTACAGTCAGCTGCTCCCCATTTTCCTCTTCTTAAAAGAAACATGTCTTCAAATATGACATACCTGCTCTGACATGGTATGTCATGGGCTTCTAGATGTCCCTTCAAGCATGAGAGATTCAGTGTTTCCACAGACCCCAAATTTTCCCACAGTTTGCACCTGTTGTTAGTTGCCAAGAAGACATGCTGGGTGCCAAAGGGATTTCATGGCTCAGAGAGATAATTGCCAGGAGAATAGATTGGCAGAATCTGACACTCCTTGAGGGGTGTCTGTAGAGACCAGCCAGGGGGTGCTCGTAAATTTCTCTTAGGTGAGCCAATTACCCTTCCCTGGCTCCTTCCACTCTCTGAAAGAAAAGCTTGAAATGCAATCCCAGCAGCCTCCACCCTGCCCTCTGGACAGTCCACCCTGGGTATCAGCAGGGAAAGAGCAGGATCAGAGGAGCCAGCAGAGGGGAGAAGCAGGCACCCTGATACCCCTGCAGGCAAAGGGGAGGCACCCACCCAGCACCCAACGTTGAGCACCCACTGCGCTCCAGGCTGCTTGGCTTCCAGACCCAGAACTAGGGGTGAGTGTGGAGCCCAGTCAGGACTGACACTGAGCCCCAAGCAAGGCTCTGCTTGTGCCTGATGGTGACCACCCCAGTGACTCCATGGCAGCTGTCACCCCACATGGCAGGGACTGTGAGGAGCCCCCAGGGGAGCCGTTTTTCTCCTCCTCACAACAGCTAACCCAAGATCCCTCTCCAGCGTCATCTCCCTGCCTCATCCCTTCAAGAGATCCCTCTGCTTAAAGGAGAGTGCCCAGGCCTCCCCCTCCCTCTCTGACCCCCCTCCCATTGTTGTTCCAGGTGACTTCTCCAATTCAGGGATCTCTCCCAGCCTCAGGCCTCCTCAGTCACTAGACGCTCCTGATGCCTCTATTCCCTAAACCCCTCACCTTTTAGGCCTCACCTGAAGTGACTGTTCAGGGGGCCACCCAAAACTTCTCCATCCCCCTTGCACCTGCTTGTTGGGGTCAGGAGGCCTATTCTTGACCACTGCCCTGGCATGTGTCATCTGGGGAACAATGTGGGATCCCTGGAGGAGGCCCTCTCAGTCCAGCAGGGAGGGCCTTCACCAGCCTCAACTGAGCTCGTCGGCAGAGGAGACGCTGCTGCTGCCCATCGGCTCCTCAGCCTCGTCCACTCAGAAAACCCCTCAGTCCCCTGAGAACACGAGACGTCACCCCTGACCTGAGCACCAGCCCCTGATAGACATGGTGTCCACAATGCTCCCCTGTTTTCCTATACCCCCAAACATAACTGTGTCACTAATCACATCACACACACATGGAAACATTCAGGTCAGCACCTGTGTCTGCCCCCAAGGCCTGCCCAGGGCTCAGGGTCACCAGGCAGTGACTCCTGCAAGTGTGGCCCTCACCACACTCCTGCCAGGTTGTCATCCTCACATTGTTAGGGGGAAAAGGATGTACTAAAGCTAATTCCATACAGGCTTTGTGGACTCCACCCCCCACTCCAGACCAAAGCCAAAAGACACTGGGAACTCCAAACCCCATTACCACCAAAGGGAAGGTTGCTGGAACCTGATGGTGGGGTTAAGCAGCATCCGGCCAGCTCTGAGAGTGCCTTTGGGTTTCCAGGTCGGCGGATCGGGTAGGACGCATTAAAAACTTTATTTCCCTATTTTCTCCCTGGGTTGTACATTTCCTTAATTCCCTTTCCCTTGTAAATAAACCTTTTATTAAGCTTTTGTGTGTGCCTGCAGTGGAGTATTAATAAGTCCCTTTTAAGTGCACGGGATGAGGACCCACAGCCAGGCAACCCGTTTTATATCAGGGTTGCTCCATAACAACATCACCTTCTATACACAAGGTACCTGACTCCTCGCAGGGTCACAGCCTCGCACCAGCAGGACTGTCCTGCCAGGGCTCAGTCTCCCTGTCCCGAAGAACATGCTGTGTCTTCCTTTTTTTTTTTTCTAGATTTATTTTTTTTTAGTTATGCATACAAGAGCTAGAGTATAGGTCAGAGATGCAGGGTTGTGTGGGTGAGAGGGCTCACCAGAGACAGAGCAGGGAGCAGAACAGGCAGATTGACTGAAATACACTGCTGAGGGGAGCAACAGGCAAGACAGAACAGGTCTGCCACACTATGTGGGTCAGCTCCCTGGCTGGGCATGGAACTCCTGCTGAAGTGGCTGCAGGAATAGCTTCATAATGCTGCATCTTAACGCCTTGTGCCACCAGGGAGGTCCTGTGTCTGTCTTCATGGAGCAAGGAGTGTTTTTTTATCACTGATATCCAAATCCACAATTTCTGCCTGGAAGTCAACTATGAGATATTAAAATGCTGGTACAACCCAGGAGTTCTAGAAACACCTGAACACACCCCCGTTTATTATCCTTAAAGTTTCCTTTGTGACAATCTCCTCTTAGAATCAGGAATATTGGGAAAATACACCTTTATCATAAAATAACTGAAGAGACAGGAAAATACTCTCCGCTGAGTTTACCCCCCTCTGCCACCAATATCCCTGTCCAGTGGGTGTGCTTCTTGGTCTAGAGACATTAGGAGAATTTGATGAAGACACAGAGGGAAGAAAACCAAACTTCACTGAGTTCCTACTAGGTGCCAGGAGTTGGGCTGCACAGGTGGTGTCTGTGGCCCCTGATTCTCACATCTGCAGACAGAGATTAAAGTGCCTGAGTCCTGCCCTCTGTGTAGTGACATAATCCCGGACATTCCTGGGGGAGAGGCTGCAGGTGCAGGATGTGCCGCACCCCCACTCCAGCTCTCAGCCCAGCCCAATCCCCCAGCTCTATACCCCTCAGGGGGAGGGGAGCAGGAGAGGACCTTGGACTCAGAATTGCCCCAGGAGGACATTCCCAGAAATCTCATCTCCTCCCAATGCTGCCCTTGAGTCCATATGGGGAGGGGAGAGGAGGAGGGACAGAGCACAGGGCAGGTGTCCCTGGACAGCCCCGGGAGCCACTGGACACCCTGCAGGAAGGACACTCACCCCCCTCACTGCCTCTCCAGCTCCTCAGGGCCTCTTCCTGCTGCTCTGTCAACACACACTGTTCACTGTTCTGTCTTGTTCAAATACAAATTGTCCTGGTGCTAGTGGGTTAATAATTTACTTTCCTATTCAACCAAGGTAAAATACCTGTAACCTTTTCATGGTTTCAAGTACTTTGGAAATAGTTTCAGGTTAATATATGAGGAAGCTAAAAACAGTGGTGAATATAAAATAAGTTGTGATTTTAAAATGCAACTATTGATTGGAGGATTAAACCTCTTTACATGAACTTGCAATCCAGTAAAATTTAATTTATCTTGACTCTGTTAACAAGATAAGTTCACTGGATTCTCCTTCAGGGCAGAAAAAATGATCAAAACACGGGAGGAGATCAAGATGGCTGTGGGGAAACGCTGTGAATAAGTCCTCCCATAAAAAAAAAAAAAAAATAATAGGGAGGAAAAGTGGCAGGTTCCTGGAGAACTGGGAAAAGGAAGATAAACGGGTGACTCTGGCAAAGTGCATGAAGAAGAAAGTTGCCATAAAAGAGGACAAGAAGGGAGAAAAGCTCTGAACCCTGTTACCCAAACCAACCCACAAAGTCAGCACTTGCCAGGAGGAAAAAAAAATTCCAACAAGAATAAACTACACATCAAGCGGGACTGTGAGTGGAAAGGAACTATTTCAGGCGCTGCACCCTGTGAACAGGAACTGTGGAGAACCAGGCAGGAATTGCCCAGAGGTGAGTGAAGGGCTCCAGGCGCCATTAGAGGATACAAAACACTCCTACAAATAGCCCAGGCCAGCTGGTAAATTAGTGCAGAAAAGCAGTGCACTCGAAAAGCATAAGCGGATCGTGGATCTTGGCTGCCCAGATCCTGGTGCCTGCAACCTAGGCTTGCAGAGAGACTCACGGGAGCCCTCATTGAGGTGAATGTCCCTCACTGTGTAATCAGAAAACAGATGCCCTGACATAGGAGTGGGATGCAAAAGGAGCCATATCTGCGGACACTGCACTGGGCCTGTTTCCTCGGGGCATGGGATCCCCACCACGGTGGGGCACAGGGCAGATACAGCACCCCCACGCCGTTGAGATGCTCCTTGCCACTCCCACTCTGTTTCCCTGGACCTACAGGAAAAAAAAAAAAAAAGCAGTTTTGAAAGGACAATAGGAAAGATCTCCAGCGCCAGCTAGCAACCAGAACAAAATCACCAACATCCTGATAGTTGGAAACCAGGAATCCTCAAAACACCCTCAGGCTCTGAGAGAGGGCAGGCCTTGCAAACTGTGGTAAGGAGAGAAATAAGGCATGGAGCAAGACCCCATCCTGGAACTGATACCTGGAGTACAGAATTCAAGGTGCAGGATCCACACAACTGCAGGCACAGCACCGGTGAACACAGCAGACACAGCACCCAGCTGGAATAAGAGCCCCTGTGTTGAGGTGCTCCCCACCCCTACCCCGCTACTCAAAGAACCACTGGGAAAATGCACAGGCCAGGAAGTACAGGTCTCTGGCACCACCTCATAACCGGAACAAAATCACCAATTAGCTGATTCCCTGTTGGAATTGAGTAAATACAGAGGGAGGGAACTGTAAGGGACAGTGTGCAGCAACACAACATCAACACCCTGGTGGAGTTTTGACCTACCAGTGCTGGTCTCAGTCTGGTAAACTGTTTCTGACACCCCTAAAGGAGCACTCCAAAGAGATGCCTGCCAACGCAAGTGGCACAATGTCCCAACACATAGAACTAATTAGAAAGCAAACAACAGGGAGAAGAAAAAATATAAATAACCAACTAAGCCTGCAGGAGGAGGACACACCACAAAAAGAAATACAGTCACCAAAGCTCAACAATGACATGGAAGAACTTCAGGGCCTATCAGATAGAGAATTAATGATCATCATGATTAAAAAGCAGAAAGAAAATGAACAGGAAAAAATGATTTGTGACAAATAATCACTGAACTGAAGAATGAAATTGAGACCTTAAGAAAGGAAAGAAAAGGAACTCAAGAGGTTAAAAGATTACTAGAAGAGATAAAGAAGTGTGGGAAAAACAATGAAAACAGAATTGATGAACTGGAAGAATGGATCAGTACTATCGAAGATGCGGAAATAAAAAGAGCTAAAAGAGAAAAGGAGAGAGAAGTGGAAATGATGAAGTATGAGGAGACTCTTAGACAATTATCAGACTCCATGAAGAGAGGAAATGTAAGAGTTATAGGCATTCCAGAAAGTGAGGAGACAGACAAAGGAACAGAGAAATTATTCAAGGAGATAACTGAAGAAAACTTCCCAAGCATGAAAAAGGAGACGAATATAGACATACAAGAAGCGAGAAGAACTCCCAATTACCACAATGAAAAGAAAACTACAAGCAAGACACCTAATAGTAAAGCTTGCAAGAGTCCAAGACAAAGAAAAAATAATGAAACTGACAAGGGGGAAAGAAACAATTAACTCATAAGGGAAAACCAATCAGGTTAACTTCAGAGTTCTCCAAAGAAAAATTATGGGCAAGAAGAGAATGGAGTAACATATTCAGCAAACTTCAAGACAGCAAATGCCAACCAAGAATACTTTACCCTGCAAAGCTCTCCTTCCTCTAGAAAAAAAAAAAAATACAGACCTTCTCAGACAAACACAAATTCCAGAAATTCATTACAACTAAACTCCCACTCCAAAAAATTCCACAAGAAGTCCTAAAGCCAAAACCATCAGAGGAATGGTCAAGAAAAACAGAATAAAGTGAGGAATAAAATCAGAAAAAAAGAAAAACAAAATGGCAAATACAGATGCCAACATATCAATATTAACTCTAAATGTAAATGAATTAAACTCATCAATAAAAAGACACAGAGTAGCTGTCTCCAGGAAACATATTTAACCACAAAAGATAAACATAAACTGAAAGTAAAAGGTTGGAAAACAATCCTACAAACAAATGGACCAAAAAAGAAGGTAGAAACAGCCATACTTATATCAGATGAAATAGACCTCAAATTAAAAAAGGTAAAACAAGACATAGAGGGGCACTACATTATGATCAAGGAGACAATACGTCAGGAAGATATAACACTCATCAACATATACTCACCAAATGAAGGGACACCAAAATATATTAGATAATTACTATCAGCTCTGAAATCAGACATTAAAGAAAATACATATATAGTGGGACTTCAACACCCCACTCTCACCAATGGACAGATCAACGAGACAAAAAATAAACAAAGACACTAGAGCTCTAAATAAAGACATAGAACTCATGGACTTAACAGACATCTATAGGACACTGCACCCAAAAAAATCCTAATACACATTTTTCTCAAGTGCACATGGATCATAATCCAGAGTCTATCACATACTGGCCCACAAGACAAACATTAACAGATACCAGAAGATCAAAGTCATTCTAACTATCTTCTCTGATCATAAAGGCATCAAGCTAGAAATAAACCGTGAAAAGAAAACAAGGAACACTCTCACTTCATGCAGATAGAAATCCACACTACTGGAAGACCACTGGGCTAATGAGGAGATCAAAGAGGAAATCAAAAAATACTTTGAGTTAAATGACAAGGAGGACAACACTTTGCAGAATGTATGGGACGCAGCAAAAGCAGTAATAACAGGAAAATATATAGCAATACAAGCCCACATCAACAATCAGGAAAGAACTCAAAGAAACAACCTAATCTCGCATCTCAATGAGCTAGAAAAAGAACAACAAAAAACCCTAAAACCAGTAGTAGAAAGGAAATAATACAAATTAAAGCAAAAATAAACTAATTGGAAACTGAAAAACAACCCAAAAGATCAATGAAACATAAAGTAGGTTCTTTGAAAAAATAAACAGGGCCTCCCCGGTGGCGCAGCGGTTGAGCGCTGGGTTGCGAAGCTGCCCGCAGCCTCTGCCAGCGCCGGTTCGATCCCCGGCTGCTCCCCCACTACCGGAGGAGGGTCCCACATGGCGCGCAAACCTCTCCTGCCGCCCGCTGCTCCCCTCAGTGTACCTTGGTCCTTCTGCCTGCTCTGCTCCCTGCTCTGGCTCTGGTGAATTCTCTCACCCTCCCGCGCTTCTGACTGTACCCAGTGCATGTATAAACATACAAACAAACAAATAAATAAAACATGCCTCTATTAAGGAAAAAAAAGAAAAAAAAAGAAAAAATAAACAAAATAGACAAACCTCTACCCAGGCTCACAGAGAAAAGAATGGGAGAAAACACATCTAAAAAAAAACATTTTCATTTCTAAAAATGAAAGTGGAGGAATCACAACAGAATCAGTAGAAATCAAAATAATAATCAGAGATTACTATGAACACTTATAGGCAAACAAATTCAACAACCTAGAAGAGATGGTCAAATTCCTAGAAACAATATAATCAAAAGCTGGACAAAGAAGAAATAGAACAACTAAACAGACCAATTACAAGCAGAGAAATTGAGGCAGTAATCAAAGCACTCCCCAAAAACAAAAGCCCAGATCCAGATGGCTTCACAAATGAATTCTATCAAACAGTCAGCAGTGAATTAGTGCCTATCCTACACAAACTCTTACAAAAAATTGAAAAAGAAGGACTACTAACAAATACATTCTATGAAGCCAACATTACACTAATAACTAAACCAAACAAAGACAGCACAAAAAAGACAGTTACAGGCGGATCTCCCTAATGAATACTGATGGAAAAATCCTCAACAAAATCCTTGCCAACAGAATCCAACAATGCATCAAAGGGATAGTACACCACAATCAAGTGGGATTCATCCCAGGGGCACAAGGATGTTTCAACATATGAAAATCAATAAGTATAATCCAACACATCAACAAAAAGAAAAATAAACACCATATGATCTCATCAATAGATGCTGATAAAGCATTTGACAAAGCATCCATTTATGATGAAGGCCTTTGAAATTCCAGGATAGAAGGAACATACCTTAACATAATAAAAGCCATGTACGACAAATACATTGCAAACATTATTCTCAATGGCCAACGTTGAAGGCCTTTCTTTTAAGTTCAGGAACAAGACAAGGATGTCCTCTATCACCACTGCTCTTCAATATAATACTGGAGGTACTAGCCAGGACAATAAGACAAGGGAAAGATATTCAAGAAATCCAAATAGGGAAAGAAGAAGTAAAACTATCAGTATTTGCAGACAATATGATAATATACCTAGAGAACCCTAAAAACTCCACAGAAAAACTACTCAAAATAATCAACGAGTTCAGTAAAGTAACAGGATACAAAATAAACACACAAAAATCAGTAGCCTTCCTATACACAATCAGTCAGAAGAAGAAATCAAGAAAATCATCCCTTTTATAATTGAAACCAAAAAAATCAAATACTTGGGAATAAACCTAACAAAAGAGGTGAAAGTCCTATACAAAAAAAATTATAAAACACTGTTAAAAGAAATTGAAGAAGACACAAAGAAATGGAAAGACATTCCCTGCTCATGGATTGGAGGAATCAACATTATTAAAATGGCCATCCTCCCAAAAGCAATATACAGATTCAATGCTATTCCAATAAAAATCCCAATGACTTTATTCAAAGAAATAGAACAAATACTGATGAAATTCATATGGAACCACAAAAACATGAAAAACCAAAGCCCTACTGATGAAAATGAAGGAGAAAGGAGGTATCACACTTCCAAACTTCAAGCTATACTACAAAGCCATAATAATTAAACAGTTTGGTATTGGAACAAAAACAGACACACAGACCAAGGCACCTAATAGAGAGCCAAGAAATAAAACCACACTTTTATGAACAACTAATCTTTGTCAAAGGAGCGAAGAATATGCAGTGGAGCACAGTTTGTTCAATAAATGGTGCTGGGAAAACTGGACCTCCACATGCAAAAAAATGAAACTAGATGACTACCTCTCACTATGCACAAAAATCAACTCAAAATGGATAAAAGAACAGGACATAAGACCTGAAGCCATAAAATATATATAGAAAATATAAGTAAAACACTACAAGACATACATCTCAGAAACATCTTTAAAAACTCATCACCCAAAGCAGTGATAGTGAAGGCAAAGATAAACACCTGGGATTACATTGTAAAATGAGCAAGACTGCAGCCATTTTGAGAAATAACTGCCATCTCAAAAGGACACAGCTATATTTTGTTTCTGGGCAGAAACCACAACATAAGGAGAAACGAAACCTAGCTGGCACCATGAGAGCTATCCAATCAGGGTGGACCCTGCCCCAGGTGTGAAGAGTTCCCACATCCTGTCAACAAAGTACAAAAACAGCTGGTTGCTCTGGGAGGGGGTCCCTCTCTCAACCTGATGAGACTGCTGTGTCAGTGCTCCAGGCAGAGTTGGGCCCTAGCTTAAGCTAGCAATAAAGTCTTTTTGCTTTTGCATCTCTGGCTCCATGTGGTCTTTGGGAACCCTGAACGGAGTTGAGGCGCCAACTCCTAACAACATCAAACTGAAAAGCTTCTGTACAGCCAAAAAGACATTAACCAAAACAGAGAGACATCTCACTGATTGGGGAAAAATCTTTGCACTCCATTCAACTGATAAGAGATTGATCACAAGGATGTACAAAGAACTCACATGGCTCAACAAAAACAAAATAAGGAATCCAGTCAAGAAATGGGCAGAAGAACTCAAAAGACATTTCTCCAAAGAGGAAATGCAAATGGCCAACAGGCATATGAAAAATGCTCAACATCCCTTATCATGAGGGAAATGCAAATCAAAACCACACTGAGATACCACCTTACACCAGTGAGAATGGCACATATCAAAAAAACAAGCAACAACAAATGATGGCGAGGATGTGGTGAAAAAGGAACTCTCCTGCACTGCTGGTGGGAGTGCAAACTGGTCAAACCGCTATGGAAAACTGTCTGGAGTTTCCTTAGTCTACTAAAAATGAAGCTACCATATGATCTGGCAATTCCACTACTAGGGATCTACCCAGAGGACACAAAAACATTGATTCAAAACAGCACCTGTAGGGCCTCCCTGGCGGCGCAGTGGATGAGCACTAGGTTGAGAAGCTGCCCACAGCCTCTGCAGTGCCGGTTCGATCCCCGGCCACCGGCGAGGGTCCCACATGGTGCGACAGACCTCTCCTGCCTCCCGCTGCTCCCCTTAGCAGTGTACTTCATCAGTCGGCCTGCTCTCTTCTCCACTCTGGCTCTGGTGAATTCTCTCACCCTCTTGCGCTTCTGACTGTACCCAGTGCTTGTATAAATAAATAAATCTTTAAAAAAGAAAAAAAAACTAAAAATAAAAAATAAATAAATAAAAAACAAAAACAAAGAAACAAACAAACAAACAAAAAAAAACACCACCTGTACACCTATGTTTATTGCAGCATTATTTACAATAGGTAAAACCTGGAAACAACTGAAATGCCCAAAAACAGATGACTGGATCAAGAAGATGTGGTTTATATACACAATGGAATATTATTCAGCAATCAAAAAAGATAAACTCATGCCATTTGCAGCAATGTGGATGGAGCTAGAAGGAATTATGCTCAGTGAATAAGCCAGAAGGAAAAGGAAAAAATATCAGATGGTTTCACTTATAACAGGAATATAGGGGAACCAAATAAGACATCAGTGTAAAAAATAATAATAATAGCAGTACAAAACACAACAAAGCAAAAACAGACAATTATAAACCAGAGACATACTGCAGGAGAGGAGGAAGGAGAGAGGTGAGAGGGAGGGAGGGAGGAGCACAGGTGACTGAGGTGATGGTGCACTGGTGCATTGGTGAAGGAAATTCTATGGTGACTCAATCTGAGGGAGAGGGGGAAGCAAATATTGTTTAAAAAATGTAAAAAAAATGATAAATGTTAAAATAAAAAATTAAAAAAATTAAAAATACAATGATCAACACAGTGTCAAATTGCTTCATTGCTGGGCAGGGTGGGGGAGCTGGTGGGAGGAAGAGATGAGGAAGTAAAAGACACACACACACAAACACACATGGGTTCTACAGGTTTTATTATTTGGCATGAGGAAACCAGGACACTGAGCCTAACAAAAAACAGGAACAAGACTCAGGATCTCCATACAAAGGCTGACCACCCGAGAAGAAGTTATGGGCTTATGTACATTTCAGTTTGTGCTGGAGCGTTAACACTGTAACTGTTCAAGGGCAGACATGACTGTGAGTTACAGCCCAAGAAATGTAGTAAGTTGCTTATCACAGGACCCAGGGCGGCCTGCTCAGAGGCCTTCAGTTTCACTGAGGAAAACCACTGGGCCCTCATCCTTTGGGGAAGTTAAGATAGAAGTTTTGATACAGTTACAAATGAGCAGTCTCTTCCACAGTCGTTAGCAATTTTGTCTTTCCCCTATTTCCTGACAGGTCTGTCTTTGATGGGCATTAACAAGATCAAAAGTTTATATTTCCCCCATTTGTTGCAATTTCCCCCTTGCTTGATAGATTTATCTTTATGGCCCAGTCTCCCAGATGAGCTCTCCTGCATTTCAAGGAAGAGAAAATTAAACATCAGCTATGGAAGAAAAACAAGCTCGTGCCCACTTTTCTCAGTGACAACCCCTACCACTCCCCTTTGCAGACCCTAACCCATCTCCACTTTTTTTTTTTCCTTTGTTTAAATACCCCTGCACTCTGCCAAAGAGCAGGACGGCTATCTTTCAGACATGAGTCTGCTGCCCTCCTCATTTGTGGACAAATTAAACCACTTTCCTTTTCCCCAAACTGTTTCCTTTTATTGGCTGAGGGAAACTGAGGTGGGCATTTGGTATAATCCCCAGTAACCCCAGGCTCCTCCCCAGGGCATTGGCCTCACCCTCCAGGTCCCCTCTGTCCCTCTGGCCTTCCCACCCCCTGCCCCCTGCACTGCTGTCATCGTGGCTCCTGCCCACCAGAGACCAGCTCCTATGGGGGAGAAGCAGCTTCACTCTTCCCTGTCAGTAACCTCTGCTCCTTCCTCCTGGACCTGCTCCTGCATCAGGATCACGCAGGAGACCCAATTGGCTCCATAACCTTCTAGTTCACACCCACAGGATCAGATCCCCTGATGCCTTCACCATCACCCCTCTATCCCCTCCTCTGAAGTGACCCCCCTTTGACTAAAGTGCAGGAGGGCAGAGGAGAGGCCCCAATACTGAGACAGACTGTCCCTCCTCAAGAGGACCTGCCCCTGGTCCTGGGCCTTCCCTTCCCCTCCCCATGCAGGGTGAGGCCTCCTACCCTGGGGCTGGTCTCAGCAGGGGACACTCCTCCCCTGGGCCAGGGTGACCTCTGACTGCCCAGGGTCAGCTGATTATAGGCAGATTCCAAACTTGGGGTTCATGTCTCTGGGGCACATGAGAGGATGATCAGGTGTAACATGGATCATCTTCCTGATCAAAACAGGATATGACAGATCCCTCCATGGGAAAGGCCACGTGACTGTCAGAGGGGGAAAACTGGAGGAAAGAAGAGACAACATAGGGAGGATAGAAAATGGGCCCCATGGGAGTATCAGGCAGGAGCACCCCAGGGCTGAGGGAGCCATGTCTGCTCTGCCTGAGGTCACAGTGATGACATGGTCCCTGCAGAGCTAGGAGAGGATTGGGGTCCCCATAAGAGGAATCAGAACCTTATTGGGAGGAGGATCCTGAGGATACTCTGACTCTCCCAAGTCCCCCAACCTGCCCACTTGGGGGCTCTTCTCCCTCTGGATGAGGATCTCACCTCCTCAGATGACTCTCCCTGAGCCCAGAGAGAGAGAGGAGAGGAGGGTGACAGGGAGGGGAACAGCTCACAGAGGACAAGGGGACAAGCCCCACCCCAGACTCTGGGGACATGGACTCTGGGGCTCAGCTGGGGGTGGACAAGCTCCTGAGGGGAGGACCATGAGTGTCAGATGAGCAGCTTCAGTCTAGACCCAGGGTCTGCCCCATCCTGTCTGGGGCCTGGTGTCTCCTTCTCTCCTCACACTGCTCCTCAGCCTATCAGGGAGGGGAAGTTACCTATATTATAACTGATATTTCAGTTTCTCATTTTTATGTTAAAAGCGACAGATTTTTTAATACTGTCTTAAAATAAGTAATCTTGTGTAATTTTTATGAAATCATAAACATGACTCTCAGAAAAATATATAAACAATTCATATTATTAATTAATAAGTGACAGTACTGGTATTATTGCAACGTGCTACAAAGATGATTTTGAGGAATAGATCCTTTATTGTCCAGCAGGAAAGCAACTTAAAATATATTTTTTTAAAGATTTATTTATTTATTTATTTATATAAGTGCTGGGTACATTCAGAAGCGTGGGAGGGTGAGAGAATTCACCAGAGCGGGGAGCAGAACAGGCAGACTGACGAAGTACACTGCTGAGGGGAGCAGCGGGTGCCGCAGGAGAGGTCTGCGTGCCATGTAGGACCCTCGCTGGTGGCCTGGAATTGAACTGGTGCTGTAGAGGCTGCGGGCAGCTTTGTGGCCCAGCGCTCAACTGCTGTACCACCGGGAGGCCCTAAAATAAAATATTCTAAGAAAGAACAAAACTTGTACTATCTATGGATAAAAAAAAAAATATATATATATATATAGTCTTTGTAATTCACTTTTTTGCTTTACAGACAGCATGTGACTTCACAGCAAACACATCCTTAATTAATGATAAAAACCCAAGTCAAACCTTGTACATTTTCTAAATATTTACATAAGTTTGAATCTAATTACAAAATCTCTGTAATGCCCCATAAGATCAAAAGACATGAAACACACCTTACTTATCAGTTTTTAATAGTTTTTCATAACAATACAAGGAAAAATTTCATGAATAGTAGCTGAGTGTAAATCCTCAAAATGACAAACACTCCATCACAGGACCCAGAAGAAAAGCAGCAAGACCAGGAGTGAAGTGTGTCCTCGGCTGTGACTGGAGTGTCCCCTCCAGAGCTCATCCTGATACTTTGCAGGGGGCAAAGGAACACACTCCTGGGGTCCTGCCCCAGGTGACACGGGGGTACGTGTGGGGTGTGAGCCAGGAAGCAATACATGGTGATGGGAGAGCCCACATCTGTGACTACTCAGCTCCACACACACAAGTCACACAACACATTTGTATGTTTTTAACTACCAAGAGAAGCTCCCTTTACATATCTCCAAAACAGACAGAGCCACTCTTTGTATTTATATTTCTTATTTCTCAAGTTCAGTCACAATTCAATTGTTTATCTGTTACCCAAAAAATATGTCAAAAACATAAGGTATTCTTCAGCACTTGGATTCCTCAGCACAACTCAAGATGGATAAACTCTAGTTAATTTAGGGACACAAATTCATAGCTCACTCCCTTCCTTGTCCAAACAGTATGAAAACCCCTTGAAATATTTCTTTATTTTTTTTAAAGATTTATTTTATTTATACAAGAACTGGGGTACAGGCCAGATGCGTGGGAGGGTGAGAGGATTCACCAGAGACACATTGGGGGACAGAACAGGCAGACTGACAGAAGTCACTGCTGAGGGGAGCAGAGGGAGAGACAGGAGAAGTCTGCGGTGCCATGTGGGACCCTCTCCGGCCAGCCAGGATGGAACCTGTGCTATAGAGGCTGCGGACATTTTCACAGCGTGTCGTTCAACTGCCTGTGCCACCAGGGGAGGCCCAAAATATTTTCTTTATGAAAAGAGAAATGATCTCCCAGGAAAAAATTCTTCCTACCCCAAACAGGTTCAAGTCAGTCAATTTCACCATCAGAGGACTCAGCATGAGGCCTGACCTGACTGTTCTCACAGCCACGACAGTAAATGGGTGATGGGAGAGTCCACACATTCAACTACTTAGCCCCACACTCACAATGAATACACTGCTTATCTTTAAATATCAAGAGAAACTTCCTTTACAAGTGAAGAAGTGCTCACCTTTCCCCCAAAATGAGGGGAGGTACAGCCTCAATTTTTGTATCTGTCATGCCATATGAGGTATTTCTCAAAATTGTTCACAATACCTTTACCTATTCTGTTACCCAAAACTATATTATACATATAAACTACATTAACTTGTACAAAAGCACAAGGGAAGATGACAAATGAAGAGAATGGATAATAAATACAAATTTTAACACACAAGATAAATTGTTAAAATTATTACGATCTCTTGACAGTTAAAAACCATCATGATGTCTGACTCCTCCCCACTCCCCCTTCTCTGTTTTCTCCCACCAGAACCAAGTCAGTGTCCCCTGTGGGAGGGAACCACACCTTCCTCCCTGCAGGTCTGAGGCTCAGGATCCTGCTTCCTCTGGCAGCTGTGGTTCCCGTGACCCTTTGCCTCAGGACGTGGAAGAACCAAGTCAGCACAGGGGCACCTGGGGTTCAGGTCACAGCTCCCCAAGTCACCCCGATCCTGAGAGTCCCTTCTTCACTCTCATCTTAATTCAAGGAGCAGTTCTCTCCTTTCCAAATGGTGTTGACACAAAAGAGGAACCAGATCTTTCTCCTGAGGTCACCAAATTAACACACCACAAGTTTATCACTGGTAATAGAAACTCATTAGGTTTGATAAAATTAAGTGTATTTTATGCATTCCAGACAGGAAGAAGATAACAGAATATTAGGTTCATCTAAAAGTCCATCGTCTGCCATTTCCCCAAATATTTTTGAGGCAGTGTCGTCTGGTCAGATAGTCCAGACCCCTAAAAATAGATCTGGGGACCCTCCATCAGGCTCTAGGTTCCTCCAAACAAAGTCACGTTGGATAAAGTAAACTTCAATTAATTTAGGAGAATCATTCAGAGCTCATCCCCTTTCTTGTCCTAAGAGCATAAAATATTTTCTTTACCAAATAAAATATTTTCCCATTGAAAAATTCACCCTACCCTAAACGGGTTCAATGTTATGTCTCAGCACAAGGCCTGACCTGACCGTACTCTCAGCCACAGCCCAGGAATCTGCACCCAGAGCAGGAGGATGAGACTCCAGCATCCGGGACTCACTCAGAGGATTGTACACAGGGAATCTGCAGCCCCAAGAGTCCAGGTCAGGGCTGGGCAGGGAGGGACCTCATGGGGACACGGTCTCAGGGGTGCAGGGGAGGAGGGGGGCTTCAGGCTCTGGAGTAGCCCCATCTACAGCAGAGCCTGAGGGGATCCCCTCCCCTGGGGGACTCAGAGGCTCCCCCAGAGAAGGAAGATTGTTCATGGGCACAGAGGGCTTCTGGGGCCCAGCCTCCAGGGGGCAGAGGGCCATGGACATGTCTCCAAAATAACACCCGAAGTATGGAAGGAGAGTCCCAGAGAAAGACTCGGGAGGGAAGGAGAAGATGTGGGAGCCATCAGTCATGTCATAGAAGGAGATGTCCCCTTGGTCATAGTCCAGGAAGACCCCAACCCTATGGGGAAACTGCCTAAGGGGTAGCAGAGTACAGGGGTCAGTAAAGGCTTCAAAAAAGTTATCAAACTGGCCAATAGCCCATTTCTCTTTCAGTGGGACGGGGCACCGCATCTATTTTTCTCATCTTTCCTCCAGACCCCCAGCGCCCATGAAGTTCTGTCTGCATTCCTGACCTCCACTTCCCAGTAACAGTGCCCTGTTGTGATGCCCTCAAGACCCAAAACACTGGATCCTCTTCCTTTTCCATGGAGATGATGGGTCAGACTCTTCTTATCATGAGAGAGGGAAATTCTACAACTACAAGAACCTGGATCCAGAGTGACAGGCCCTGCAGAGAGAGAACGCATGTGCCAGCCTGACATAACAAGGGCACACACCGCCTCACCCCAGATACTCAGCTTTATGGGGAGAGGTATATGTTCCCTGAAATGAGAGCCTGGAGACCCCAGCCCACAGCGCCCAAGCAGGAGAAGGAGCCACAAGATTACTGGGGGTCAGATATGTCACAGTACCCCTGGGGACCTCCTGCATCCCAAGGAATAAAGCGTCCCTTCAGCACCCATGATCAGTCACCCTCCCAGCCCAGCTGTGTGATGTCACAGCTGCACCCACCCCACCCCCATGGAGAGTGCAGAGTCTATGTCCACAAAGAGAACCGAAGGAAAGGCCAGAAGCTGAGCAGCCCCAGAGAGAACAGAGTCACTCACAGGCCCGGAACTGCTCCTTCCGCCAATCTGCAAGAGACACACATGTCACATGAGGGACTCTAGATACTGACACGTCAGGGCCCGTGCCTAGTTTTCTATAAGACAGTGACACAGAGTTCACAGGGGAAAATATTTGGAAACACTTAGTTTATGCAGTTAACTTTTAGATTCATACATAGATGGACAGACAGACACACGCACACACACACACACACACACACACACAGTTGTTATGCTTCACATTTCCCATGATTAAGACCTAAAACTTAATACTTGGGTGTGAGAGGCTGGACACCAACTCAACAGAAAGGTCTTTACCCAGATACGACCATCAAATTGTACTTTTCAAGTCACCAGCTGTTATAGAGCAGCCCCGATATTAAACGGGTTCCAGGCTGTGGGGCCTCACCCACGCGCTTAAACAGGGACTTATGGATACTCCACTACAGACACACACAAAAGGTTAATAAAAGGTTTATTTACAAGGGAAAAGGAAATAAGTAAAATGTACAACTCAGGGAGAAAATAGAGAAATAAAGTCTTTAATGCGTCCTACACGATCCAACGACCTGGAAACCCAAAGGCACTCTCCGAGCTGGCGGAGAGCCAAAATGGGGGGCCGCCAAAGCCCACGTGTCTGCCTTTTATATCCACCTGGCTGCTTAACCCCACCCTCAGGTCCCAGCCACCTTCCCTTTGGTGGTGATGGGATTTGGAGTTCCCAGTGTCTTTGGCTTTGGCCTGGGGTGGGGGTGGAGTCCACAAAGCCTGTATGGAATTAGCTTTGGGACAGCCTTTTTCCCCTAACAATTCCCCCTTTCACTTTTTGCCACCATTTCCATGGTGATGAAGATGGAATATATGGATGTTGGGATGCAGTCTCAGATGAACATTTTTTACCAGGTTCCAGTGTGAAAGAAAACGAATCCCTCCAGATATTTGTCTGTTGTGAAAAGCAAAAGTCCTCTATTCCTGGAAAAACAGTTCATCAGTTCAAGCCAAAAAAAAAAAAAAACATCTGGAGGCATTAGCCAAAACAAGACAGCAGATATGTCAAAATCACAGGAGAAAAAAATCTTAAAATGGTTCAATTGATGTAAAACACAAATTTTCTCAACCTTGATCTCAAACTTTTAACAGCATAGCAAAAGTTTGCAAACTAAATCTACTTTTAAACCATTTTTCCTATTTTTGAATAAAATCACAGGGCAGAAAATAACTAACAGCAATTTTTAGCTGGCTTTGTTTAAATATTCCATTCAGGATCAGAGTGAACCGGTGGCATCCAGTTGATGTAGGCTTCAGGTACAAAGTTGGTCTCATCAGACTCCACCTGGGCTTTCCTCTTCTCGAGGGTACCAGGGCATTTTCGTTGGCCGGGTTGTCCAGTCCTGCCAATGGAGGCAAGCTTCCTCACCTCCTTTGGAGGTCTCTGGAACCCTACAAACAAGGCAATCAGGTTCTCCTCTTCTTGGTTCAGCTCTTTTTCAACTTTCTGGAAGAACTCCACACAAAGCCACACAATCAAACTCACGTCCAATTTTTTTTGTTTAAGCAGACAAAATCCCTATGGAAGTTATGCAAAAACAGACTCTGAGATACGTAGCAAAAATTACTACCACTATTTGTATGCTGTGTTGGTATCAAGGGGAGAGAAAATGTGACAAGTTAGCTTTGCTGGAAAAAAAATTGCAACCTTGCTGCAGATCCTGGTTACTCAAAACAAAACAAAACAAAACAAAACAAAACAAAACAAAAACTTTGTGGATTCAGGACAGAATGCATAAAAAATTACCAGTATTATGTCAAAGAAAACTTAGTAAATGTCAAGTGTATTTCCAGGTCTATTCAGTCCTTTGTAGGAAAGTTTTACTCTCAACAGTTCCGTCAATAGGAATCTGTTGAGATCTTCTCTCCCTATATTTCCAGAAACAATTTCTGTTGATGTGAAACAATTGAATTATACAATATTACAAGGTGACAATCACCATTGACAATTTACATACATACCAGATACTGAGAGGTTTTTTTATACACATTTTAGAAAACGACTGTTAACATTTTGTACATACCAAAGTTTTACCATTTTCCCAAGTGACAATGCTTCCCTTCCAGTTCTACTTCATTAGGTAAAAGCCAAATAGAACAAATTCATCTAATGCCTTCCCAGGAGGAAAGGGAGAAACTTTGTGGAGTGTCTCAGGAGCTCTACTGAGGTTCCACAAAATTTCCTTGCATCAGCCAAATGACAGGCTACCAAATTTGTACTTGAATTTAGATTTCTGGGAAGCTTTACCATAAATATCAGAAAATTAACAGAAACAACAATATTAAATCTCTATGAAGGCACCGGCTTAGTTCAGTAGTACAATGTTGACAATCAAACCATAACTTTTAGTTTTTCTCATAACTGGAGACTCTTTTTTTTTTTTTTCCCCAATGTCTATGGGCACCATGTATACCAAGTTGTCAATCACTGGAGGTCAAGACTGTCAGACACAAGGACATACAGACAGACAACATATAGACACAAAGAGCTCTTTAGGTACCATTCATCACGCGTGGGATATCCCATACAACTGCAGTTTCTCTGATAGGCCAAAGTAACAACAAAAACAAGCAGAGAGGAAAAAAAAAAACTCAAAGTGAAAAACAAAAAGTTGATAGGAAATAACAAAAATCAAGATTAAAATGTTTCTATGTAAAAAAAAAAAAAATACTGTCAGCATATGCATGATCTTAGATGTTATTTCACATCTCCTAAACTTTGAAAGGAAAAGATTGGTTAGAGTATGTTAGTTTTTTTCTCAGGGTTTCTTCAGAAAAAAAAATGAGTTCTTGGGTATCCTGCAACAATAACTGGAAATGAAGTCAGTAACATTCAAGTTTTTTTTCTGTTTCTTAAACAAATATCTCAAGTCTTCAATGGGTTCACAAGACCAATGGGACTTCGTCTCTGGGTCAGTTCCTTCTGGCGCTTTCTTAACTCTGGAATGATGTACCCAGGGTTTTATACCTGAAAGTTTCAGAGAATTATGTGTGCTCAGCAAAACGTCATATGGACCAGTCCATTTTTCTGACAGCTGGTTTTGGGCATCCCCATTCTGCCAGGTCTTCAGTAAGACCTGATCTCCAGGTTTGAAGGGATGCAATGGTTGATCAGGAGGCATAGAGATCCTTGAGTTTGCAAAGTTATGAATTACTGCCAGAACCTGCTGGATGTGTTTCACATATTGTGTGATCCGGCAATCTTGAGCTATTTCCGGACTGGCTTTCAGAACTGAGGCCTGGAAGGGTCTTCCAAACACAATTTCAAAGGGGCTTAATTGTAGCTCACTTCTAGGTGCCACTCTTATGCGGAGGAGGGCAAGGGATAGTACCTGTTCCCAATGAAGCTGTGTTTCTTGGCACAGTTTTGCCAAGGTTTTCTTTAAGGTGTGGTTCATTTTCTCCGTTTGTCCAGAAGACTGCAGTCTCCATGCAGCATGCAATTTCCAGTTGATCTGTAACGCACTGCTTACTGCATGAGTAACATCAGAGACAAATGCTGGCCCATTATCACTCTGGATAGAATCCGGCAAACCAAAGCAAGGAATTATCTCCTTCAGCTGCTGTTTTGCAACCTCGGAAGCTTTTTCCGTCTTTGTGGGAAATGCTTCCACCCATCCTGAGAACGTGTCCACAAAAAACAATAGGTATTTGAAGTTGCCTGTTGTTCTAGGCATTTGTGTAAAGTCCACCTGCCAGTCCTCAAAAGGGCACTTGCTTCGATATTGAACCCCAACGGCTTTGGGGTGGGAGTCAGTCTTGGCGTTATTCCTGGCACATAGTTGACAACCTCAGGTGATCCGTTGTGAAATTCTATGCAAATATGGTCCCTTCAAATATGGGCGCACAATTTCTAATAAGGCATCTCTCCCATAGTGAGATCCTTCATGAAGATGTTTTAGCACCGGATATACCAGGTTCTCTGGGAGGACTATCATCCCATGGGAGTTTACTCTCCAAGTAGAGCTGGGGTCAAACTCAGTAAATCCCCATGCACGAGCTCTCTCCTCATCCTGCTCAGTGTATTCAGGAGCATACTGAGTCAGGTCCACAAGAGGGATGAATGCACCCTGGAGGGCAGAATGGACAGCGGCCTTAGCTGCCCGATCAGCTGCCCTGTTGCCCTTTGCCAAGTCAGACCCACCCTTTTGGTGGCCAGGACAGTGCATCACAGCGAAGCTGATGGTAAAGCTACTGCCTTTAACAAGGCCAGGATTTCTAATGGGTGTTTGACATCCTTGTTACTAGCGGTAAGAAGTCCCTGCTCCTTCCAAATGGCCCCATGCATGTGGAGAATCATAAAAGAGTATTTTGAGTCAGTAAATATATTGACTCTTTTACCTTTTGAGAGTTCCAAGGCACGGGTCAGGGCTATTAATTTGGCTTTCTGTGCTGATGTACATGCCGGAAGAGCCTTGGTTTCCACGGTATTCTGGAGCGTCACCACTGCATATCCAGCACATCGACCACCTTGATCCATGAAGCTGCTGCCATCTGTAAATAGCTCCCACTCTGGATCTGGTAGAGGCTGGTCCGTTAGATCTGGTCGGCTGGCATACACTGTGTCTATGGTTTCTAAACAGTTATGGATTCAAGTGTCATCCTCAGATCCATCTGCAATGCTTGGAAGCTGTGTGGCAGGATTCAGGGAATTAGAAACCTGCAGTTTCACATTAGGATTGTCCAACAGAGCTGCTTGATATTTTCCCATTCGCCCAGCGGTTAACCGAAGTCCACACTTCTGCTCCAGCAATGTCAAGACCTGATGTGGCACACACACAGTGATGGGCTGACCCAATGTAAACTTCTCTACCTTGTGTAGGAGGTCACAATTGGCAGCCACAGCACGCAAACATGGAGGCCATCCCTTAATGGTGTGGTCCAATTGTTTGGACAGATAGGCAACGGGCTGCATTTCTGGCCCCAACAATTGGATCAGCACTCCTAGGCCAACTCCCTGTCTCTCATGTACATCAAGTCTGAATGGCTTCCTAAGATCCGGAAGCCCTAATGCTGGTGCTGAAATCAACTTTACTTTGATTTCATCAAAAGCCTTTTGAGATTCTGGAGTCCAAGACAAAGGTTCAGAGTCCAGGCCTTTGAGAGCATCATATAAAGGTTTTGCTATTAGTCCAAATTAGGAATCCAAATCCTACAAAACCCAGCCATACCCAAAAATCCGCGCAACTGTCGCCGGTTACTGGGGATTCTAAGGGCTGAAATTACCTGTTTTCTTTCCGTCATCAGGCTCCAGCTGCCTTTCTTGATTTCAAACCCCAAATACGTCACAGTTTGATTGCATATCTGTGCCTTGTTAGGTGACACCTTGTAGCCACATTCTGCCAGGTGGTTCAGTACCACTATGGTATTTTCCAGACAAGATTCATAGTCTGGACTTGCAATCAATAAATCATCTACATATTCAAAAAGACACCCTGGTTTAGTTGAACCTTCCTGAGATCCCTGGCCAGTATTTCCCCAAAAATAGTTGGGGAGTTCTTAAATCCCTGTGGAAGCACAGGCTAGCAATACTGGAGAGTGCTCTTGGACTTAGGGTCCTGCCACTCAAAGGCAAAAAGCAGTTGATCCTGGACATCTATTGGGATACAGAAAAAGGCATCCTTCAGGTCTAATACTGAAAACCACCCATAGTCACCAGGTATGGCAGTTAATAGGGTGTACGGATTAGGCACAGTGGGATGTAAATCCTGAACAATGTCATTAATAGCCCTTAAATCTTGGACAAAACGATACTCGCCTGTATGGGGTTTCTTCACTGGCAGAATTGGAGTATTGTACGGTGAGCGACAGGGCCGAATGAGTCCAGATTGAAGGAACCTTTTCAATACTGGCTCAATTCCCCTCAAGGCCTCCTCGCTTAAGGGGTATTGTTTCCTTCTCGGGGTTTTGCTCCCCTCTATCACTTCTATCCTTACAGGCTCCGCATTTTTCGCACGTCCTGGGGTTCCATCAGCCCAAACCCACTTACTTACTTTTTCAACAATTTCTGGAGGTAAAATTTCACTTTTTGGTGGAGCATCTTGAGTAAGCAACATCTGGAACCGCAGAGCATGCTCTGGAGGAACCTGTAGGTGAAGCCTCTGATTTTTGGGTGAGAATATAATTCGTGCATTAAGCTTACTTAAAAGGTCACGACCAAGGAGAGGGATTGGACACTCTTCCATGTACAGGAAGCTGTGCTGGAGCTGTGTGGTGCCCAGCCGGCACTCCAAAGGTTGCAGGAAGGGTGTCTGTTGTGACTTCCCTGTAACCCCAATCACTGCTGCAGTCTTTTTGCTCATTTTAGTTAATTTCGAATTCAAAACTGAGTATGTTGCTCCAGTGTCCACCAAGAAATCAATCAGACGATCCCCCACAGCGAAGGTTACCCGGGGCTCCGAGGGGGTTATTTTGATGGGTTTAAGATCTAGTGGAACCCCTGGGCACCCCTATTCTTCATCTGAATCTTCTCCATGAACTTTCATTTGTCTCCTTTCCTCCACACTTGGCTCCAGATTCCTCCTACTCTGTCTATATTCCCTCCTATCTTCACCTGAGACCCTACTCTGTGCTATCACTGGTCTCCTGTCCTCTGTACTGGGCTCTCGATTCCTTCTCCGTCCATATTCCCTATCATCATCTGAGCCTCTACTCTGTGCTAACATCTGTCTTCTTTCCTCTCTCTTTGGTTCCTGGTTCTGTGTGCTCCTCCTATATTCCCTCCTGTAAACCCTACGTGAATCATCCTGTCGTGGTGTCCTCAGTCTTCTATCCTGCCTTCTGTAAGTACTGCGTCTGCCTCTTCCCTGTAACCTGGGACAACTGTACTTCCAATGTCCCTCTTCCCTACAGAAAGCACACTGATCTCTTCCTAGGGGTTCACGTCTCTGTCCATTACTGTTTTCCTGAAACCCTGGTCTGTGCTCTCTTTGTACAAAAACAGTCGCAGGTTTCGGTCTCCTGTCCTCTCTCCTGTTCTCTATGTTATTATAAACCTTAAATGCTAAGTCCACTACCTGGGACGGACTCATCTCTGTGACGCCGTCTACCTTTGCTAACTTTTTCCTTATGTCTGGAGCACAATATGTGATGAACACCATAGTGAACAAACGAGCATTTTCTGGGGCATCCAGATTTATATCCGTGTTGTCTGTATACGTCTGAATAATCCTCTCAAGGAACTCTGATGGATGCTCATTAGCCCCTTGTGTAAGGTCCAATATTTTGTTAAAATTTTTTTTTGGGGGGATTCCCTGCTCCATTCCTACCAATAAGCATTTTTTATACAGATCCAACTTCACCATTTCTCCATTGTTGGGGTCCCATTTAGGATCTACCTCTGGGACAGCAATCTGTGGCTCTGGGGATTGGCTATCCTGTTGGCGGAGACGTGCAGCCTCCTCCCTGGCTTTCCTCACTACTATCCTCCGCTCATCTAGACCTAGTAAAACTTGTAACATCATCTGTATATCTGCCCAGTTAGGGCAGTGGGAGAGAAAAACAGAGGCAAACAAGTCCGCCATCCTCTTAGGAGCCTGCCGGTACGGGGGAACACAGTTCTTCCAAGTTAGGAGGTCCCTGGTGCAAAAAGGACGTTGCGACCAAAAGTACCCAGCAGGTCTCCCCTCTTCATTCACGCCACCTATCGGCAGCTGGCGAAGAGGAAACTGTCCTGCCACAGAGCGGTCGTTACTGCCAAAATGGGTGCCGCTCCTAGTGTGGGGAGGAGACAC
Organism: Talpa europaea; assembly: GCF_964194135.1. Taxonomy (NCBI): domain Eukaryota; kingdom Metazoa; phylum Chordata; class Mammalia; order Eulipotyphla; family Talpidae; genus Talpa; species Talpa europaea. The sequence continues at coordinate 103,044,794 of NC_140068.1, read as the reverse complement.
CATGATAACTACCTCCCTGGAGGGCAATGGAGGCTGTGAAGCCTCAGGAATCTGTGCGTGAGGGGCCTCAGGAGGGGCCTGGTCACGTGGTGAAGGCCTTTGTCCTGATGCCTCAGGAGTCTGTGCGGGAGGGGCCACTTCACATGGAGAAAGCCTTTGTCCCTACGAGTTTAAGGTATTTAGCAAATGAATCTCTTCCTCCTCTTCTAACTCTGCCCTTCTGCAGTCCTCATGGGAAGGAGAACATTTATCTCTTCTCTGCACCATTACTCTAGCCTTCTTCTGCATCATATTCCATTCATGGAGGGCGTTCCTGTATCTGGTCCTGCACGCTTTTAAGGGCGGACTCAAAAATGTTACGATTTTCGTCCCTCGCACTGCCAATAGCTGAATCAAAAGCCTGATTTTGTCGTTGCACTTGATCCTGCATGCTTTGAAAAGCTGACTCAAAAGTCTGATTTTGTCGTTGCACTTGATGCTGCACGCTTTGAAAAGCTGACTCAAAAGCCTGATTTTGTTGTTTCATAGCTAAGTTAAGAGCTTGAATTTGTTGCAGCACATTCTCAGTATGTGAAGTATAACCACTACTTCTCATAGAAACAATAATGTAGCACATGGCGCCTATGCACATTACCAAAAAAAACACCTAGAAGCACAGACTGCAAAGGGATGGCTTGTAAACCATTCACATATGTATACAGAATTAAAATCATGTGCCATAAGCTAGGTCTAATCCAATTATTTACACTTATCAAACTGGTGATAATAATTAATGGAAAAAGGCTACTTAAATTCAAGGCCAGAAAAAAACTGAAAGAACTCAAGTTAGGGATTAAACTGCTGACGTTCATGGTTGAGGCCACGTTTGGGTCAAAACCACACCCACAACAGCTGTATGCGCGGAAAAAAAACTTTTCAAGACGTGAAACAAAGAGCTTCACTGCGAGTCCTGCAGACCTAATGCGCTTTTATGGTGACCAATGCAAGAAAAATTACTTTGGGCTGGTCAACCACAGGTGAAACTTGCAAATCACGTTGGGCGCCAAGCTGTTATAGAGCAACCCCGATATTAAACGGGTTCCTGGCTGTGGGTCCTCACCCGCACGCTTTAAAGGGACTTATGAATACTCTACTACAGACACACGCAAAAGGGTTAATAAAAGGTTCATTTACAAGAGAAAAAGAAATAAGGAAAATATACAACTCAGGGAGAAAATAGGGAAATAAAGTCTTTAATGCGTCCTACCCGATCCGATGACCTGGAAACCCAAAGTCACTCTCAGAGATGGCCGGACGCTGCGAGCTGGCGGAGAGCCAAAAATGGGGGATCCCCAAAGCCCACGTGTCTGCCTTTTGTATCCACCTGGCTGCTTAACCCCACCCTCAGGTCCCAGCCACCTTCCCTTTGGTGGTGATGGGATTTGGAGTTCCCAGTGTCTTTGGCTTTGACCTGGGGTGGGGGTGGAGTCCACAAAGCCTATATGGAATTTGCTTTGGGACATCCTTTTCCCCCTAACAGAGCCATCAGCAGCAGTCTGGGTGTCAGGGGTACCTGAAGCATGGGATGGCATTGGCGCAATCGTGAGGGAGGAGGGAAGGGGAAATGAGGAGACGTGGACACTTGATCAGGGTGTAGGCATGTCCTCCTGAGGTTCTCAGCAGCCCTTTATTTATACATTTCAAGCAAACCGTGAGAGTGCATAAGCATATGCATTACGGTAGGAAGATAACAATCACATCTTTTTCAGGAACAGCCAAGAGTTTATATGCCCTCCTGCAGAGGTCGTGACATTTATTATTTTTTTATTTAAAGAAGGCACATTTGCTAAAGTGTTCTTAGAATAGTCATTTACCTTAAACAACCAGTCATTTTATTACTAGCAAAAGGCTTATGTGACTGTAACTAACATTTCTATGTTTGCCATGGTGAAGGATTAACTAAGGGCTAGGGGAAACAAAGGACAGGAAGTTACCTGGCAAAGGGAGACAAAGGAATATTTTCTAACTAACCTATAAAGTTTAGACTAACATATAACTAATTGATTAAAGTAAAAAAAAAAAAAACAGAAGGCTTTTATATAGAAATCATCATCTGTAGTATATTGTTTTAATATTGATTGGATATTAAGGAACCAAGGGCATGGAGGGCATTACTGCCAGGCAAGCCACAGGGACTCTTCCCTAGCCCCCAGCTCTCAATTAAGGGAGGAAGTCTCCTAATCGAAACAAAGAGTTTATTTACCTATTACTCCTTTACTTTATCTAGTCAGCCTAGTTTCTGTATTTAACTTTAAGATCAAGGGACAATTTCCTTGTCCATAAGATTGTTGGTTGTTGTTTTAAGGAACTACAAATATTTCATGGGGCAGGGGCGGAGATGGTTAGAGCCTTTGATTCTCAAAAATGGTCAGTATGTGATGTATCAGTAGTTGTAACATTGACCATTTCCGAGTGCATTATTTGTGCTACCATGTTTACTACTCAACCAGTCACAAAATTGCTGTTGAATTATTCTTGAATGCATACTCTAACAGCTACCATACCAATTGTCACCTCCAGGGGAATCAGCCCTAAAAAAACAGGAAGAATTTAGCAGGAGTCAGCTATGGTGCCTCCTGGCTTATCAGGAATTTTCTTACACTTGGAGCATGGCTCACCTCTGACACTCAACTGCTATCTTTAAGGTAAGAGAGTTTCCTTCTCCAATTAGCCCTTGCCTCAAAAGACCACTTCTCCATATCAAAGACTTGGCCAAGGGATGTTTGCAGCCTTTTGTTCCCAGAAGTTTTTTCACTTGTTAATGTAAGGCCAAATTTTGAATTGTTGTCTTTTGGCAGAAAACTACTAATTTTATAAAAAATGTGATATTTGTATCATGCAGTGACATTTGTCATCAAATTGGTTATTCAGTGATTGATCAGTATTTGCAGTTTTACTTTTAAATGCGTATTTTAGCAATGGTGGAAACTAGCCATAAACAAATGAGGAGAATCTTGGATTCCTGATTTTTCAGAAATCTGCCCCATGCCCGGACCTTTGTCAGAGGACATGAGTAGCATGGCTCCCCATACTCCTGTCTCCTGAGATAACAAATGCCTGGGGAAGCCTGGAGACATGGGGGTTGGTGGGCAGAGCTTCTCCCTCTGATTTTGAATAAATCTGTTTGTCCAACAAGGGGAGAGAGACAGAAAGAGAGACAGAAAGAATGAAACAACGTGGCTGAGCTGCACGTGGGGGTGACTGACTTGAGTGAGGATTTTAGGGGGAAATGATGTCCTGAGTTAATCCCATACAGGCTTTGTGGACACCACCCCCACTCCAGACTAAAGCCATCAAGACATTGAGAAAGACAAATCCCATCACCACCAAGGGAGGGTGGCTGGGACATGAGGGTGGAGTTGGGCAGCCAGGTTGGATATAAAAACCAAACACGTGGGCCTTGGGGGCTCTCTGGCTCGCGATCGCTCGTCTCCTGGCTTCACCGCTCCTGGCTGGCGGCCAACTCTGAGAGCGCCATTTTGGGATTCCTGGTCGGCGGATCGGGTAGGACTCATTTAAAACTTTGTCTCCCACTTTTCTTCTTGAGCTGTACATTTCCTCATTTCCCCTTCCCTTGTAAATAAACCTTTTATGAACCTTTCACGTGTGCCTGCAGTAGAGCATTGATAAGTCCTTTTAAGCACGCGGGTGAGGACCCACAGTCAGGCACCCCGTTTTGTATCGCGGTTGCTCTACAACAAGGAGACTGGGAACACATCAGAGGGCACTGCTCACTCAGGAGGGGGTAGAGAGGGTTCTAGGAGGAGAGAGATGTGCAGTGTAGGGACATGGACACACGCTGAGAGGATAAAAAAACTAGTGACATCTCTGCATATTAACACAGACTGTGGGAACAAGCCACCTGTATGGAGAAGGTCACAGAAATATTAGATTCCACCAAGAGTAGATCAGAGGGAGGGAAGCTTCCAAGAAAAACTTATTTGTCTCAGTAAATTAATGGGTCCAGAGATGTCCATGCCCTAATCTCATGACCCTGAAAACATGTGTCCTTGACAGAGGAAAGAGAAACCTGCAGGTGGGACAGAGACTGGACCTGGAAGCAGGGATGTTAGTGTGGATCATCAGGGGGAACCAATCACTTGACCCTGAACAGCCATGACCCCGCACCTTTGCTCAGAGACAGTCACATGGTGATGGCAGCAGGACCATAAAGAGGCTGCATGGCAGGCTGTGTAGACAGAGGATGGGGTCCCCTGTCAATGCAGGGGGCCCTAGATCTTGGGAGAGGAAGGGGCTCCTGGAAGGAAGGAGCTGCCAGACCCTGGATTTAGTCCCAGGATATGGCCTCAGGTGTCTTCCCTGCAGGTGTGTGAGATGATAAACTGTGTTGGTGACACTGCTCAGGGTGTGGTGACGTGTGTCAGCAGCAGCTGGAGCTCTGATGCCCCATGTGGGGGTCCAAGCAGGTGAGCAGGGCCCTGGCCCGGGAGTCATCTGGAGGGAACACCAGGACCCCAGGATGCATGTAGAGAGGTCATGACCCAGAAATGTCAATGCTCTGAGGGGAGATGGAGGGAGAGAGAGGAGCATGAAAAGCAGGGAGGGATGGAAGGATGGGTGAGGAGAAGAGGACAAGGACGTGGGACAGGAGGTAGGAATGAGAAGTTTCATCAATTTGCTGACTAGAGACAGACCCAGACCCTGTCTCTGATGTGGAGGGAGGGTCACCCACAAGTGCTAATGACCAGACGGAACTTGCCCTGCCCCCTTCAGCATGTTCCTCACAGGCTTAGTCCAGTGACCCTAGGGGAGCCCCTGAAATGACTGAAAGTGGAGCACAGGTCCCTCTTTCCACTGTCCCAAGGCCATGTCATCCCCCACCCCACACCTGCCATGGTGAGAAGAAATTCAGGTCATTCCTCATCACTAGGGTTGGATACATGGGACAACTCTGAGAGGTCAGCAGAGAAGAATTTGAGTTTCCCAACTGTGAGGAGAACAAAGGAGAGAAGGGAACTCAGCATCCACATTTATAGACACAAGGTACAGCATTTTCTTGTACACATTGTGTATAAATGTGTGACACCAGCCACACTGTATAAGTTCAGCCAGAGACACTGGCATTTCCATCTATGCTGAGTTAAGTGATGAGAAACAAGATCACATGCAATGACTGGGCTGACCCAGGTGACCTCTTTGAGAAAAATATATGAGTTAAAATTTATTTGTTTTCAACAAGTGTTGGCGCCTTACCTTGTGGCATCAGGATACTCCCCCTTTCTGTGATTGGCTGTGCTTCTTTTGGACCAGTGCGCATGACGACCTCCGGCGCACCAAATAAGGGCATGTGCCCTTCCGGGATTAGCTTCTTTTGGCCCAGTGCGCATGACGGCCTCCGGCGATCCGTATATGTGTTTGATCATTGGCTAGGCACTGTTGGCCTGCTTCTTCCGCTTCCGGTCCCCAGCTATAAAGCCCCACCGAAACCGAAAGTAAACGAGACCTGTGATAGCTGAACGAAGAGTGCACGTGTCTCCCTCCGTGGTGTACCCCTGTTCTTCAGGTCGCTGCTCTCCCCTCGAGAACCTCGTTGACCAGTCCGCGGGCTCGGACAGGTGGCGCCCAACGTGGGGCTCGAGGTACGAGAGATTTACAGTAGACCCAGACGCGGCGCGCGGCGCGAGTTATTCAGGCCCCGACCCACCCGGCGGGACAGTCATTAGGTAAGTTTTGGCGTCTGAACTGTTTAAAAATGGGACAGGCACTTAGTGAGCACCAGCTTTATGTTTCCCAACTTAAAGAAGCTCTTAGGACACGCGGAGTTAGGGTTAAGTCTAAGGATCTCTTTTCATTTTTTGATTTCGTCCAAGAAACATGCCCGTGGTTCCCTAAAGAGGGAACCATTGATGAAAAACGTTGGAAAAGGGTCGGCGACGCTTTAAACGATTTCTACCGCGTCTTTGGACCTGAAAAAGTCCCTGTGACGGCCTTTTCCTATTGGAACCTCATTAATGATCTTATAGCCAAGCGAGGAAATGATCCTGGCTTACAACACACTATTTCCCATACTGAAAATATTCTTAAAAGCGCTCCCTCCAGTATTGCTGAGGCTTCTCCTCCCGAGGCTTGTTGCGAAGACCTAATCTCCTTTCATAGTGATGATGAGACTAATCCCCAAAATAATGCACCCCTAGTGCCAGATGGTGCCCCCCAACCTGCCGGCACCCCCGTAAAGGAGCCCTGTCCAAATACACTCCCCCCATGCAAAAGCCTCTACCCTTCTCTGCCGCGACCCCGCTGTAGGTCCCCTCCGGTTTCCGAGGTAGACTGGGACGAGTTGGCAGAACAAGAGGGTCGCTACTGGCCTCCCCCCGCCTCTATTGCCAAGGACCCCATAAAAAAGCCTGTTTTAATGCAAACACTTGAGACCTTGGGAAACCAAATTAATACTCTTGTTAACCGTTTTGATAAATTGTGTGCGGCCTTCCCCGTGTCTGCTGACGGCACTTCTGCTCCTCCCCCACAAGTTAATCCGCCGCCATTTTGTCCTTCTTCTGTTCCCGCCTTGCCGCCATTTTGCCCTCCTTCTTCCTCCTTTGTTGCCTTGCCGCCTTTTTCTTTGACTCCTCCCACTCAGCCGCCCTCTCCGTCCCTCCCTCCTCCTTCGCGCCCTGCTCCATTACATCTCTTTCCGGTGGTTGAAACCACCAACGCCCAGGGCGTTGTTCAGCGTCATCATGAGCCTCATAATTCCCGCAACGTTAAAGAACTAAAAGAGGCGGTGTCCCTTTATGGAGCCACGGCGCCCTTCACCCTCACTGTTTTGGACACCTTAACCCAATCCTCTCTCACTCCATCGGATTGGTACTCCCTGGCAAAGGCCACCCTTTCTGGGGGCAATCACCTTCTTTGGAAGGCTGAGTTTATTGATAATTGTAAGGTTTTTGAAAGACAAAACCCCTCATTCCTCGGCCCAGCTTGTAGAGCTTGAGGTGGTGATCACTGTTCTTTCTTCCTTTGCCCATCAACCTCTTAATTTATATACAGATAGTGCTTACATCGCCCAGTCAGTCCCCCTACTTGAAACCGCCCCATTTATCAAAACATCCTCCATGGCTGCGACCCTTTTTCAGCAGTGCCAGGCGGCCATCCGGAACCGCACCGCTCCTTTCTTCCTCGGCTATCTTCGGGCCCATTCAGGTCTTCCGGGACCCTTGACACACGGAAACAACTTGGCCGATGCGGCCACTCAGACAATTCACGTTCTTTCAGTCACCCAGGCCCAACAAGCCCATGACCTCCATCATCTCGATGTCCGGTCCCTGCGTGTGTTGTTCTGTCTCACCCGAGACCAAGCCAGGCACATAGTTCGCTCCTGCCCAACGTGTGCTACTTCCCTTCCTGTCCCTCACTTGGGTGTCAACCCTCGTGGTTTGGCCCCTCGAGACCTCTGGCAAATGGACGTCACCCATGTTTCTGAGTTTGGTAATCTCAAGTATGTCCATGTTTCCATTGATACCTTCAGTGGATTTTTAGTGGCTTCTCCCCATGCTGGGGAGGCCACTAAACATGTTATCTCCCATCTCCTTTATGCCTTCTCTGTTTTAGGCGTGCCTAAGGCCCTTAAGACTGATAATGGACCGGGCTACACTTCCAAGGCATTTTCTGAATTCTGTGCCACCCTTTCCATTACATATACTACTGGCATACCATATAATCCCCAGGGACAGGGCATCGTTGAAAGCGCCCACCAGATACTCAAAACCGTTATTCACAAAATCCGCCAATCTTCCTGGTACCCCTCCCGGTTGGCGCCCCGCAATGTCCTGTGTCATGCCTTGTTTATTTTAAATTTCCTCCGCCTGGTTGATGCTGGTACAAGTGCAGCCGACCGCTTTTGGCACTCCTCCACCTCCACTCAGTTTGCGTTGGTCAAATGGAAGTACCCACTTACCGGCTCTTGGAATGGTCCAGACACTGTTTTAATTTGGGCTCGTGGAGCAGTTTGTGTCTTCCCCCACGATGCTGACTCTCCTCGCTGGCTCCCAGAGCGCTTGGTTCGCTCTGTTCCTGCGCCACCCAGCGCCACTGCAAAACCTCCGGACGCCGCCAAGGAGCCCCGTCAACCCCTTCTGCCCAGGGTGGCTGAGTCCCTCCGAGGCGTCTCTTTTTGTTTCCTTTTCAGGGTGCCTGTTGCCACCTGGATTCTCCTGGTTCTTCTACAGTACCCTGTCGCCCGTGTCTTAGCCGGCCTCGGACCACCCATCTCTCTCGCATCCGCGTCTTCTTCCTTGGATTCGCCCTGCAACTGCAAGGCATTACCTCTGCCCTGGCCACGGGTGCCTCCGGTTTGGCCATCTCCGTTTCCAGGAACTTGCAACCAACCCCTTATGGACTCGCCTTAATGGACTTTTGCTGTATTTGCTTCCCCTGTTGGGTCCCCCCTGTTATCTCTTTTATTGTTACTTGCTATAGGTCCTTGTGTTTTAAACAAAATTGTTGGGTTTGTAAGGCAACAAATACAGTCCCTTCAGGCGAGACCTATCCAGGTGCACTATCACCGCCTGGAAATGCTGGAAAGCGGGGGCGCATATACAGATCTCCGGTCGCCGTCTGTGCCTGGCCAGTAGGTAGCACAGCCTACATGCTATGGGAGTCCCACCGTCCTGACCTTTGGCAGCCTTTTATCTTCAGTCATTATCCAGCTTCCTGGCTGGGCCCCCTTGAGGATGCTGGAATGGATAGCCAATGACGGGTAAGATGGAATGCGGGACAAGACCAACCTAAGACAGCCTGCGCTCCCTTTCCATCTAGGACCGTCGGGTGATGACGGGTAAGGCTCGTCCCTGCAATTCACAACCTAAGACAGGCACATTCCTCCTCACTAATAAAGAGAAGAGGGGGATCTGTTGGCGCCTTACCTCGTGGCATCAGGATATTCCCCCTTTCTGTGATTGGCTGTGCTTCTTTTGGCCCAGTGCGCATGACGGCCTCCAGCGATCCGTATATGTGTTTGATCATTGGCTAGGCACTGTTGGCCTGCTTCTTCCGCTTCCGGTCCCTAGCTATAAAGCCCCGCCGAAACCGAAAGTAAACGAGACCTGCAATAGCTGAACGAAGAGTGCACGTGTCTCCCTCCGTGGTGTACCCCTGTTCTTCAGGTTGCTGCTCTCCCCTCGAGAACCTCGTTGACCAGTCCGCGGGCTTGGGCAAACAAGACATTACTTGATCTCCAACTGTAATGATATACACCATACTTCTTTCATACAACCATATAAAAGAGGGCGTGGAGGAGAACAGGAACAGGAGCAGTAGGAACAAAAAGAGAAAATCCAAGTGGCATTTAATGTGAGACACAGAGTGTCCAATAATGTGTATGCACTGCACTGTGCTAGTCAGTTAATTTTTGTAGCAAAACTTTAAATCAATAAGTGTTGTTAAATTTTATAAATAATACAAGATCCCACACGTATCCACCTGTGAAAAGGTCAATATCAAAATGTTTATTCTAGTGTATTAATGGTGGTTCATTAAAAAAATCATTCTTTCTGCATGCAAAGAAATGTTTATGTTATGGATGGCGCTGGAAGGGATCATGCTCAGCAAAATAAGCCAGAAAGAAAAAGAAAAATACCGGATGGTCTCACTCATAGCAGGAATCTAGAAAACTTAAATAAGGGACCAGGAAAATGAATAACTACAAGAAAGTGAAAATCAAAATCAACAAAAAACTATGAACCAGACAGGAATCTAGAAAACTTAAATAAGGGACCAGGAAAATGAATAACTATAAGAAAGTGAAAATCAAAATCAACAAAAAACTATGAACCAGAGACACTTTTAGGGGGGCGGGGGCGGGAGGGGAGGGATTGGGGTCAGAATGGGGGGCTGCAATTGTATGGGGAATATAACAATAAAATTTATAAAAAAAATAAAAAAAAAAAAGAGATTAGGTATGAAAGTCAAATCAGCAAAGAAAATAAAACTGTCCTTTCAACAGTCATGCCTACCATGAAGCCACTAAAGATGGTTGCTTAAAAGTGCAGCACGTGGGAAAGTAAAATATTTCTCCATTTCACTGTCCCAAAACAGTTAATCTGGTCTAGTCAGTGAAAGTGTGTGGAACGGATTGTCTAGGGAACACATGATTTTGTCTTACTGTCTGTCAATTCCAATGACCTACTACATAGCAACTTAGACCTTGGGGTAAAAAAGGTTTTATGGGGTGTGGCAATGCAAATCTGAGGAGTCATAAACCTATTCTTCTGTAGTACTATAATATAAACCAATGATACCTCAAATAAGTAAAAATATTTTTTTAAAAAGAAAGTCTTATTGCTTTATAATGGAAAAACATACACTGAAATAGCTGATTCTCCAGAGCACAAACAAGAGATGGATAGAATATAGAATATTTGACAATAAATATTCGAATCCACAAAAAAAAAAAAAAAAACTATGAACCAGAGACACTCTATGGGGGATAGGGGGCGGGAGGGGAGGGATTGGGATCAAAATAAGGGGGTTGCAATTTTATGGGGAATATAAAAATAAAATTTATTATTAAAAAAAAGAAATGTTTATGTTAAATACATGAGAGATAAACTCAGCAGAGGCTGGAATGATGGTAAAGACGACTCTGTGACCCTCACTGTGTGGAAAAGAATTCCCAGGAGAACCAGGGAGACTCTCAGGAGGGTCCTCACACACCTGGTCCCAGGCCCCTCCCCCACCAGCTCCCCCGCTGTGTGGCTCAGGGTCTGTGTCCAGGACCATAAACAAACCCCTAAACAGGGAAAGGGCACATGACTCAGGCCCACCAGGCTCAGATATCATCCTTCATAGCATCTCTGACCTTCCCTGCAGTCCTCAGGGGCAGGCCTTGTCCTGGAGGCACTGTGGGGGGTGGGTCATGTCAGAGGGAACTCAGTGAGACAATGATTACATCAAGATGGTTGTTAAAGTGTAAGTTTAGGGCCTCCCCGGTGGTGCAGCGGTTGAGCGCTGGGTTGCGAAGCTGCCCGCGGCCTCTGCGGCGCCAGTTCGATCCCCGGCTGCTCCCCGGCCACCGGAGGAGGGTCCCACATGGTGCGCAGACCTCTCCTGCCCCCCGCTGCTCCCCTCAGCAGTGTACTTCGGTCCTTCTGCCTGCTCTGCTCCCCGCTCTGGCTCTGGTGAATTCTCTCACCCTCCCGTGTTGCGAGCCAGCCGCAGCAGTCTGGGTGTCAGGGGTTCTTGAAGGATGGGAAGGCTTCGGCACAATTGTAGAGAAAATGGTAAGGGAAGGGGAAGGGGAATGAGGAGACGCAGACACTTGATCAGGGTGCTGACATCATCCTGCTGAGGGTCTCAGCAGTCCTTTATTTATACTAAGCAAATTGTGAGTACACAAGCATAAGGTAGGAAGATAACAATCATCACATGTCCTTTTTCAGGAGCCGCCAAGGGTTTGTTTGCCTTCCGGCAGAGGTGTAACATTTATTATTCTTTGTCTTAAAGAAGGCACAGTTGCTAAACAAATGTTTTCAAAATAGTTATTTACTTTAAACTATCTAACAGTTATTTTATTACTAGCAAAAAGCCTATGTGTCTACAACTAACATTTCTAAGTTTGCCATGGTGAATGATTAACTATGGGCTGAGGGAAACAAAGGGCAGGATGTTACCTGGGGGAAGGGGGACAAAGATTATTTCTAACTAACCTATAAAGTTTAGACCAACATATAACTAATTGATTAAAGTAAAAAACAAAAGGCTTTTATTTAGAAATTATTATCTATATTGTTTTAGCTCCACCAGTCATAAAATTGCTGTTGACTTATTCTTGAATGCATACTCTAACAGCTACCATACCAATTGTCACCTCCAGGGGAATCAGCCCTAAACAAACAGGAAGAATTTAGCAGGAGTTAGCTATGGGGCCTCCTGGCTCATCAGGAATTTTCTTACACTTGGAGCATGGATCACATCTGCCACCCAACTGCTATCTTTAAAGTAATAGAATTTCCTTCTCCAATTAGCTCTTGCCTCAAAAGACAACATCTCCATATTAAAGACTTGGCCAAGGGATGTTTATAGCCTTTTGTTCCCAGGAGTTTTTTTACTTGTTAATGTAAGGCCGAATGTTGACTGCCTTTTGGCAGAGAAGGACTAATTTTATAAAAAATGTAATATTTGTATCATGCAGTGCCATTTGCCATCAAATTGGTTATTCAGTAATTGATCAGTATTTGCAGTTTTACTTTTAAATGCGTATTTTTAGCAATGGTAGAAACTAGCCATAAACAAATGAGGAGAATCTTGGAGTCAGCTAACGAGATTCCTGATTTTTCAGAAATCTGCCCCAAGCCCGGACTTTTGTCAGACGACATGAGTAGCATGGCTCCCAATACTCCCACGCTTCTGACTGTACCCAGTGCATGTATAAATAACAAATAAATAAATAAATAAATAAATAAATAAATAAAAACATGCCTCTATTAAAAAAAAAATAGACGTCATATATAAAGTGTAAGTTTGTCTGAAATACTTCACAAAGTCCCACTGTGTTTCATTTCCAAGCCTTGCACTGCACATATTCAAACTGGTGACGGGCCTCTACTCAGGCTTTTCTCCTACACACCCCTCTAATTCCTTCCCATCTTTCAATTTCTTAATCTCGACTTTTCTTTCAATATTTCCCCCCTACTCTTTGGAAATGGACTATAAACCATTCTAGGTTTGTTCTTTTCCAGTCTATATAATTACCTCTAAAAAAATTTAATTAGCAGTGACCACAAGACTTTCAGACAGAGAATTGTAAAAAAGATGATGGCTCTGAAAAAATCATACACTGTTTATCTTGTTACAAAGACACACAAACATAAGTACACACACACAAACACACACACATAGAATTTTTCTTGTAATTTCAGATCTTTCACAGATCCCAAAAAAGAGTCCATAAACATCACAAGCTATGACCCCAGACTCAGAACACCTTCTCTAGAGCTACTAAATCCTCAGCAACCAAAAAGGCTCAGAGGGAAAATCCAGCTGGGACACAGACTAGAGCATGAGAAGACACAGAACCAAGAGGAGAGAGAAAACAAAAACTAGATCCAAAAAAGGACAGTGATTTTGGATCCAGAAAGACCTCCCCTTAACAAGACCTAAAACAGGTTGTCTGGAATCTTCCAGAGATCAGCAATTCCTGATCCACACAGCAGTGGCCCTGCTGCAGCTTCTCTCACAATGACCTCCCCCATGTCCTCACCCACAGGAAGGACCAGGTAACAAGAGGTCAGAAGGTGTCCTCACCCCACATAACCTGCAGGGAGTATAGGGCAGGTGGAGGCAGGTCTGTGCTCACAAGGGGGGTCTGCAGTACTCAGATGGAGGCTACAGAGTGAGAGACTAGACAATCAATCGCTTCCTGGAGGGGTTCCCTGACAGAGAAGGGGCAGAGGGGAGGCCAGAAGGGAGTCCCAGGACCCTCATGGCCACTCACCTGCATACAGCTGGGCCTTCCTCCAGGCTGAAAGGGAACACACAGGTGAGACCTCAACACAACCAGCTGCTCATATATCATGGGCTGTGGTCTCCCCCTGTTCTACAGGTGAGACTCTCAGGGGGAAGAGGAGAGAGGCTGAGAGGTCGTGACCTCCTCCCTGTGCAGACAGCAGGGGGTGGTGGGAAATACCTGGCTCAGGTCAGGAGCCTGCAGGATAGACTGGCCCAGCCCTGCCTGCTGCTGCTGTGGGGCTTTGGGCAAGTCACTGAGTGGCTCTGGGCCTCACAGCCTTCAAAAACCTGTTTCATGTGCTACTTGGTGTTGCTGTAAAAATCGAAACCAGTGAATGGGAAGATACTTTTTAATGTTTATATTAGTCCATAATTATTATATTCATCATTTGCTGGGAAAATGAAAGGAAAACACAATGTGGACATTACAGCAGCTCCATAGTAGAAGTAGATTTCTAAAGTAAAACACTAACTGGGATATGGAAAGTCCCCCCACCCCTTCCCTGCAGGGTCACCCCATCCTCTCCCATTATTACTGATCAGCATCTTCAGCAGAGAGAACAGACTCTTCTTGGGGGTGTTCGGGGAGAGAGGGCAGGAGGAGGTCACACTCCTAAACTTCAAGAGTCCATTGGTTTATTAAATCTCAGAGCAGTTGGCTTGGCTTTTAGGTGCTGACCAAGAACAAGAGGCACTGAAGTCTATAAGGCCAGCACCATGGGGGGAAGTTCAGGGATGGGATGAGACACAGGATGCAGGAGACTCCAGGGGTCACCACCCCACCAGAATCAGAAGTCTAGGAGGGAAACAGCACCCAGATCTGGGAGAGCCCATGGAGCAGAGTCCTGTCTCAAAACAGCTCCCACTTCCACCCCAGGGAAGGTGCCACATGTCTGTGCTTAGACAGGGAGGGATCCCTGAGCACAGGGGACAGGGACCCAGGACACCTGGAGCATCACTCACCAACCTGGTAAGCTGCTTTCCTCTGGTCTGAAAGACAACACAGAAAACAGGTGAGATAAGAACCAGAATGCCACCAATAAAGGGGACAGAGAGATTTCAGGAGGGAGAGCTGAACTTACCTAGAGCTTCCTGGAGATCCTGTATATGTCCTGTATATGGAATGTTCTCTCCAGGTGTACCAGGCAGCCCCCAGGAGCAGGAGCAGCAGCAAGGGCAGGCTCAACAGGAAAGCTGGCTTCCAGGGAGAGGCCTGGGGGAAGAGCTCTGCAGACAGAGACCCCACAAAGACCTCATCAGGACACAGCCCAGGACAGCCCAGACCAAAGCCAAAAGACACTGGGAACTACAAATCCCATCACCACCAAAGGGAAGGTTGCTGGAACCTGAGGGTGGGGTTAAGCAGCCAGGTATGGTATAAAACCAGACAGCTGGGCTTTGAGGGATTCCCCATTTTGTCTCCCTGCCAGCTTTCAGTGTGCTGCCAGCTCTGAGAGTGCCTTTGGGTTTCCAGGTCGACAGATCAGGTAGGACACGTTAAAGACTTTTTTCCCCTATTTTCTCCCTGAGTTGTACATTTCCTCAATTCCTTTTCCCTTGTAAATAAACCTTTGATTACCCTTTTGTGTGTGCCTGCAGTGGAGTATTAATAAGTCCCTTTTAAAGCGCGTGGGTGGGAACCCACAGCCAGGCAACCCGTTTTGTATCGGGACTGCTCTGTAATAGTTTGGCGCCCAACGTGGTTTCCAAGCTTCACCCGTGGTTGACCAGCCCAAAGTAACTTTCCTTGCGTTGGTCACCATGAAGTGCACTAGGTCTACAGGACATGCAGTGAAAACCTTTGTTTCACATCTTGAAAGGTCTGTTTTTTTTTTTTTTTCCCCGTTCATATGGTTCTTGTGGGTGTGCTTTTGACCCACACAGTGGCCTCAACCATGAGCTTAAGTGGTTTTATCCCTAACTTGAGTTCTTTCACTTTTTTTCTGATCTTGAATTTAAGTAGCCTTTTTCTGTTAAATATTACCACCGGTTTTATAAGTGCAAATAATTGGATTAAACCTAGTGCATAATTTTACTTCTGTATACGTATGTGGGTGGTTTACAAGCCATCCCTTTACAGCCTGGGCTTCTGAGTTTTTTTTCTGGTAATGTGCATAGGCACCATTTGCTACATTCTTGTTTCTGTGACAGGTAGATATTCTACTTCACATACTGAGAATGTGCTGCAACAAATTCAAGCTCTTAACTTAGCTATGCAACAATAAAATCAGGCTTTTGATTTAACAACTAAAAGTGAGAGGGAAGAAAATCGTAACATTTTTGAGTCAGGTTTTAAAAGTATGCAGGACCAGATACAGGCCGCCCTCCATAAATTGGATATGGTGGAGGTTCGGCTGATGGCACAGAGAAGAGATAAACCTTCTCCTTCCCATGAGGACTGCATGAGGGAGGAGTTAGAAGAGGAGAAGTATCATTTGCTAAATGACTTAAACATTTCATGACAAAGGCCTTCACCACGTGATGAGGCCCCTCCCGAGGCACCTCCCGTGCAGACTCCTGAGGCTTCACAGCCTCCATTGCCCTCTGGGGAGGAAACTAAAATGGCATCTCGTCTCCACACTAGAAGTGGCACCCATTTTGGCAGAAAGGATCACCCTGAGGCAGGACAGTTTCCTCTTTACCAGTTGTCGATGGGTGGCTTGGAACAGGGGCAACCTCCTGGGTACTTTTGGTTGCACCATCCTTTTAGCACTGGGGACCTCCTAAATTGGAGGAGCTCTGTTCCCCCATACAGCCAGGCTCCTATGAGGATGGCAAACTTGTTTGCCTCCATCTTTGTCTCCCACTGCCCTAACTGGGCAGATATACAGTCAATGTTACATACTTTACTAGGTCTAGATGAGTGGAGGATGGTAGTCAGGAAAGCCAGGGAGGAAGCTGACCATCTCCGCCAGCAGGATAGCCAATCCCCAGAGCCAGAGATTGCTGTCCCAGAAGTAGATCCTGGGTGGGACCCCAACAATGGAGGAATGGCGATGTTGGACCTGTATAAAAAAATGTTTATTGGTAGGACTGGAGCAGGGAATCCCCAAACAAACAAACAAACAAACAAACAAAAATATTAGAACTTGCACAAGGGGCTAATGAGGATCCATCAGATTTCACTGAGAGGATAATTCAGACGTATACAATCCACAGGAATATAAATCCAGATACCCCAGCAAATGCTTGTTTGATCACTATGGCATTCATCACATATAGTGCTCCAGATATAAAGAAAAAGTTAACAAAGGTAGACGGCGTCACAGAGATGAGTCCATCCCAGGTAATGGACTTAGCATTTAAGGTTTATAATAATAGAGAGGACAGGAGAATGAAACCTGCGACTGTTTTTGTACAAAGAGAGAACAAGACAGAGTTTTGGGGAAACAGTAATGGACAGAGACGTGAACCCCTAGGAAGAAATCAGTGTGCTTTCTGTAGGGAAGAGGGACATTGGAAGTACAGTTGCCCCAGGTTACAGGGAAGCGACAGACACAGTAATTACAGAAGGCAGGATAGAAGACTGAGGACGCCACGGCAGGATGATTCACACAGAGGTTACAGGAGGGAATATAGAAGGAGTACACAGAACCAGGAACCAAGGAGAGAAGAAGGAAGACAAATATTAGTACAGAGTAGAGGCTCGGATGATGACAGAGAATATGGACAGAGAAGGAATCGAGAGCCCAGCACAGAGGACAGGAGACAAGTGATAGCACAGAGAAGAGCCTCAGGTGAAGATAGGAGGGAATATAGACAGAGTAGAAGGAATCTGGAGCCAAGTGCAGAGGAAAGGAGACAAATGATAGTTCATGGAGTAGGTTCAGATGAAGAATAGGGGTACCCAGGGGCTCCACTAGATCTTGAGCCCATCAAAATAAGTCCCTCGGAGCTCCAGTTAACCTTTGCTATGGGGGATCATCTGATTGATTCCTTGGTGGACACTGGGGCAACATACTCAGTTTTAAATTCGAAATTAACTGAAATGAGCAAAGAGACTGCAGCAGTCACTGGGATTATAGGGAAGCCACAACAGAAAACTTTCCTAAAACCTTTGGCGTGCCGGGTAGGCACCACAGAGCTCCAGCACAGCTTCCTGTACATGGAAAAGTGTCCAGTCCCTCTACTTGGTCGTGACCTTTTAAATAACCTCAATGCAAAAATTATATTCTCACCCAAAAATCAGAGGCATCACCTACAGGTACCTCCAGAGCATGCCTTGTGGTTCCAGATGTTACTTACTCAAGATGTTCCACCAAAAAGTGAAATTTTGCCTCCAGAAATTGTTGAAAGAGTAAGTAAATGGGTATGGGCTGATGGAACCCCAGGACGTGCGAAAAATGCGGAGCCTGTAAAGATAGAAGTGATAGAGGGGAGCAAAATCCCAAGAAGGAAACAATACTCCTTAAAAGAGGAGGCCTTGAGGGGAATTGAGCTAGTATTGAAAAGGTTCCTTCAATCTGGACACATTCGGCCCTGCTGCTCACCATAAAACACTCTGATTCTGCCAGTGAAGAAACCCCATACAGGCGAGTATCGTTTTGTCCAAGATTTAAGGGCTATTAATGACATTGTTCAGGATTTACATCCCACTGTGCCTAATCCGTACACCCTATTAACTGCCATACCTGGTGACTTTGGGTGGTTTTCGGTATTAGACCTGAAGGATGCCTTTTTCTGTATCCCAATAGATGTCCAGGATCAACTGCTTTTTGCCTTTCAGTGGCAGGACCCTAAGTCCAAGGGCACTCTCCAGCATTGCTGGACTGTGCTTCCACAGGGATTTAAGAACTCCCCAACTATTTTTGGGGAAATACTGGCCAGGGATCTCAGGAAGGTTCAGGTAAACCAGGGTGCCTTATTGCAATATGTAGATGATTTATTGATTGCAAGTCCAGACTATGAATCTTGTCTGGAAAATACCATAGTGGTACTGAACCACCTGGCAGAATGTGGCTACAAGGTGTCACCTAATAAGGCACAGATATGCAAACAAACTGTGACATATTTGGGGTTTAAATCAAGAAAGGCAGACGGAGCCTGATGATGGAAAGAGAACAGGTCATTTCAGCCCTTAGAGTCCCCAGCAACTGGCGACAGTTGCACGGATTTTTGGGTATGGCTGGGTTTTGTAGGATTTGGATTCCTAATTTTGGACTAATAGCAAAACCCTTATATGATGATCTCAAAGGCCTGGACTCTGAACCTTTGTCCTGGATTCCAGAATGTCAAAAGGCTTTTGATGAAATCAAAGTAAAGTTGATTTCAGCACCAGCATTAGGACTTCCGGATCTTAGGAAGCCATTCAGACTTTATGTACATGAGAGACAGGGGGTTGGCCTAGGAGTGCTGATCCAATTGTTGGGGCCAGAAATAGAGCCCATTGCATATCTGTCCAAACAATTGGACCACACCACTAAGGGATGGCCTCCATGCTTGTGTCTGTGGCTGCCACTTGTGACCTCCTACACGAGGCAGAGAAGTTCACCTTGGGTCAGCCCATCACTGTGTGTGTGCCACATCAGATCTTGACATTGCTAGAGCAGAAGGGTGGACTTTGGTTGACCGCTGGGCGAATGGGAAAATATCAAGCAGCTCTGTTGGAAATCCTAATGTGAAACTGCAGGTTTCTAATTCCCTGAATCCTGCCACACTGCTTCCAAGCAATGCAGACAGATCTTAGGATGACACTTTAATCCATAACTGTTTAGAAACCATAGACCCAGTGTATGCCAGCCGACCAGATCTGATGGACCAGCCTCTGCCGGATCCAGAGTGGGAACTATTTACAGATGGCAGTAGCTTCATGGACCAAGGCCGTCGAAGTGTGGGATACGCAGTGGTGACACTCCAGAACACCGTGGAAGCCTAGGCTCTTCCGACAGGTACATGAATGCAGAAAGCTGAATTAATAGCCCTGACCCGTGCCTTGGAACTCTGAAAAGGTAAAAGAGTCAATATATTTACTGACTCAAAATACTCTTATCATTCTCCACATGGGGAGAATGGCTTGGGTCCATTTGGAAGGAGTGGGGACTCCTTACCGCCAGTAACAAGGACGTCAAACACCCATTAGAAATCCTGGCCCTGTTAAAGGCAGTAGCTTTACCATCAGCTGTTGCATGATGCATTGTCCTGGCCACCAAAATGGCGGGTCTGACATGGCAAAGGGAAGCAGGGCAGCTGATCGGGTGGCTAAAGCTGCTGCCCTTTCTGCACTCCAGAGTGCACTCATCCCTCTTGTGGACCTGACTCAGTATGCTCCTGAATACACTGAGCAGGATGAGGAGAGAGTTCATGCATGGGGATTTACTGAGTTTGACCCCAGCTCTACTTGGAGAGTAAACTCCCTTGCGATGATACTCCTCCCAGAGGAGTGAAGGATCTCACTATGGGAGAGATGCCTTATTAGAAAAAGTGCACCCATATTTGAAGGGACCATATTTGCATAAAATAGCACAACAGATCACCCAAGGTTGTCAACTATGTGCCAAGACTGAATCCCACCCTAAAGTCATTGGGGTTCAATATCGAGGCAAGTGCCCTTTTGAGGACTAGCAGGTGGACTTTACACAAATGCCTAGAACAACAGGCAACTTCAAATACCTATTGGTTTTTGTGGACACGTTCTCGGGATGGGTGGAAGCATTTACCACAAAGATGGAAAAAGCTTCCGAGGTTGCAAAACACCTGCTGAAGGAGATAATTCCTCACTTTGGGTTGCCGGACTCTATCCAGAGTGATAATGGGCCGGCCTTTTTTCTCTGACGTTACTCATGCAGTGAGCAGTTTGTTACAGATCAACTGGAAATTGCATGCTGCATGGAGACCGCAGTCTTCTGCACAAATGGAGAAAATGAACCACACCTTGAAGAAAACCTTGGCAAAACTGTGCCAAGAAACACAACTTCTTTGGGACCAGGTACTATCCCTTGCCCTCCTCTGCATAAGAGTGGCACCTTGAAGTGGGCTACAAGTAAGCCCCTTTGAAATTGTGTTTGGAAGACCCTTCCAGGCCTCAGTTCTGAAAGCCAGTCCAGAAATAGCACAAGATTGCCGGATCACACAATATGTGAAACACATCCAGGAGGTTCTGGCAGTAATTCACAACTTTGCAACCTCGAGGATCTCTATGCCTCCTGATCAACCATTGCATCCCTTCAGACCTGGAGATCAGGTCTTACTGAAGACCTCACAGAGTGGGGATGCCCAAAACCAGCTGTCAGAAAAATGGACTGGTCCATATGACATTTTTTTTTTTTTATATATCTCTCTTCACTCTGAAGTCATGGGTTTATTTGTGTGCACACACAGGATAGACTGCTCTCCTGAGTGCTCTCGACATGCTGCAGACATAAATGAAGGCTTTGCATTACAGCTGCTGGACAAAAGCGTCAACACTGTTGATGTGCGCAAACACAGTTTCTTTGTTCTTTAGCCTCAGTGCACAGGGTAGGGCTTCGGGTGGTGTGCAATTTAGGACAGAAAAAGATACTGTGGCCTGTGAAATAGATCCTTTGTTCATCATTGGCACTAGTCAAAGAGGGAACATTACTGTCACTGGAACAATTCTGGGTCTCTCCCCTGAAGACAGATATGTCATACATATATGCCTTCGGGGTTAAAACCAGATGAGAAGGGGTTCTGGAGAACACGGAGGTTACTGGGGAGCTGCCGAGATGAGCCGGGCCGCTTCAGGGACCCAGACTGGAATGGAGACTCCCTTTCTATGTCTGCGTGTGAGGACTCTACTTCAATGGGCTCCGCTGGCAAAACGGTCACTTTTGTCCCTGTCTGCTGGATAAACTGTTGGAGGTTGACTTGCCGCAGCTCTTTAGTCAACTGTTCCAGTTCTTGTTCTTTGTCCTGCAAGCGTTTGGTGGCTTGTCCCAGAGACCTTTCCACAGCTTTGATGCCATTTTCCAGCCGCAGGCTCTGCTGGCCTTGAATGTCGATTGCCCCCTTGACCTTGCCAATCTTCCCTTTGACCTCTTCTTCATTGACTTGTGCCTCCTGCACTTCCCGTTGCAACTTTTCTGCTTCAAGACCGCTTTCCATGATTTGGATCTGGGCCAAGTAGTCCTTTAATTTGCTCTCACATTCTGTTATTTTCTGTCTTATTTCTTGAAGTTGATCCTTCAGCTGTTTAACATTTTCCTGTTCAATCTATAATTCATTTTCCCAAAATTCTTCCTCCTCAATTTCTACATCATTTCTTTTGATCTTTTGCTCCAGGCGGACAATTTCCTCTTCAAGGTTAGAACTATATTTTTGTTCCCAAAATCGTATTTCTATGTCATTTGATTCCAGCTCTTTCTCAATGGATTGAAGCTTCTCTGTCTGCAAACGGATTAGCCTCTTTAACTCATCTGCTGTAGTTTTGCAGTTATTCAGCACCTTTTGCTTAAATTCAGTTTCTTTACCTTTTCCAAAAATGTCCATTAACCCTTTGGCACCTCCTGTAAATGTCAATGATTTCCTCTTAGGTTCTCTCCTTTTGATTGATTTGTCAATCTGGGGCCTCAGTTTCGCTAAAGGAGGCAAACTCTGCCGGTATAAAGTTCTTTCAGGAATTCGAGCCACACTGTCTGAGGTGGGTCTCTCGCTGAGAGATGGCCCTGTTCGACGTAAAATGAGCTGCACATCGCTAGCATACTGCACCCATTTGTTTAAGGATATGATGGGATTTTCATGAGGTGCTAAGTGTCTTTCAGTATCTCTCCATTTCTCTATAAGTGTATACCTTCCAGTTCGACCTATTGCTTGAGCTAGGGCTATTACAACCTCCTGGCAAGTTGTGACTTCGGTGACCCCACAAACAATCCTCTGAACTCCATCCACCCATACTTTAAGTTCCATGGTGCACCAGCCAGTCACCCAAGGGCCCTGAGAGTGGTCATCGGGGTGTCAGGTCATGTTCTGGCTCTGGGAACACGGAGAAGGCAATTTCTGAGCAATCAGAGTTATGTAGGAGGATTAAACATCTGTGCATGTTCCACAAAACTCTGAGAAGACTGACACAGACCTTCAGCTGCAGTCCGGGTGAGGGTGAGGTAGTCTGGAGGGCACGCACCCAAGGAGGAGCTCCACAGGCAAGGAGTTTGGCGTCGGCGCTGCCCCCGCAGGCTGCCCGGAGGGGCGCTGGGACGCTGCGGGGCCTGGAGTCCGCAGCGCGCAGCCCGGCCGGCCTCCCAGAGCGGCCCCAGCGGGAGGCCCTGGCTCCCCAGCGCCCGCTCAGCGCACCTCCCGGCCGGCGCTCGGGGAGCGCGGACGCCCCCGGCGGGGCGACCGGACACGGCGGGTCGAAGCCGGCCGCCCAGGTGTGGCGGCGAGCCTGGGCGAGGAGCAGGCGCCAGGCGGCGGGGTGCGCGCGGGTGGCGGGGCTGCAGGTGGCCTGCGTCTCCGCGGCCAGTGCCCTTTTTTTTTTTTTAAAGAGGCATGTATTATTTATTTGTTTGTTTGTTTGTTTATTTATTTATTTATACAAGCACTGGGTACAGTCAGAAGCGCAGGAGGGTGAGAGAATTCACCAGAGCCAGAGTGGGGAGCAGAGCAGGCAGAAGGACCGAAGTACACTGCTGAGGGGAGCAGCAGGCGGCAGCTGAGGTCCGCGGGCAGTGTTGCAACCCAGCGCTCAACCAGGAGGCCCTGGTCCATATGACATTTTGCTGAGCAGGCATACTTCTTTGAAACTTTCAGGCATAAAACCCTGGGTACATCATTCCACAGTTAAGAAAGCACTAGAAGGAACTGACCCAGAGATGATGTCCCGCTGGTCTTGTGAACCCATTGAAGACTTGAGATATTTGTTTAAGAAACAGAAAAAAACTTGAATGTTACTGACTTATTTTCCAGTTATTGTTGCAGGATACCCAAGGACTCATTTTTTTCTGAAGACACCCTGAGGGGAATAAAAAATAAATAAATAAATAAAGTAACATGCTCTAACCAATCTTCTTCCTTTCAAAGTTTAGGAGACGTGAAATAACATCTAGGATCATGCATATGCTGCCAGTATTTTTTTACATAGAAATGTTTTCAATCTTGATGTTGTTACTTCCTTTTATCTGTTTTTTTTTTTTTTAACTTTGAGGGGTTTTTTTTTCTCTGCTTGTTTTTTTTTTTTTTTTGTTACTTTGGACTCTGAGTGAAACTGCAGTTTTATGAGATATCCCACGTGTGATAAAATGGTAACTAAAGAGCTCTTTGTGTCTATATGTTGTATGTCTGTATGTCCTTTCCTTGTGTCCTTGTCTTGGCCTCCAGTGGTTGACAAATTGGTATACAGGGTGCCCATAGATGTGGGAAAAAAAAGTCTCCAGTTATGAGAAAAACTAAAGGTTATGGTTTGATTGTCAATATTGTACTACTGAACTAAGCCGGTGCCTTCATAGAGATTGAATATTGTTGTTTCTGTTGTTTTACTGACATTTATGGCAAAACTTCCCAGAAATCTAAATTCAAGTGCAAATTTGGCAGCCTGTCATTTGGCAGATGCAAGGAAATTTTGTGGAACCTCAGTGGAGCTCCTGAGACACTGCACAACGTTTCTCCCTTTCCTCCTGGGAAAGGCATTAGTGAAATTGTTCTATTTGGCTTTTACCTAATGAAGTAAAACTGGAAGGGAAACATTGTTACTTGGGAAAATGGTAAAACTTTGACATGTACAGAAATGTTAACAGTGGTTTTCGAAAATGTGTATAAAACCCCTCAGTACCTGATATGTATGTAAATTGTCAATGGTGATTGTCACCTTGTAATATTGTATACTTCAATTGTTTAATATCTACAGAAATTGTTTCTGGAAATATAGGGAGAAAAGGTCTCAGCAAATTCCTATTGATGGAACTGTCGAGAATAAAACTTTCCTACAACGGACTGAATAGACCTGGACATACATCTGATATTTACTAAGCTTTTTTTTTTTTTTTTGACATAATACTGGTAATTTTTTTTGCATTTTGTTCTGAATCCACAAAGTTTTCTTGTTTTGGTGACCAGGATCTGCAGCAAGTTTGCAATATTTTTTCCAGCAAAGCTAACCTGTGTTTGTATTTTCTCTCCCCTTGATACCAACATAGCATAAAAATAGTGATAGTAATATTTTACTACCAATCGCAGAGTCTGTTTTTGCAATACTTCCATAGGGATTTTGACTGTTTAAGGTAAAAAAAAAATGGACATGAGTTTGATTGTGTGGCTTTGGGTGGAGGTCTTCCAGAAAGTTGAAACAGAGCTGAATCAAGAAGAGGAGAACCTGTTTGCTTTGTTTGTAGGGTTCCAGAGACCTCCAAAGAAGGTGAGGAAGCTTGCCTCCATTGGCAGGACTGGACAGCCCAGCCAACGAAAAGTCCTGGTACCCTGGAGAAGAAGAAAGCCCAGGTGGAGTCTGATGAGACCAACTTTGTTCCTGAAGCCTACATGGACCGGATGCCAACTATTCACTCTGATCCTATATGGAGTATTCCAACAAAGCCAGCAAATAAATTGCTGTTTAGTTATTCTGCCCTGTGATTTTATGCAAAAATAGGTAAAATGGTTTAAAAGTACATTTAGTTTGCAAACTTTTGCTATGCTGTTAAAAGTTTGGGATCAAGGTTGAGAAAATTCATGTTTTACATAAGTTGAACCATTTTAAGATTTTTTTCTGTGATTTTGAGGTATTTGCTGTCTTGTTTTGGCTAATGCCTCCAGATTTTTTTTTTTTTTTTTTTTTTGGCTTGGTCTGATGAACTGTTTTTCCAGGAATGGAGGACTTTTGCTTTCCACAATGGACAATACCTGGAGGGACTGGTTTTCTTTTACACTGAAACCCGGTAAAATTTTTCATCTGAGACTACATCCCAACATCCATGTATTCGATCTTTTTTCGTCACGATGGAAATGGTGGCAAAAAGTGAAAGGGGGGAATTTTAGGGGGAAAAGGATGTCCTAAAGCTAATTCCATACAGGCTTTGTGGACTCCACCCCCCACTCCAGACCAAAGCCAAAGACACTGGGAGCTACAAATCCCATCACCACCAAAGGGAAGGTTGCTGGAAACTGAGGGTGGAGTTATGCAGCCAGGTTTGGTATAAAACCAGATAAGTGGGCTTTGGGGGATTCCCCATTTTGTCTCCCTGCCAACCTGCAGCGCATGGCCAGCTCTGAGAGTGACTTTGGGTTTCCAGGTCGGTGGATCGGGTAGGACGAATTAAAGACTTTATTTCCCTATTTTCTCCTTAGTTCTACATTTCCTCAATTCCTTTTCCCTTGTAAATAAACCTTTGATTACCCTTTTGTGTGTGCCTGAAGTGGAGTATTAATAAGTCCCTTTTTAAGTGCATGGGTGGGGACCCACAGCCAGACGACCCGTTTTATATTGGGGCTGCTCCGTAACAGGATGGCAAACAGACCTTTGGCTGCTCTTGAAAAACATGTGATGATTGTTATCTTCCTATCATAATGCATATGCTTGTGCACTCACGATTTGCTTAGTATAAATAAAGAACTGCTGAGACCCTCAGTTGGATGAAGTCAGCACCCTGATCAAGTGTCTCCGTCTCCTCACTCCTTTCCCCTTCCCCTTCCCTCACAATTTCGCCGACGCCGTCCTGTCCTTCAGGAAACCCTGACACCCAGACTGCTGCGGCTGGCTCGCGGTTGTCTGAGGCTTGAGGATAAATATCAGTGTATTTCCGATATGTCTGATAGATTTATTCTTAAAACTCAGATGGGTCCTCACTAGCTTTCTGCTGGACTGCCTGAGCCATGTTTAAATTCTGCTGTTTTGGTTCTCCCTTTTTGAGTCCTTCTAAAATGTGTCTCTAATATCACTCCAGACGTGGCATCCCATTCCCACTGGGGTCCCAGATAGGTTCAACACATGGGACAGCACCCTCAGGTGGAAGAGTCTCATTTGGGTTTTCTTGATGCTGCTCCTTGCTTCCTCCCTAGCCTTATCCAGTATTAGTCTCCTTCATCCCCGGGAGAATATTTAGCAGAGGCTGACCCTCTGCTCAGGTAGGGGAATGAGTAGGAAAGACAGTATTGGCCAGATCAGCTGTTCTCAGGGAATCATCTCAACAGGATGGCCCAGAGTTTTTCCAGTTTAGGAGATTTGAGGTAGAAAAGGAGGTATGAGCCCAATAGTATCCTAATGGCTGGCCATTGTCCCCTATGTCAAGGGCAAGTCTTCTCATTGGGTATTGTCCTACTGGGGCTTGGGCAGCACACCCACCAAAATGACTAGCTTGTTGGGTTCAAGAAGGGGACACCATTCTAGCCTTTTCCTCATCTTTAATTTTCCTGCCACTGTCCACCAGCCCTCAATAAGGGGGAGTGTGTGTGCTTCATTGGCAGTGCCTGGGCTTAGGGATGCAGCCTGTGAGCCTGGCAGCACCTGCTTCCTCTACATCCTTCTCCTGGCTCTGGCTCTCCAGAACAACCTGAGGTTTTCCTTTTTTGCCTTCCTTTTTTCATTCCCTTCCAAAACTGAATCTTGATTGTACAGTGTCATAAAAGCTTGAATATAGGGTACCTCTCCCCATTTTCCTGACCCTTTAAAAAATAAATCCAATTAAAAATTAGTATGATAAATTAGTATCCCATTTAGTGCCCATTTTCCCCCAGACCCCATCATATACATAGGGCAAATAGTATTGCAATACTGTGTCATCCTCTTCTTTTTCATGGGGTCACAGCATAAATAGACCAGTTCTCGAGATCATGTCCCAAGGGGCTGTTACCAGGAATGGAGGCTATGCTACCCATTCTAACCAGACAGAGCTCTGAGACAGACCAGAACAGCAAAGTACCTTAAACCAGAGGCCAAAATGGCTGTAACTTGGGAAATAGAACAGAATAAAACATAGACTAGAAAGGGCAATGATTCAATTCTATGAATGAGAGCATGGGGAGGTGCCAGAATCAGGCAGGAATGAGTCCCCAGGTGAAATCACCTGGCAGCGCTGCTAAGGCGTTGTCCAGACCAGACCCGGGGCTCCCCAGTTCAGGCAGCCAACAGAACTCCCCGCCAACTCAAATGACCTACCAGAGACTCCCAGAGATTTCCTGGCAGAGTGGCTAAGCAATGTCACTGGAAGACCTGTGTTCGGGCCACCCCTTAACACAAATGTCAATAAAGTAGAGACAGGAATTGAATTTTCAAGGAGTGCTTTAATCAGATAGCCGGCCATCTGGAAGATGGGGCGGGGGGGGGGGGGGCGGGGGGGCGGGGCGCTAACACCCTAAAGAAATCACCTTCCCATTTCATTTCCAGCTATCTTTTATGGTGAGATGAACAAAGACAGTTCGACAGCGAGCAGGCCTTCACCGCTGCCAGGAGATTGTGATGTGCAGCCCCAGAGCTCCTTATCGCACCCCCCCCATACATGGCCTCAGGCTTGTCCCCCTGTGCTGAGGCTAGTCTTCAGGTAGCGCTGCTCCCCGCAGCCTCCAGATGTGTCCTTGGGCTGGAAAATTTACTCAGGGCAGACAGGCCATAAGCAATGTGTGTGCAGGTTTCCTACTATACCAGCTTAGTGTCTCCCCCGATCTTTTCCCCCTCCCTAGCTCCTATCACTATCTTACTTCCCCAGAGGATGACAGGGCCCTGTGGTTTTGTTCAATGAAACCAGTAGAATCTGTTCAGAATCCCACCTGTCAGACCCTGAACAATCAATTCAAGCAAGTTTTTGTATCAGCAGCCTTAATACCCAAGGCACTATTCTTCTCTGAATCTGCCCACTCACCCCTGAGTGTGCACTCTCACCTGCATAAAGCTTCATCTCTAACTCACCTACATAACTCCTGTGTGAATTCTCTCCTGCATAGAAGTCTAGAACGTTGGGCCCCCTCAGCACCTTTGGGACCCATGAGTTTCCTGAATCAATCCAGCGTGAGAGTGACCCCTGTTGAGAACTCAGCTGGGATTTGGGGTGGACCTGGCCACACAACTGTGTGACCCTGGGCAGACCCCTCCTGGTGCTGAGCTTCTGTCTCTCAGCTGTATAATAAGTAAGACATCTCAGATCACTACAATAAAGCATTCATTGAAATGAGTCTGTCATATGCGGAGTCAAATGGCCCCTGGTGACAGTGGCCTGGATCTGTGGTGATGTCTGTAGACAGCAGGGCCTGGCCTCAGGGCCTTGGCCTTCAGCTCACCTGTGGAGACAAGTCCTGGGATGGGAAGGAGCAGGTGGGGTTCCTCCTGGGTATATCAGGTCAGTCTTTCTGGGTAGGTGGGGGCTTCTCCCCACTCTGCTGCCCCAGACCCCTCTCCCCTGATTCCCTCAGGACAGAGGACCCAGGCCCAGGCTCCAGCCCATCAGCAGCACTTGCTGCTCACACCCTCCCCCCAGGATCTCCAGGTCCCCCTTTGAACCCTGAACCCGGAGGGGCCTGAAATGCCTGGATGGGAAGAGGGAGTGAATTCTCCACCTCCCTGACAGGCTCCCCACATGGGCAGGGCACCCGCCCCCTCTGTCCCTGAAACTCCAACAGGAACATGCTGGAGACACCCTGGGCAGAAGTGTCCACCCTGGGGGCTCCTCCCAGGTGTGTCTGTGCTGAGTGCAGGGAGATCCTGTCCTTCCTCCTCCCACTCCCTGTCTGCTGTGTTCTTTCCTTTTGTTTACATCTTTCTCTCTCAACTTCCTTTCTATTTACTATCTTATTCTTGTTTTCCTTATATTAATATATTAGTGCAAAAAATTTATTATGATTTCTGTAGAATGTCTCTCCCTGGCCTCAGTCCTTTCCCTTCATCCATCTCCGGGCCTTGGGGATGCAGCCTCCTCACCCCTCTGGAAGGTTAGACCCAGCAGACAAAGGGGGGCCCACCAGAGAAGGTGGGGCAGGGCCTGGGCCAGGAGCACTCTGTACAGACCAGGGGCCTGGACAGACACCACCTGGGGCTTGTGAGGGCCTGTGGGAGACCCTGGAGCACCTTAGGTGGCTGTTCAAGTGATGGGGTGACAGCTTGTGTGGGAGGGGCTCCTCCCCAGAGGGACAGCTATGCAGGCTCACAGGAAGGGAAACCCCTGTGCCAGGGCAGAGCTCAGCCCCCAGACAGGGTCCTGCTGGTTGGGGATTGAGGGAAGTTTAAAGGAGGGATGAAAGTCATCAGTGTGTGTGTGTGTATGTGTGTGTGTATGTGTGTGTGTGTGCGCGCGCGTAGGGGCAGGACAGGTACAGTGCAGGTTTTCTATGCTCCGGCAGACAGGTAAAGGAGAGTCCTGGAGCCCTTGGTGGATTTCTCAGGCTTTAATTGAGCTTCACATGTAGTGTGGCAAACAGGTACACAGCAGGCAGGGGTGCTGGGGTGGGGTGGGGCGGGGCGGGGGCGGGGATTGGGATGGTACAGGAGGCCAGGAGGCCTTCAAGCCCCCAGCAAGTCTTCACTCTGGGCTGCTCTGGCTTCTTTCTCCCCTTCTCTCTCCTGCCTCTTCCTGCTTCTGCTTCTCTTGGTGACTCTCTCAATACCCCTCCCATGGCCCACAGAAGTAAATGAGATAGCTTGCAACAATGTAACAACTGCAGGTACCCTATCAGGTAGGGCAATCCCAATGGTGGGAGGGCAGAAAAGCCTGAAAAAAAACTAGGGGGGGAGGGGAAGGGGGAGGGGGGGAGGGATTCTTCTACTTTCCCTTCTCCTCCTCACATGTCCAGCAGTGAAATAATCAGACACAGCTTTGATCATTTTCCTGCAGTGGAAGAGAATCCAGTGAACTCTTCCTCTTTACAGAGTCAAGATAAACTCTATTGATTGCAAATTTAAGAAAAGGGGTTTAATCCTCCCATCAATAGTTGTACTTTAAAATTACAACTCACTTTATATTCCCCACTGTTTTTAGCCTCCTCATATATTTACCTAAAACTATTTCCAAAGTACTTCACAGGGAACAAGGAACAGGGAATAGTGTGTGCTCACCAAGAACAGGAACAGGCCTTGAGGGGCTGGGGAGGCAGTGAGGCTGTGAACCCCTCACTGTCAGCTCTCCCTGCCCAAGCTCACATGCCTGGTTCAGTGACCACCACAGTGTGTGCTGCAGCCTTCCCCACCCTGACCACAGCCTCCAGGTGTCTCTCTCCACCTTCCTCTTGTTCAATCAAGCATGACTCTCCTGTACCCCTTTTAGTGCTGTCTGGGGGCAGAAACAGGTGCTGCCCTGAATGATTCCAACTCAGTGAGATGTGATTAGTTACCCATTTATATTTTGGGGGGATAAAATAGCAGACAGACAGTGTAGCATGGTGGACACTGTGTCTATCAGGGGCTGGTACTCAGGTTAGAGGTGATGTCTCATGTTCTCAGTGGACCAAGGGCTTTTTTGAGTGGATGAGGCTGAGGGGCCGATGGGCAGCAGCAATGTCTCCACTGCAGACGACGAGCTCAGCTGAGGCTGGTGAGGCCCCTCCCTGCTGGACACAGAGCAGGACTCACAGGACCACCTCCCAGGATCCCACATGGTTCCCAGATGACACACATCAGGGCTAGGATGGAGGACAGGACTCCAAAGCCCAATAAGCAGGTGTGGGGTGCACAGGTGGGGTCAGGAGGTTGGCAGACGCCCCTGTAAGCAGGTCACTTCAGATGTGGCCTGAAAGGTGAGGGTTTGGGGAGCAGAGGCAGCAGGAGCATCAGGGAGGAGACCTGAGGCTGGGAGAGTTTCCTGAATTGGAGGAGTCACCTGAGCCAGAGGGGGCCCCTAGAGAGCAATGGGAGGGGGTCAGAGAGGGAGGGGGTCAGAGAGGTCCTGTAAGCAGAGGGATCCCCTGAAGGGATGAGACAGTGAGATGAATTGAGCTGACTGGAGAGGATCATGACCTTGGAAGGAAATGGGCTGGGGGAGGTGAAGCTGGAGGTGGGGTGGGGCGACCCTTGGGTCAGGTGAGAAATGAGGGTGATGTGGAATAGGTGCTGGTCACGGACATGGATTGAACATCTGGGTGCATTGGAAGAAGACTGGGTGTGGAGTGGACTGTGAAGATGACCCTGGAGTCTCTGGCAGAGATAACTGGGGGGACACAGTTGCCCTTCACCAAGAAGGGGAAACCACAGGAAGTGAGGGGGGAGGGAGGCCCAGGTTCCCTGGTTTCCTTGGAGACACAGAATCAGGCCTTCCTGGTGTCCCCTTGTCCTGGAGGGACAGGTCTTGCGGGAGGCCTTGCTACCCCAGCCAGATAAGACACTGGCAAGCAGCTAAGAAAAAGGACCTACTAAACATAGAGCTTCCATATGACCCAGCAATTCCACTCCTAGGTATTTACCCAAAGGACACAGAAACATCAATTCCAAAGAACACCTGCACCCCTATGTTTATAGCAGCATTATTTACAATAGCTAAGCTTTGGAAACAGCCCAAATGCCCAAAAATAGATGACTGGATCAAGAAGATGTGGTACATATATACCATGGAATATTACTCAGCATTCAAAAAAGATAAACACATGCAATTTGCAGCAACATGGATGATGCTGGAAGGGATCATGCTCAGCGAAATAAGCCAGAAAGAAAAAGAAAAATACTGATGGTCTCACTCATAGCAGGAGTCTAGAAAACTTAAATAAGGGACCAGGAAAATGAATAACTATAAGAAAGTGAAAATCAAAATCAACAAAAAACTATGAACCAGAGACACTTTTTGGGGTGTGGGGGGCGTGAGGGGAGGGATTGGGGTCAGAATGGGGGGGGGTTGCAATTGTATGGGGAATATAAAAATAAAATTTATTATTAAAAAAAAAAAAAAAGAAAAAGGACCTCACACCGTGGGGCCGAAGCTCAAAGAGCCTCACACCGTGGGGCTGAAGATTAATCTATAACCTGTAAGCCTCCCTTTGTTTTTTGTTCTGGGTCATAAAAAGAGAAAAATCTCTCAGAAAATACATTAGGCAATAAAGTATATGTATAAGAATATTATAAGCACACGGCATGGAAAATTACCTGCTAAAAAATTAAACACTAAATTTGGCCTGCCTGACAATGGGAAAGAATTTGTTATACATGAACATGCCTGACAAGCAATCCAGGGCAACAATTATAGTAAGTCCTTCTTTTGCTTTTGTAGACGTTTCTTAGGAAAGTTTGTAAATGAAGTTAATTGTGTTAAGGAGTTTCTAGGTAGAAAACCCTGTTAGCTGATAACCAATAAAAGGCTGGTCTCCGGCAAGGTCTGGTCACTGTGACCAGGTCTCGGGTGACATTAACATCTGAACAAGCCGCAGGCCCATGCAGTGTGGGCAGGACCAGGTCCTGGCAGCTTCTGGTGCCCAGTGCTGACTCCTGGTGTCCAGGTTGTGGGGGTTCCTGGGTCAGCTGAAATGAGGAAAAGAAAAACAGCTCCCCTGGGGGCTCTCACAGGCTCTGCCAAATGGGGTGACTGCTGATCTGGGGTCACAGGGTTGGTCACTTGCTGAGGACCAGCCTTGGCAAAATGTGGTGTTAGGAGATCCTGAAAAGATGAGATGGTGTCAGCGAAACTTAAGGGCTACAGGGAAGGGGATGAGGTAGTGAGGAGACACTGACACTTGATGAGGTGCAAGTCTCTTCTACTCAGGGACTCAGCGGGTCTTTATTTATTCATATTTATCAAGCAGTGAGATGACATCATCATATGCATAGAAGCAAAGCAGAAAAAATCAGTGCATTCTTTTCCCATAGACTACTGGTTCCTACGGGTCTCCGCAAGATGGTAGTCTTCAAGGTTAATAGATAAAAAAACTAAACCTTACACTATAATTAATTATTTCAGTTGAGACAAATACCTAAGACAGTTGATATCAGCCAGTACACCCCTATCAGCTAAAGCCTAAGCATCCAAAGACTTTTCCATTCACATGGCCTTCAGCTGCAGACCAGCTGCTTTCTGGTTATCAGCTGACAGGGTTTTCTACCTAGAAACTCCTTAACACAATGAACTTTATTTAAAAACTTTCCTAAGAAACGTCTAAAAAAGCAAAAGAAGGACTTACTATAATTGTTGTCCTGGGTTGCTTGTCAGGCATGTTCATGTAAAACAATTCTTTCCCATTGTCAGGCAGGCCAGATTTACAGTGTTTAATTTTTAAGCAGGCATTTCTTTGTGCTATTTTGTTGCAAGCCAGCCGCAGCAGTCAGGGTGTCAGGGGTTCCTGAAGGATGGGAAGGCAAAATCATGAAGGAGGGGGGAGGGGGAATGAGATGTGGACACTTGGTCAGGGTGCAGGCATCATCCTGCTGGGGGTCTCAGCAGCCCTTCATTCATACATTTCAAGCAAACCAGGAACATGCATAAGCATATGCATTAGGGCAGGAAGATAACAATCACATCTTTCTCAGGAACAGCCAAAGGTTTATTTGCCCTCCTGCAGAGGTCGTGACATTTATTATTTTTTTGATTTAAAGAAGGCACATTTGCTAAACAAAAGTGTTCTTAGAATAGTCATTTACCTTAAACAACCAGTCATTTTATTACTAGCAAAAGGCTTACATTGTTAGGGGGAAAGGATGTTCTGAGTTAATTCCATGCAGGCTTTGTGGACTCCGCCTCCACTCCAGACCAAAGCCATCAGAACATTGGGAAAGACAAATCCCATCACCAGCAAAGGGAAGGTGGCTGGGACCTGAGGATGGAGTTAAGCAGCCAGGTTTGGTATAAAAACCAAACATGTGGGTCTTGGATGGCTCGCTCTCTCGCTCGCTCGCCTCCTGGCTTCAGGGCTCCTGGCTTGCAGCCAGCTCTCAGAGTGCCATTTGGGATTCTAGATGGGCGGATTGGGTAGGACGCATTTAAAACTTTGTCTCCCACTTTTCTCCCTGAGCTGTACATTTCCTCATTTGCCCTTTTCCTTGTCAATAAACCTTTTATTAACCTTTTGTGTGTGCCTGCAGTAGAGTATTGATAAGTCCTTTAAAGCGTGCCGGTGAGGACCCACAGTCAGGCACCCCGTTTTGTATCAGGGCTGCCCTATAACAATATGACTGCAACTAACATTTCTGTTTGCCATAGTGAAGGATTAACTAAGGGCTAGGGGAAACAAACAAAGGGCAGGAAGTTACCTGGGGGAAGGGAGACAAAGGATTTTTTCTAACTAACCTATAAAGTTTAGACTATCATATAACCAAATGATTAAAGCAAAAAACAGAAGGCTTTTATATAGAAATCATCATCTATAGTATATTGTTTTTATATTGATTTGATATTAAGGAAGCAAGGGCCTGGAGGGTGTTAATGCCAGGCAAGCCGCAGGGACTCTTCCCTAACCCCCAGCTCTCAATTAAGGGAGGAATTCTCCTAATCTAAACAAAGAGTTTTCTACCTATTACTCCTCTACTTATCTAGTCAGCCTAGTTTCCATATCTCACTTTAAGATCAAAGGACAATTTCCTTTTCCATACTGTAAAGGTGGTCCCCAGGAAAGGGGGAGGTTCCAGGTTTCCTGCCCCACCCAAGGGAGGGTGGAGCTGATCAGGGAGAGAAGAAGCTGCAGAGGAGACTGAGGAAGGAAGCAGGATGGAGCCAGAAGGAGACCTGGAAGAGGTGCATGGAGCCTAGAGACACGTGAAGAAACTTTGCTTGTCTTTTGGTCTTGGACTGGGTGACACAGATGTGGGTGAGACCCGTGGGGAGGTGACAATGGCAGCTTTTATCTTGATGTTGATTTTGCTCTTTTCCTTCTGGGCTTGTCTGGTTGTTTCTGACCCTTTTCTGTGGGTCCCCACTGGAAGATGCTTTAGACTTGTGGCTGACTTTGGGACCTTGTTCTGGGCCAATCCCATATGGATGGACTTTTACCCACGAGGGGACGGGTAACTTTGGGTCCTTCATTTAGAAACTAGACTCTTTGCCTTTCCTGTAGTGTTTCCTAGTTTTATAAAAGTTCCTTCCCTTTAAAGTCTCATATGTTTTGTGTTGATGCGGCGGATGGCAGAACCCTATATAGAATAGGCAGGTTTGCGGGGTTTGGGCTGCCCCTTTCCCTGCCCTATAACAATACGATTGCTGGTTGTTGTTTTAAGGAACTACAAATATTTCATCAGGGACAGGGGCGGAGATGGTTATAGCCTTCGATTCTCAAAAATGGTCGATATGTGACATATCAGTGGTTGTAACATTGACTGTTTCCAAGTGCATTATTTGTACTGCCATGGTTACTAGCTCAGCCAGTCACAAAATTGCTGTTGACTTATTCTTGAATGCATACTCTAACAGCTACCATACCAATTGTCACCTCCAGGGGAATCAGCCCTAAACAAACAGGAAGAATTTAACAGGAGTCAGCTATGGTGCCTCCTGGCTTATCAGGAATTTTCTTATACTTGGAGCATGGCTAGTGTCTACCACCCAACTGCTATCTTTAACTTTAAAGTAAAAGAATTTCCTTCTCTTATTAGCCCTTGCCTCAAAAGACCACATCTTCATATCAAAGACTTGGCCAAGGGATGTTTACAGCCTTTTGTTCCCAGAAGTTTTTTCACTTGTTAATGTAAGGCCAAATGTTGAATTGCTGCCTTTTTGTCAGAGGACTACTAATTTTATTAAAAAATGTAATATTTGTATCATGCAGTGCCATTTGTCATCACATTGGTTATTCAGTGATTGATCAGTATTTGCAGTTTTACTCTTAAATGCTTATTTTAGCAATGGTAGAAACTAGCCATAAACAAATGAGGAGAATCTTGGAGTCAGCTAACGAGATTCCTGATTTTTCAGAAATCTGCCCCATGCCCGGACTTTTGTCAGACGACATGAATAGTATGGCTCCCAGCACCATATACTTACAGTATTCTATACGTATAATTTATTGCCCAATGTACTTTCTGAGAAGTTTTTCCTTATATGACCAAGAACAAAAAACAAAGGGATGCTTATAGGTTATAGATTAATCTTCAGCCCCAAGGTGTGAGGCTCTTTGAGCTTCGGCCCCATGGTGTGAGGCCCTTTTTCTTAGCTGCTTGCCAGTGCCCTATCTGGCTGGGGCAGCAAGGCCCCCTGCAGCAGTCACAGTCTGGCACAGACTGAGCCCTGCACGGGGCTCAGTGTCAGTCTTAACTGTGCACCACACTCACCCCTAGTTCTGGGTCTGCAAGCCAAGCAGCTTGAGGTGCATTTGGTGTTCATAGTGGATGCTGGGTGGGTGCCTCCCCTGTGCCTGCAAGGGTGTCAGGGTGCCTGCCCCTCTCCTCTGCTGACTATCTGATCTTGCTGTTTCCTTCCTGAAACAGGAAGGAAGTCCTCCCTCGGGTGCACTCTCTAGAAGGCAGGGTGGGGCCTGCTGGGATTGCATTTCAAGCTTTCACTTTCAGATTGTGTAGGAGCCAGAGAAGGGTGATAGCATTTTTTAGGAGAAAATTAATTGATTCAAATTAATTAAAAATTAATTCGGCACTCAATCAGTGCCGAATTCTGCCTGTCTACTCTCTGAAATCATCCTCTCTGAGCCATGAGGCCCCTTGGCACCCAGCAGGGCTCCTGAGCTGCTAACAGCAGGTGCTAACTCCGTAAGAAGATTTGGGGAAGCACTGAAATGGCTCTAGAAGCCCCACCATTTCCAAGCAGGTATGTCAGTTTTGAAGACATGATTCTTTTAAGAAAAGAAAGTGGGGAGCAGCACGTTAAGAAGATAGTGGGACTTGGGTGTGGTGGGAGGTGGCATAGGAAATGGTGTGGCTCTAGGAGGACCAGCACAACCTCACTGAAGATTGTACTTCACTTATTTTAATAATGTGTCTGTAACATCCTGGAGCAGGACCCTATTCTAGAATTTTAGGTAGTGCCTCTTCAAATATAATTCATGTAATTCTCATTCCAACCTTGGTTGAGAGATGCTGATATTATTGCCATTTTTCTGTGGGGAAAGTGAGGCAGGAAGGTTAAGAGACTTGGTGAAGATGGTCACACA
This sequence comes from Talpa europaea, assembly GCF_964194135.1. Lineage (NCBI taxonomy): Eukaryota > Metazoa > Chordata > Mammalia > Eulipotyphla > Talpidae > Talpa > Talpa europaea. The sequence continues at coordinate 103,007,423 of NC_140068.1, read as the reverse complement.
GAGTGGCTGAGTCTCGAGATGACCTCAGAGTCAGCCCCAGAATCTGCCTTCCCAAAACTATCGCCTGCCTCCCTCCAACCCCAGCCAGTATGTGGTTTGAGGGTGTTTTCTCTCAGCAGGACTCATCTTCCCTTCTCTGTCACTCTGTCCCACTGGGTCCCTCACCCCAATGCAGGATCCCCCCCCCCCCAGAGTTAGAGAGGACAAGGGGGAAGCCCTCAGTGTGGATCTGACCGGGCTCCTGCTGTGTTCGGGGCAGGACCTTGTCCTTGGCCCTGGCAGGTCAGGGCTGGGGAAATACTGACCTTCAGTTGAACTGAACAAGCAGACAGAGCAGGACAGGGACCTGTGGGGGGACCCTGACCCCTTGGGGAGAGTGCTGTGTGTCCTGAGGCTTCTCAGGGACACCTGCTCACACTGAGGGGGCAGAGCCACAAGCGGGCGCTGGCCTGGTCTGGGCCTCTGTCCTGGGGAGTCACTGGGTGTGATGATAGGGATGGGAAGGCAGTTTGCACCCCGGCACCCAGGTACTAGGAATGGAGGGGCCTGGTGCTCTGAGCAGAGTGGGTCTGGGGTGTGGATTCCACGGGGTGGGAAAGGAAGGGAGGATGTTTTTCTCCGGTACATCTCATGGTCTCTAGCAGCACAAAGGCTCAGAAGCCCTGAGAGGAGCCAGGTCTGTTCTTGGTCTCAGGGCCTACGGGGTCATCAGGAAGGGCCCTGCTCCTGCCTGGTGGGGTGTCTCTGGGCCCTGCTCTCCCCCATGAGCCCAGAGCTCCTGGCTGCCCTGCTCCTCTGTGTGGGCCTGGCTGCCTCATGCCCTGTCTCTCCCCAGCCCTGAGGAGATGGCGCCCTGCTCCTGCCCCAGCTCTGTGCTCTGCCTCCTCCCCTCCCTGCTGCTCCTCCTCCAGCTGCCCCCGGGGGGGTCCCCAGGTGAGTGTGTCCCTCCCTGTCCTGTGTCTCCCTCGGGTGGGTGGGCCCAGGGGCTCTGGGAGCTCCTCCTTCAGGAAGGATGGCTGTGTGGGGAGGCCCTGGCTCTAAAAAGATGGTTTGTTTCCCGAACACTAATGTGATGACAGTTAAGAGCAGTCGCTGAGCTGTAACATGAAGCGGAGGGATGACATTGCTCAGTCAAGGGTTTATGATTCTTCAAAAAGTGACCTATCAAAAATGTGAAAATACTTTCCCCTCATTTTTTTCTTTTGACTTTATGTGTATTGGAAACACTGATCAGTCAGTAGTTCTTTTAATTTCAACATTATTTATAGGGAATCAGCCGTGTGCTCAGTGCTGTGTACAAAACAGACAGATCCCCATTCAGAGAGCTTGTTTTCTCACAGGGGACAATGAATAATAAATGCAAGAAACCCATCCCACCCTTACCTGGTAGCGAAGCTGAAAAGAGGGGCATGGAGGGAGGGGGGGCAGCTGTGGGCATCAAGAGGGTCCATGAAGATGGTGGGGAGGAGATTTGGGGGTTTGAGCATCCCATGGAGGGAACAGCCTGTGGGCGGCTGGCTGGTGCTGGGTGTGCAAGGACAGAGAGGGCAGGGATCAGCTGGAGCAGAGGGAGAGGGAGGGACACAGGAGTGCGTGTCAGAGGCCTGGGAAGGGGTCACCCTGTGGGGCCGGGGGTGACTGTGGGGATGGGGAGCTCCTGCCAGACTGTGAGCAGAGCAGGACCTGGTTCAGCTCCCAGGTGAAAGGGGTCCAGACTGGGGGTGGCAGAAGAGACTAGTCTATGTGTGTCCAGGTGAGAGAGGAGGGGCTCAGGCCAAGCTGGGGCAGCACAGGTGAGAAGTGGCTCTTTGGAGGTGCAGGGGGCTCCTGAGGACAGCACAGTCCTGTCCTGTCCTTCCCAGGCCTCCTCAGGCCAAGGGCTCTGACTGGGATGCAGACTGGGGGTAACTTTATTTTATTTTTTTAATGAGGGAACATTAATTTACACACTGTATAGATTTTGGGTGTATAGTATCTTACACACAAATTGTATATTTCATATACATCCACTACCAAAATTCTAGTCATAATCCTCCACTAAGCTATTCTCTCATCTTCCTTCTCCTTTGGTATCTGCCACTTTGTTGACTGTGTAAAAGGTTTGTTTTTTTATTATTTGTTGATTGCTTTTGTTTTTCTTCACATTCCAGAATGAGTGCAATCACATGGTATTTGTCTTTCTCCATCTGACTTTGGATAATTACTTAAAAGTTTGTCCATAGTGTTTTAAATGTCAAGATCTCATCTTTTTTTGTTAAATGTATTCCATTATATATATAAATATAATGTGTGTATATATATATATACACATATATATGTATATATATATACACATATATATGTATATATATACACATACATATGTATGTGTATATATATATATATATGTATATATATATATATATATATATATATATATATGTCGCTTTGTTTCCAATACTTAGGTTGTTTCAATATTTTGGTTCTTGTGAGTGTTAGAATGAAAATAGGGCACATTTCTCTTTATGAATAATTGTATTCATATTCTTCAGGTAAATACACAGAAGTGGAATTTCTGGATCAAATATAATTCTATATTTAATTTTTGAGAAACTGCCATATTGTTTTGCAACATGGCTGCACTAATTATATTCCCACTCATAGTACACAAATGTCATTTTATCCCCTAATCCTCACCAAAATTAATGATTTCTTGACTTTTTGATAATAGCCATTCTTTCTGGTTTCAGCCAAAATCTCATTGCTTGATTTTCATATGTGGAACCATCTTGTGTTCCTGGGATAAATCCCACTTGGTCATAATGTGTGATCCTTTTAATGTGTTATTGAAGTTTGATAGGTTTTGTTGAGGATTTTGCATGTGTGTTTATCAGAGTTATCGGCCTGTAGTTTTCTTTTTATGATGTTGTTCTCTGCTTTTGGTGTTAAGGCAATGTTGACCTCATAAAATGTGTTGGGAAACACTCCCTCTTCTTCCATTTTTGTGACAAGTTGAGAAGGACAGTATTAGTTCATCTTTGAAGGTTTGATAGAAATCACTACTGAAAATGTCTTGTGTTGGGCTTTATGTTTTGGGAAATTTGGAGAACTGTTTAAATGTCCTTGCTTGTAATTGGTTTGTTCAGGTTTTCTATTTCTTCCTGACTCAGTCTTGAAGAATTTTTCCATTTCTTCTAGATTATTCAATTTATTGACATATAGATGTTTAGTCTCTTATGATTCTCTGTATTCCTGAAATGTCTGTTGTAACTATTCCTCTTTCTTATCTGATTCTATTACAATTTTTCTTTTTTCCCCCCTTGTAATCCTAGCAGTAGTTTTATATACTTTGTTTATTTTTTAAGGACCAACATTTGGTTTCAATTATGTTTTGGACTGTCTATCATTTCTGTTTCTGCTTGATTTTTAAAATTATTTACTTTCTACTTTTGACTTCATTTGTTGTTGTTTTCTAGTTCCTTGAGATATAAGATTAAATTATTTATATAGCTCTGTCTTCATCCTTGGTTTTGGCCTGTATTGCTATATATTCCCTTCTTAGTACTGCTCTTACTTGTGTCCCACAGATAGGTTGTGTTCTCATTGTCAGTTGTCTTGATGTATTTTTAAATTTCTACCTGAACCCTATAGTCATTCAGTTGTATGTTGTTCAGTCTCCACTTATGAGATATTTCCCTGATTTTATGGTTGATTTGTAGTTTGATACTATTCTGATCAGAGAGCTATCACTAATGTGATATTAATCCCCTTGTATTTATTGGCACTTGTTTTGTGACTCAACATGTGGTGTATTCTGGAGACTGTTCCATGTGCACTTGAGAAGAAGGTGTACTCTGCTTTTCTGTATGAAAATTCCCTATGAATATCTATTAGCCCCATGTGATCCAATTCCTCACTTAAATCTACTGTTTCTTTGTTGATTTTCTGTCAAGTGGATGTGTACATTGATGAAAGGGGGTGTTTAATTCCTTTACCACTATGTGTTGCTACCACTATTGGTTTGCAGATTGTTAATAGTTGCCTTTTATATTTTGCTGCTCCTTTGTTTGGTGCATGTATATTGATGAGTGTTCTGTCTTCCTGATATATGATTCCTTTATCATCCATTTCTCCTAATACCTCTTTTAGCTGGAAGTCTATTTTATCTGATTAGGCTCTATCTGCTTTTTTTGTGGGTTCCATTTCCTTGTAGTACTGTTTTCCAACCACATGTTTTGAGCTTGTGATTGTTTACCTTTGGAACTTTGATGTGTTTGTTGCAGAAAGGTGGCTTTTCTTCACTGATCCAATAGCCTCTCTGTGCCTTTTTATTGGTGAGTTCAGTCCATTTACATATAGGGTGATTATTGATACATGAAGATTTACTGCTGTGCTTTTGTCTTTAGTTTCTGGTATTACAAAATTAATTTTCTTTTTTTTTCTCTCTCTGATTTAGATAGTAGTGCTATTTTCAACATTTCTTGTAGGAGAGGTCTAGTGTTCACAAACTCCATCATCTTCAATTTTGGATGATGTTTATTTTGCCCTCATATTTGTAGGCTAGTGTTAAAGGACATAGTATTCTTGGCTGGGGATATTTATATTACATTATTTTGAATATGTGATTCCATTCTCTCCTTGTTTGTAGGGTTTTCTTTTCTTTTTTTTTTTTTTTTTTGTTAATTTATTTATTTATACAAGCACTGGGTACAGTCAGAAGTGCGAGAGGGTGAGAGCCAGAGCGGGGAACAGAACAGACAGAGTGACGAAATACACTGCTGAGAGGAGCAGTGGGCATGACAGGAGAGGTCTGTCGCACCATGTGGGACCCTAGCTGGCGGCCGGGGATTGAACCAGCGTTGCAGAGGCTGTGGGCAGCTTAGCAGCCCAGTGCTCAACCACTGTGCCACGAGGGGAGGCCCGATAGTAGTGCTATTTTCAACATTTCTTGTAGGAGAGATCTAGTGTTCACAAACTCCATCATCTTTAATTTTGGACAGTTTATTTTGCCCTCATATTTGTAGGACAGTGTTAAAGGACATAGTATACTTGGCTGGGGATATTTGTATTACATTATTTTGAATATGTGATTCCATTCTCTCCTTGTTTGTAGGGTTTTCTTTCTTTCTTTCTTTTTAAAGATTTATTTATTTATACAAGCACTGGGTACAGTCAGAAGCGCGGGAGGATGAGAGAATTCACCAGAGCCAGAGTGGAGAGCAGAGCAGGCAGTCTGACGAAGTACACTGCTGAGGGGAGCAGCAGGAGCAGCAGGAGAGGTCTGCACACCATGTGGGACTCTTGCTGGTGGCCGGGGATTGAACCAGCACTGCAGAGGCTGCAGGCAGCTTTGCAGCCCAGCACTCAACCGCTGCGCCACTGGGGAGGCCCTGTTTGCATGGTTTTCTTAGAGAAATCTGAGAAATCTGCTGTATACTTTTGTAGGTTAACTGCTTTCCTCCCCCCAGCCACCTCAATATTCTTTATTTATCATGAACTCTTGGTAGTCCATGACTCTGTGTCTTGGTGTAGGTCTCATTCCATTTATTTAACAAGCCATTTCTTTAGCTTCATGGACTTGTATATTCATTTCCTTCCCCAGGTTGGGAAAATTCCTCTACTTCTTTATTTTTTTTTTTTTTTTTTTTAATTTTTTTTTTTTTTTTTTTTTAAGAGGCATGTATTTTCATTTATTTATTTATTTGTTTGTTTGTTTGTTTATACATGAACTGGGCACAGTCAGAAGCGTGGGAGGGTGAGAGAACTCACCAGAGCCAGAGCAGGGAGCAGAGCAGGCAGAAGGACCGAAGTACACTGCTGAGGGGAGCAGCGGGCGGCAGGAGAGGTCTGCGCACCATGTGGGACCCTCCTCCAGTGGCCGGGGAGCAGCCGGGGATCGAACCGGCGCCGCAGAGGCCGCAGGCAGCCTCGCAACCCAGCGCTCAACCTCTGCGCCACTGGGGAGGCCCTTCCTCTACTTCTTTAAATAGTTCTCTGTTTCTATCCCTTTCTATTTCCCTTCTGGAATATCTTTATGTTTATCCATTATTCATCAAACTTTCTAATGAAATTGGTAGTTCTTAAAGTGTTTCATTATTTTATTTTTTTTTTCTTCATTTTTAGCTTTCTTCTTCCAATTAGGTCCTTTGTGCACTATTGTCTTTGAAGTCACTGAGTCAATCTTCCATTTGGTCTTTTCTGCTTCAGTAGCTTTCCCAGAAGTTGTATCTTTTCTGTTGATCTTTTAATACTATACATCTCTGTTATTTTATTATTTAAGGTATAAATTTCTATTTTCTGTTCACTAAATTTATTTTCCATGCCATGAATTTATTATTATGATTTTTGTTGTAGCTCTTTGATTCACTTTTCTACCATCTCTTTGACTTTTTTTATTGTGGCAATTTTGAACTCTCCACTGGTGGGAAGATAAGATTTTCCATATTTTTTTAATTGTATGTTGGTGTGTTATTCTTTTCTTGGGATTTCATATTCCCTGAAGTTCTCAAGTTGCCACGTGAAATGATTTTCAATGTCTGATTTGCTGCTTTAGATTTCCTAAGTTTTAAAAATGCATTGTAGCAGTAACCTAGAGATTTGAACTATTTCTGCCTTTCCATTAGGTGGAACTGTAGTTTTATGTGATTTCAGATTTTGCCTTATCAGGTCTGGAGTCCTGATCTTTGAGATGCTCAGTAAGAGGGTGTGGGTGAGGTCTGCACTCATCTAACCTCTGGTGTGCATGCTCTCTGGCAGGGGGCATGCTAGCTCATGTTTGAGGCACCACTGATACCGACCTGTTTCATTTCCCTACCTGAGACTCTGCCACTTACACACTGCCAGTGTGCTTCAGGAGGTCAATATAGTCCTGAGGGGTGGGAGAGAGTAGGGCACGCCAGCTCTGTGTCCTTACTCTTTTCACTAGAACCTCGTCTACTGGGAGCACCCAGCTCCTCGGCATGCTTTTCCCCTCAGGGAAGGATGTGTGCCTCCTCACCATTCAGTTCTCCCTCTACATGGACACTGGTCTAGTGGCTGGTTGAGTGGCAGCTCCCATCCCTGACCACAGGCTCCAGGTGTCTCTCACCTACCTCTTGTTCAATGAAGCATGAATCTCCTCTGTGTCCCTTTTGGTGTCCCCTGCCTGGTGACTGATGCCCAAGAGGTGTCCCAGTTTTGTTGCAAGCTGTGCTATTCTCTGGGTGCCCCATTTCACTGATTAACCTAGATGATCCTCTGGGGAATGAAGCAATGAATGTCCTCTGATATCATCTTAGCTCCCAGGAACTTTTTTGAAATGAACATACTTGGGTACATGCATCAGACCTGGGGTAGGGCCTGGCATTCTATGTTTACAAGCCCTCCTGGTGATTCACATGCATACTGAAGAGAAAACCAGGGAGTTAGACTTCATGGAAGCTCCTGCTGTTGGGTACACCAGTGACATTATTTCTGAACCATAAATTATGTTTGGATTATGTTAAAATTATGTTTAAATTGTGTTATTAATTTAAACCATAAATTATGTGGTTCCCAGATACAGATTTTCACTCTTCGATCCTTCACATCAGCTGTCTTCTCATAGACACCTTCCCTCAAGTTGTCAGGTCTTGTCCAGTGATTGTGTGTGTTCCCTGCTAGGTGTGTGTCTCCCAAGCTTCTAACTACTATGTCTGTGTTCACAGAGAAGTTCCATGTGTTTGGCCCCTCAGAGCCCATTGTGGCTGAGCTGGGTAAGGATGTCATACTGTCCTGCTCCCTGGAGCCAGCCATGAGTGCAGAGAACATGGAGGTGAGGTGGTTCCGGTCACATTTCTTGGAGTCAGTGTTCATCTATCAAGACCGACAAGAGCAGAATGAGCAGCTGATGGCCCAGTACGCAGGGCGGACTTCGCTCATGGGGAAATTACTTAGCATAGGGGAAGCTGCTGTGACCATCCACAAGGTCCAGACTGCTGACAATGGGCTGTACACCTGCTTCTTCAGCAATGGAATTTATGATGGACAAGCTAGACTGCAGCTGCAGGTGGCAGGTTGGTGACATGGTTAAATATCTCAGAGTCCTGGGGTTTTTGAGTTTGGGAGAAACTAGTACAATGTAATTTACTGTCTCAATTTATTCATGAGAAAGAAAAGGCTTATTAATTCATGGTTGCATTAAGTGTAAATATATAAGGTACCCACTATATGTCTGGTGTTATTTTAAACAGTGAACCAAATGAAGTTTTCACTCTGGGTTTTTATTTTCAATGGTAGATAGAGCAATCATAATAAATAAACAGGCAATAAATGATGTTATTAAGTGTTAAATGATGATAACAAGAAACTAAATGGCCAGTGAAAATGATCAGCAATGTGGGTCTGGGCAAGTTGCAGTAATAAATAGGAGCTCTGAGGGTCCTATTTGAGCAAAGACTCTTCATTTTGTATCTGAGCAAAGACTGAAAGGAAATGGGGATTTAGCCAAGTAGGTATCTGGAGTATGTGAGTACTTTCTCCCCTATTTCTACTGAGAAACAGTTAATATATATCATTGTGTAAGTGTAAGGCATAGAGCATAATGTTTTGATTTACATATACAATGAAGTGATTGCCAAATAGTCCAGCTAACATCTATTTTCTAATTTAGGTGAAATATAAAGAAAAAGAAGACAAAGGAGAAATATTTTCTCTTGTGTAAAACCTCTTAGGACTGACTTCCTTAGTATTTTTCCTACATATCACACAGCAGTGTTAGCTACAGTCATCATGTAGTAAATTACAAGGAAGGTGACTTATAAGAGGAGGGAGCAGCCAAGTGTGACTGTGAGTTGTAGAATAGGAGAATAGGGGTTGTAGAATAGGAGAGTTGTTTTGATTCCCTTTTTACATTCACTGGAACAGCAGGAGGAGCTGCACTGTGGTGGCTGAGATGTAGGTGAGAATGAAAAACTAGTTGTTTGTGGATTATAGAGTGTATAGTTCTAATAAGGGACAAAAAGATATTCTAGAAAGATTTGCACATGTTTATATGATTACAAAAATAATAGGTAGAATGGAGAGATTAGCAGTCATGAGTAAATACATTTAAGATATAAAAGAAGAGGAGAGCGGTGGATAGAGGAGTGAAGAGGGGAGTGAGACAGAGAGAGTGGGAGAAAATGACAGGAACAGCACTCTGGAGAGAAGGTGGCCTGTGGGTTTAGAACTCTGGGAATAGTCATGCTTAGTGGGGAGATTCCCTCTCCCTGGACGCCAGGAAGGTGGGAGTGAAGTCAGTTAGAATATAAAAGAGTTTTCAAGTGATTAAAATAAACAAAACAACATACGTTCCACAAATTTTCTACTTTCAAACATTTTCTTGTATCTAGAAGTGCACTAAAGATTTTGCGTTTAAAGAACGTATGGCAGAGTTTAATTTACACCTTTGAAAATTTTGGTATTATGTACTTTATTCTTCCAGGACTTATGTGGGTTATTACCCTTGATTTATGTTATTGGGCTGTGTTTAGAAACAGATGTCAAATTCTTTCTCATCTCCTGTGGGCATCATCTCTCTACCTGCAGGGTTGGGGGAGGAGCTCAGGTCCCTCCACCCTCTCATTCTCCTTCCGTCTGGTTTCAGGGTCAGGGTCACCATCTTGCTCCCCCAGGGGTGGTCTCCAGAATGAACCTTGACAGCCTCCCTGCAGATGTGCACAGGAGGGCCCTGCCCCACCTGGCTCTCATCTCCCTCCTCAGGTGTGGGCTCTGCCCCCCAAGTGCACATCACGGGGCCAGAGGAGGACGGGGTGCATGTGGTATGCATGGCTTCGGGCTGGTTCCCGGAGCCCCAGGTGCAGTGGAGACACCCCAATGGGGAGCAGTTCCATGAGTTCTCTGAGGCCTACCCCAAGGACACTGAGGGGCTGTTCAGCGTGGAAGCCGCTCTGGTGGTGAGAGACAGCTCTGCGGGGAGCGTGACCTGCTCCATATTCAACCCCATCCTGCACCAGGAGAAGGCCATGGCCATTGTCATCCCAGGTCAGCGCTGCTCCCCTGCCCCATTCCCTACAGGGTCAGAGGGAGGGGCCAGCACCCCCAGGTATGTTGGGCTGGGCTGTCCTGGGCTGTGTCCTGATGGGGTATCTGTGGGGGACTCTGTCTGCAGAGCCCTTCTTCCCCCGGGCCTCTCCGTGGAAGCTGGTTTTCCTGGTGAGCCTGCCCTTGCTGGTGCTCCTGCTCCTGGTGGCTGCCTGCTATATCCAGATAGCAAATTGCAGAAAGATGTGGGAGTTTCAGAAACAGAGGATACTGTTCTGGGCTAAGGAGAAGGACAAACAGATCAAGGAGGAGGCCCTGAAGGACACAGGTAAGGCAGGACAGGGGCCAGGCTGGTAAGTATGACAGTGGGTGCTGAGAGGGACAGGCTGACACCAGAGCCAGAGCCCAGGGTCCCTCTGCAGGGAAATCAGAGCAGGTGCCGAGTCCCAGAGAGGACAGTGGGGGCCGGAATCTCAGATTGGTTTGATGGTAGAACTTCTGAACACAGAGATTCATTTTTGTGTCTTCTCTAGGCACAAATTTTGTTCTTAGAGACATTTTATGCTTATATTTTTCACTCTCTTTCAGATGAACTCCAGGGAACTCTAGGTAAGCTCTGCTCTCCCTCCTGAACTCTCTCTGTGTCCCTTTGATAGGAGACATTCTGGTTCTTAGCTCTCCTGTTTCCTATGTTGCTTTTCAGACCAGAGGAAGGCAGCTTACCTGGCTGGTGAGTGATGCTTCCAAATCTTGTGTCCCTGTCCCCTCTGTTCCCAGTGGACTCTCCCTTGTCTGAGCACAAACATTTGGACCCTTTTCTGTTGGATGGAAGTGGGAGCAGGTAGGAGGCAGGACCCTGCTCCATGGGCTCTCCCAGTTCTGGATGCTGTTTCCCTCCTAGTCTTGGGATCCTGGTGGGGTGGTGACGCCTGGAATCTCCTGCATCCTGGGTCTCAGCCCAACCCCGACCTTCCCGCCATGGTGTTGGCCCTATAGCCTTCAGTGCCTCTTGTTCTTGGTCAGCACCTGGAAGTAAAGCCAGCTGCTCTGAGATTTTATAAATAACTGGGCTCATGAAGTTTAGGAGAGTGACCTCCTCCTGCCCTCTCTCCCCAAACACCCCCAAGAAGAGTCTGTTCTCTCTGCTCCTGAAGATGCTGATCAATAGTGATGGGAGAGTATGGGGTGACCCTGAAGGGAAGGGCTGGCGGGACTTTCCATCTCCCAGAGTTCATCTCTAGAAATATTCTATCTGAGGGCCTTCCTGGTGGTGCAGTGTTGAGCACTGGGCTGTGTAGCTGTCCGCAGCCTCTGCAGCGCCCTTTCGATCCCCCGCCACCTGTGAGGGTCCCACATGGTGCACAGACCTCTCCTGCCACGCCCGCTGCTCCCCTCAGCAGTGAACTTCGTCGGTCTGCATGTTCTGCTCCCAGCTCTGGCTCTGGTGAATTCTCTCACCCTCCTGCACTTCTGACTGTACCCAGTGCTTGTATAAATAAATAAATAAACAAACAAATAAGTAAATAAATAAATATTAAAAAAAAAAAGAAATATTCCATCTGAGAAAGATGGGCCACTTTCACCCTACAGCTGGCCTGATGTCCATGTTGTGTTTTTTTGTTTAAAATTTATTTATTTATTCATACAAGAGCTGGGGTACAGGCCAGAGATGTGGAGGGTGAGAGGATTCACTAGAGACAGAGTGGGGAACAGAACAGGCAGATTGACTAAAATACACTGCTGAGGGGAGCAGTGGGCGAGACAGGAGAGGTCTGCTGAGCCATGTGGGATTCTCCCTGGCTGGCTGGGGATCGAACTCATGCTGCAGAGGCTGTGGATCGCTTCATAGTGTGGTGCTTAACACCTTGCACCACCAGGGAGGCCTCATGTTGTATTTTTATTTCATCTTCCCATTAATTTCCAAGGAAATACTGAATGTAATAATTATGGAATGATATATACATTAAAAATATCTTCCCATTTACCGGTTTTGATATTTGTAGCAACACTGAGTAGCACGTGAAACAGGAGCTTTGAAGGCTATGAGGCCCAGAGCCGCTCAGTGACTTGCCCAAAGCCCCAGAACAGCAGTAGGCAGGGCTGGATCAGTCTGTCCTGCAGGCTCCTGATCTGACTCAGGGATTTCCCACCACCCACTGCTGTCTGCACAGCGCAGGAGGTCATGACCTCTCAGCCTCTCCCCTCCACCCCCAGAGAGTCTTACCTGCAGAACAGGGGGAGACCAGGGCCCCTGGATCACAAGAACAGGTGGTTGTGCTGAGATCTCACCTATTTGTTCCCTTTCAGCCTGGAGGAAGGCCCAGCTGTATGCAGGTGAGTAGCCCTGAGGGTTCTGAGATCTCCTCTCAGCACCCCTCCGTCCCTTCTCTATCAGGGACCCCTTCCAGGAAGGGGTTGGTTGTCTGATCTCCTTTCTATGGCCTCCATCTGAGAACAACAGGGCCCCCCTTATAAGCAACGACCTGCTTCCACCTGCCCTGTCCTCCCTGCAGGTCATGTGGGGTCAGGACACCCTCTGACCCCTTGTCACCTGTTCCTTCTTGTGGTGAGGACAGTGGGGGTCAGTGTGTATGGATCAGGAATTGCTGATCTCTGGAAGATTCCAGACAATCTGCTTCCTGCTTAGGAGTCTGGTCTTGCTAAAGTAGTCCCTTGGTTATTGATCGTTCTGGATCCAAAATTCCTGTCCTTTTTTGGATCTAGCTTTTGTTCTGTCTTCTCATACTCTATTTCATACTCTGGTCCATGTCCCAGCTGGATTTTCCCTCTAAGCCTTTTTGGTTGCTGAGGATTTAGTAGTTTTAGAGCAGGTAAAGCTGTTCTGAGTCTGGCTTCATAGCTTGTGATGTTATGGACTTTTTTTTGGGACCTGTGAAAGATCTGAAATTATAAGAAAAATTCTGTGTGTGTGTGTGTGTGTATTTCTGTTTGTGTATCTTTGTAACAAGATAAACAGTGTAAGAATTTTCAGAACCGGGCCTCCCCGGTGGCGCAGCGGTTGAGCGCTGGGTTGCGAAGCTGCCCGCGGCCTCTGCTGCGCCGGTTCAATCCCCGGCTGCTCCCCACCCCGGCCATCGGAGGAGGGTCCCACATGGCGCGCAGACCTCTCCTGCCGCCCGCTGCTCCCCTCAGCAGTGTACTTCGGTCCTTCTGCCTGCTCTGCTCCCCGCTCTGGCTCTGGTGAATTCTCTCACCCTCCCGCGCCTCTGACTGTACCCAGTGCTTGTATAAATAAAAATAAATGAATCTTAAAAAAAAAAAAAGAAGTAATTAAATAGATTGGAAAAGAACAAACCTAGAATGGTTATAGTCCATTTCCAAATTGTAGGAGGGAAATTTTGAAAGAAAAGTCTAAATGGAGATAGAGAGGGGAAGAAAATAGAGGGGTGTGTGGGTGAAGAACTTTCTAGGGGTTTTGGGACTGAGGAGAGGCCACAGGAATAGTCACCAATTTGAATATGTGCAGTGCAAGGCTTGGAAATGAAATACAGTGGGCCTTTATGAAGTATTTAAGATAAACTTAGACTTTACCAACCATCTTGAGGGAACCAACATCTCACTGAGTTCCCTCTGACATGACCTCCCCCAGCAGTGTTCCCCCAGAAGAAGAGCCTTCTAGGGGTTTTGGGTACAGTCACCAGTTTGATTCTGTGCTGTGCAGACATTGTGCAAGGCTTGGAAATGAACTACAGTGGGTCTTTTGGAGTACTTCAGATAAAGTTACACTTTAGCAACCATTATTGAGACGACCATCTAATTGCATTGCCTCTTACATGACACTCCCCCACTCCCAGTGCACCCAGGGCAGGGTCTGTACAGGGTCCTGCAGGGAAGGTCAGAGATGCTGGTGAAGGGAGATCTGAGCCTCCTGAGCCTGAGTCACAGATAGGGGGACTGTGGGAGAGGGGCCTGGGAACCAGGAGTGCGAGGACCCTCCTGAGAGTCTCCCTGGTTCCCCCTGGGCTCATTTCCACATAGTGAGGATCACAGAGTCATCTTCACCATCATTCCAGCCTCTGCTGAGTTTGTGTCTCATGTATTTTAACATAAACTTGTCTTTGCCATCCAGAAAGAATGATGTGTTTGAATGAAACACCATAATACACCAGAATCAATATTTTGATACTGACAGTTTCACAGATACAAGTATGATCTCATATCATTTATAAAATGTAACAACAATTTTTGACTTAACGTTTTCCTACAAAAATTACCTGACTAGTGCAGTGCAGTGCATACACATTCCTGGGCACACTGTGTCTCACGTTAAATGCCACTTGGTTTTCTCCTTTTGTTCCTGCTGTTCCTGTTTCTGTTCTCCTCCACACCCTCTTTTTTTATTGTTGTATAAAAGAAGTGTGGTGCAGAGTATTACAGTTGGATATCAAATAATGTCTTCTTGAAAACAAATAAATTTAAAATCATATTTTTTCTCAAAGAGCCCACTCATTGCATGTGATCTTGTTTCTCATCAAGCAAATCAGTATAGACAGAAATGCCAGTATCTGGCTGAACTTATCCAGTGTGGTTGGTGTCACACATTTATACACAACGTGTACAAGAAAATGTTGTCCCTTATGTCTATAACTGCGGATCCTGAGTTCCCTTTTCTCACCTCTCTCCTCACAGAGTTTGGAAACTCAAATTCTCCCCTGATGGCCTCTCTGAGTCTTCATATGTACCCAACCTGAGTGTTGGTGAATGATCTGAATTTCTTCTCCCCAAGGCAGGTGTGGGGTGGGGGATGACATGGCCTTGGGACAGTGGAAAGAGTGGCCTGTGCTCCCCTTTCAGTCATTTCAGGGGTTCCCCAGGGGCCACTGGTCTAAGAGCCTGTATGGCACATGCTAAGGAGGGCAGGGCACATCCCATCTGGTCATTAGGGCTTGTGGGTGACCCTCCCTCCACAGCAGAGTCAGGGTCTGGGTCTGTCTCTGGTCAGCAAATTGATGAACCTTCTGGTTCCTTCCTCCTGTCCCACATCCTTGTCCCCCTTTCCTCACCCGTCCTTCCCTCCCTGCCTGCTCTCCAGGCACCTATCTTTCCCTCCACCTCCCCCCAGAGCGTTGGACACTTCGGTGTCCTCATCTTTCCACATGCATCCTGGGGTAGTGGTGCTCCCTCCAGACCCTCCCCTGCCAGGGCCTTGCTCACCTACCTGGGCCCCCACATGGGGCATCAGAGCTCCAGCTGCTGCTGAAAAACGTCACCACACCCTCACACGCCTGCAGGGCAGACACCTGAGACCATGTCCTGGGACTAACTCCAGGGTCTGGCAGCTCCTTCCTTCCAGGAGCCCCTTCCTCTCCCAGGATCTTAGGGCCCCCTGCATTGACTGGGGACCCCATCCTCTGTCTACACAGCCTGCCGTGCAGCCTCTTTATGGCCCTGCTGCCGTCACCATGTGACTGTCTCTGAGCACAGGCGCAGGGTCACGGCTGTTAAAGCTCATGTGATTGGTTCCACCTGGTGATCCACAGTAACATCCCTGTTTCCAGGTGCCGTCTCTGTCCCACCTGCAGATTTCTCTTTTCTCTGTTACGGACACATATTTACAGGGTCATGAGATTAGGACATGGACATCTCTGGAGCCATTAATTTACTTAGAGAAGTTTTTCTTGGAAGCTTCCATCTCTCTAATCTATTCTAGGCGGAATCCAGTATGTCTGTGTTCTCCTTACAGTAGATTTTGTTCCCAGTCTATGTTGATGTGCAGAGATGTCAACAGTGTTTGAACTTCTCAGTGTGTGTCTATGTTTCCTACTCTGCATGTCTCTCTCCCCCTAGACCCCTCTCCACCCCCTCGTGAGTGGGCAGGGCCCTGTGTTGAGTGTCCTGAGTCTCCTCACTCATGTCACAGTCACCACCACATGCAGCTCAGTCACCTTGTTTCATTCTTTCTCTCTCTCCCTCTCTCTTTCTCTCCCCTGTTTGACAAACAGATTTATTCACAATCAGAGGGAAAAGCTCTGCCCACCAGCCCCCACATCTCCAGGCTTCCCCAGGCCTTTTCTGTCCCAGGAGGCAGGAGCATCAGGATGCACACAGGCCTGGGCTGGTTGTAGCTCTAAGACTCATGTCCTAGAAAGAAGTGGTATGTCCTGGTCTGTTAGTTCTTCATAAGCACATGCAGTCCTGGGCATTTCATCTCCATAAAACCTGTTCAAGAAAACCTAGTTTCCAGGATGGGCCTATGGCTGGTGATTCGAAAAGTATAAAGTGATGGTCATGTCTGGGTAAAGACCTTTCTTTTCAGTGTTATCCAGCCTCTCACCCCTGAGTATTAAGCTTTATGTCTTAAACATGGGAAATTTGCAGCATAAAAACTGTGTGTGTCTGTGTGTTTGTGTGTGCACACGCGTGTGTGTGAATTTAAAAGTTAAATGCATCCACTAAATGTTTCCAAATATTTTCCCCTGTGAACTCTGTGTCACTTCCTTGTAGAAAACTAGGCATGGACCCTGATGTGTGAGTATCTAGAGTCCCTCACGTGCCGTGTGTCTCTTGCAGATTGGCGGAAGGAGCAGTTTCAGGCCTGTGAGTGACTCTGTTCTCTCTGGGGCTGCTCAGCTTCTGGCCTTTCCTTCTGTTCTCTGTGTGGGCACAGACTCTGCACCCTCCATGGGGGTGGGGTGGGTGCAGCTGTGATGTCACATAGCCGGGGTAGGGGGGGACTGGTCATGGGTGCTGAAGGGTTTCCTTAGTCCTTGAGGTCCAGATGGGTCCCCAGGGGTCCTGTGACATATTTGACCCCCAATAATCTTATGGCTCCTTCTCTTGCTTAGGGACTGTGCGCTGGGGTCACCAGGCTCTCATTTCAGGGAACATATCCCTCTCCCCATAAAGCTGAGTATCTGGGGTGAGGAGGTGTGTGCCCTTGTTATGTCAGGCTGGCGTATGGGTTCTCTCTCCGCAGGGCCTGTCACTTTGGATCCAGGTTCTTGCCACAGCAGAATCGTCCTCTCTCATGACAACAAGAGTCTGACCCATCATCACGATGGAATAGAAGGAGGATACAGTGTTTGTGGTCTTGAGGGCATCACATCAGGGCGCTGTTACTGGGAGGTAGAGGTCAGGAGTGGAGACATTAGCAAGTGGGCACTGGGGGTCTGTAGGGAAGATGTAAAAATTACATATGGTCCTCATTCCCCACTGAAAGGGAAATGGGTTATTGCCCGAATCAATAACTTTTTCCAAGCCCTTACTGACCCTCGTACTCTACTACCCTTTAAGAGGGTTCCCCACAGGGTGGGGGTTTTCCTGGACTATGATCAGGGGGACGTCTCCTTCTATGACATGACTGCTGGCTCCCACATCTTCTCCTTCCCTCCTGAGTCCTTCTCTGGGGCTCTCTTTCCATATTTTGTCTGCCGATTAGGAGACGTGTCCATGACCCTCTGCCCCCTGGCGGCTGGGCCCCAGAAGCCCTCTGTGCCCATGAACAATCCTCCTTCTCTGGAGGAGCCTGTGAGTCCCCCAGGGGAGGGGATCCCCTCAGGCTCTGGTGTGGATGGGGCTCCCCCAGGGCCTGAAGACCCCCTCCTCCCCTGCACCCATGAGACCATGTCCCCATGAGGCCCCTCCCTGTCCAGCCCTGCCCTGGGCTCTTCTTGGGGCTGCAGGTTCCCTGTGGACAAACCTGTGAGTGAGTCCTGGATGTTGGAATCTCGTCCTCCTGATCTGGGTGCAGATTCCTGGGCTGTGGCTGAGAGAACAGTCAGGTCAGGCCTTGTGCTGAGACGTAACTTTGAATCCCATTTAGGGCAGGATGAATTTTTCCATGGGAAAACTTTTTATTTGGTAAAGAAAATATTTACTAGGGATTTTATGCTGTTAGGCAAGAAAGGGGATGAGCTCTGAATGATTCTCCTAAATTTATTGGAATTTACTTTACCCAACTTGACTTTGTTTGAAGGAAACTAGAGCCTAATGGAGAGAGCCCAGATCTATTTTTAGGGTCTGGACTATCTGATCAGAAAACATCTGCCTTCAAAATATTTGGGGAAATGGCAGATGATGGACTTTTAGAGGAGCCTAATATTCTGTTATCTGCTTCCTAGTCTGGAATGGATGAAATACACTTAATTTTATTAAACTTGATGAACTTCTATGACCAGAGATAAACTTGTGGTGTGTTAATTTGGTGACCTCAGGAGAAGGATCTGATTCCTCTTTCGTGTCAATGCCATTTGCAAAGGAGATAATAGCTCTCTGATTTAAGATGAGAATAAAGAAGAGACTTTCAGACTCGGGGTGACTTGGGGAGCTGTGACCTGAGCTCCAAGGACCCCTGTGCTGACTTGGTCCTTCCATGTCCTGTCACAAGGGTCACGGGAACCACAGCTGCCAGAGGAAGCAGGATCCTGAGCCCCAGACCTGCAGGGAGGAAGGTGTGATCCTCCCCCAGGGGACACTAATATGGTTCTGGTGGGAGGAGAAGACAGAAGGGGAAGTGGGGGAGTCATACATCATGATGGTTTTTAACTGTAAGAGATTGTAATAATTTTAACAATTTATCTTGTTGTGTTTGTTAATTTGTATTTATTACCCATTGTCTTCATTTGACATCTTCCCTTGTGCTTTTATACAAGTAGATGTAGTTTATGTTTATAATATAGTTTTGGGTAACAATAGATAAAAGTATTGTGAGCAATTTTGAGAAATACCTAATATGACATGTTAGATACAAAAATTGAGGCTGTCTCTCCCCTCATTTTGGGGGAAAGGTGAGCACTTCTTCACTTGTTAAGGAAGCTTTCTCTTGATATTTAAAGATTAGCTGTGTATACATTGTGACTGTGGGGCTGAGGAATCAAATGTGTGGACTCTCCCGTCACCCATTTACTGCCGTTGCTGTGGGAACAGTCAGGTCAGGCCTTGTGCTGAGCCCACAAATGGTCAAATCGACTGACTTGAACCTGTTTGGGATAGGAAGAATTTTATCCTGGGAGATTATTTCTTTTTTCATAAAAAAAAATATATATATATATATTTCAAGGGGTTTTCATACCGTTTGGACAAGGAAGGGAATGAGCTATGAATTTGTGTCCTAAATTAACTGGAGTTTTATCTAACTTGAGCTTGTGCTGAGGAATGCAGATGTTTAAGAATACCTTATGTTTATGATGTATTTTTTGGGTAGCAGATGAACAATTGAACTGTGACTGAACTTGAAAAATAATTAAGATAGACACAACAAAGATTGGCACTGTCTGTTTTGGAGACGTGTAAAGAGAGCTTTCTCTTGGTAGTTAAAAACATAATTGTGTTGTGTGGTTGTTCACGTGTGTGTTAATTGTGCATATGGGGCTGAGTAGTCACAGGTGTAGACTCTGCCCATCACCCATGTATCACTTCCTGGCCTACATTCCCCACGTGCCCTCCCGTGTGACCTGGAGCTGGACCCCAGAAGTGTGCCCCTTTGCCACCTGCACAGTGTCAGGATGAGCCCTGGAGGGGACACTCCAGTCACAGCCAAGGACATGCGTCTCTCCTGGTCTTGCTGCTTTTCTTCTGGATCCTGTGATGGGATATTTGTCATATTCAAGATGTACCCTCAGCTATTATCCATGAAATTTTTCCTTCTATTGTTCTGAAAAACTATTAAAAACTGATAAATGAGTAAGGTGTGTGTCATGTCTTTTGATCTAATGGGGTATTACAGAGATTTTGTGCTTAGATTCAAACTTATGTAACTATTTAGAAAATGTACAAGGTTTGACTTGGGTTTTATCATTAAGTAAGGATGTGTTTGCTGTGAAGTCACATGCTGTCTGTAAAGCAAAAAAGAGAATTCCAAAGAGTATATATTTTTTTATTCATAGATATTACCACTTTTGTTCTTTCTTAGAATATTTTATTTTAAGTTGCTTTCCTGCTGTACAATAAAGGATCTATTCCTCAAAATCCTCTTTGTAGCACGTTGCAATAATACCAGTACTGATACTGATTAATTAACAATATTAATTGTGGGCCTCCTTGGTGGTGCAGCGGTTGAGCTCTGGGTTGCGAAGCTGCCCGCAGCCTCTGAAGTGCCGGTTCGATCCCCGGCTGCTCCCCGACCACCAGAGGAGGGTCCCGCAAGGTGCGCAGACCTCTCCTGCCGCCCGCTGCTCCCCTCAGCAGTGTACTTCGGTCCTTCTGCCTGCTCTGCTCCCTGCTCTGGCTCTGGTGAATTCTCTCACCCTCCCGCGCTTCTGACTGTACCCAGTGCTTGTATAAATAAATAAATAAATCTTTAAAATATATTAATTTTTTAAAATATATTAATTTTTTATGTATTTGTCTGAGTCATGTTTATGATTTCATAAAAAATTACACAAGATTACTTATTTTAAGACATTTTTATACAGGAAACTTTGTATGATTATAATAGAAAACTTTTATGCTAGCAATTTTATTTTATTTTTAAAAAATTATTTATTTATTTATACAAGCACTGGGTACAGTCAGAAGCGCGGGAGGGCGAGAGAATTCACCAGAGCCAGAGCAGGGAGAAGAACAGGCAGAAGGACCGAAGAACACTGCTGAGGGGAGCAGCGGGCGGCAGGAGAGGTCTGCGCGCCATGTGGGACCCTCGCCGGTGGCCGGGGATCAAACCGGCACTGCAGAGGCTGTGGGCAGCTTCTCAGCCCAGTGCTCGACCGCTGCGCCACCAGGGGCGGCCCTATGCTAGTAATTTTAAATTAAATGCATTAACCCCCCCCCACTTTTAACATAAAAATGAGAAACTGAAATATCAGTTATAATATAGGTAACTTCCCCTCCCTGATAGGTTGAGGAGCAGCCTGAGGAGAGGAGGAGACACCAGGCCTCAGACAGGACGGGGTATACCCTGGGTCTAGACTGCAGCTGCTCATCTGACACTCATGGTCCTTCTCACCTCAGGAGCTTGTCCACCCCCAGCTGAGCACCACAGTCCATGTCCCCAGAGTCCTGGGCGGGGCTTGTCCCCTTGTCCTCTGTGAGCTGATCCCCATCCATCTCCCCCTCTTCTCTCTTGCTCTCTGGGCTCAGGGAGAAGTCATCTGAGGAGGTGAGATGTTCGTCCAGAGGGAGAGGAGCCCCCGAGTGGGCAGGTTGGAGGCACTTGGGAGAGTCCTCAGCATCCTCCTCCCAATATGGCTTCTGATTCCTCTCATGGGGACACCAATCCTCTCCCAGCTCTGCGGGGACCATGTCATCACTGTGATTTCAGGCAGAGCAGACATGGCTCCCTCAGCCCTGGTGGTGCTCCTGTCTAATACTCCCATGGGTCCATCTTCTGTCCTCCCTATTTCCTTGCTTCCTCCAATTTCCCCCTTCTGACAGTCACATGACCTTTCCCAGGCACCTGGAGGGATCTATCATATCCTGTGTTGATCAGGAAGATGATCCATGTTACACCTGACATTCTCTCAGGTACCCCAGAGACATGAACCCCAAGTTTGGAATCTGCCTCTGACCAGCTGACCTGGGAAGCCAGAGGTCACCCTGCTCCAGAGGAGGAGTGTCCCCTGCTGAGAGCAGCCCCAGGGCAGGAGGCCTCACCCTGCATGGGGAGGGGAAGGGAAGGCCCAGGACCAGAGACAGGAGCTGGTCTCTGGTGGGTGGGGGGGCAGGATCCATGATGAGAGCAGTGCAGGGGGCAGGGTGTGGGAAGGGAAGAGGGACAGAGGGGACCTGTAGGGTGAAGCCAGGACCCTTGGGAGGAGCCTCAGCTCACTGCGGATGATATCGAAAGCCCACTTCAGTTTCCTTCAGCCAATAAAAGGAAACAGTTTGAGGAAAAGGAAAGTGGTTAATTAGTCCACAAATGAGGGCAGCAGACTCATGTCTGAAAGACAGCCGTCCTGCTCTTTGACAGAGGGCAGCGGTATTTATACAAAGGGAAAAAAAATGGAGATGGGCTGGGGTCTGCAAAGGGCAGGGGGTAAGATCCAGCACTGAGAAGTGGGCTCCACCTTGTTTTTCTTTAATAGCTGATGTTTAGCATTCTCTTTCTTTTTTTTTTTTCATTTTAATGTCTTTTTTATTTAAATATTTTATCTAATATAATTTATACATCTTTTTTCATCTTTGCACAATGTATACATTTTCAATTTGGTTATATCCACCATACATTTGAACCTCCCTCCTTATTTTGACTCTAGTCCTTCCTTTCCCCGTCCCACCTTCCACAACCATTAGTGTGTCTCCGGTTTATAGTTGCTTGTTGATTTTGATTTTTACTTTGTATTGTTAGTCTTTTT
The DNA here is from genome assembly GCF_964194135.1 of Talpa europaea. Classification (NCBI taxonomy): domain Eukaryota; kingdom Metazoa; phylum Chordata; class Mammalia; order Eulipotyphla; family Talpidae; genus Talpa; species Talpa europaea. The sequence goes on along the minus strand of NC_140068.1, from coordinate 102,985,191 downwards.
CCTGGTCTCTTATTTAGGATTTCTAAATTCCTGCAATGAGTGAGACCATCTGGTATTTTTCTTTTTCTTTCTGACTTATTTCGCTGAGCATTATCCCTTCCATCTCCATCCATGTTGCTGCAAACTGCATGTGTTTATCTTTTTGATTGCTGAGTAATATTCCATGGTGTATATGTACCACATCTTCTCGGTCCAGTTATCTATTTTTGGGCATTTGGGATGCTTCCATAGCTTAGCTATAGTAAATAGTGCTGCTATAAACATAGGGGTGCGGGTGCCCTTTGGAATTACTGTTTCTGTGTCACTTGGGTAAATACGTAGGAGAGGAATTATTGCTGGATCATATGGAAGCTCTATGTTTAGTAGGTCAAGAAATATCCACACAGCTCTCCATAGTGGTTGGACCAGTTTACACTCCCACCAGCACTGCAGGAGAGTTCCTTTTTCTCCACACCCTCGCCAACATTTGTTGTTGCTAGTTTTTTGTTTTTTTTTTTAATATGTGCCATTCTCACTGGTGTGAGATGGTATCTCATTGTAGTTTTGATTTGCATTTCCCTGATTACAAGTGATGTTGAACACTTTTTCACATGCCTTTGGCCATTTGCATTTCCTCTTCAGAGAAGTTTCTTTTTAGCTCCTCTGCCTATTTTTTGACAGGATTATTTTCTTTGTTTCTGTTGAGTCTCATCAACTCTTTGTAGATTTTTGTGATCTGTCCTTTATCGTTAGTGTGGTGTGCAAAAATGTTCTCCCAGTAGGTGGGGTTTCTCTTTGTTTTGGTTATTGTCTCTTTTGCTGTGCAGAAGCTCTTTAATTTGATGTAGTCCCAGCTGTTTATCTTTGCCTTCATTATCACTGCTTTGGGTGATGTGTCTGTAAAGATGTCTTTGAGGTGCATGTCATGTAGTGTTTCGTTATATTTTCTTCTATGTATTTTATGGTTTCGGGTCTTATGTCTAGTTCTTTAATCCATTTTGAGTTGTTTTTTGTGCATGGTGTGAGGTAGTGGTCAAACTTCATTCTTTTGCATGTAGCAACCCACTTTTCCCAGCACCATTTATTGAACAAACTTTCTTCACTCCAGTGCATATTCTTCGGTCCTTTGTCAAATATTAGTTGACCATAAACCTGTGGGTTTATTTCTGGATTTTCTATTTGATTCCATTGGTCTGTGTGTCTGTTCTTGTTCCAATACCATGCAGTTTTGATGATTATGATTTTGTAGTAGAGTTTGAAATCTGAGAGTGTGATGCCTCCATTCCCTTCTTTTTTTTCTTTTTCAGAAGAGCTTTGGCTATTCAGGGTTTTTGGTGATTCCATATCAATTTCATCAATAATTGTTCTGTTTCTTTGAAGAATGTCATTGAAATTTTTATTGGGGAATACCATTGAATCTGTATATTGCTTTTGGTAGGATGGCCATTTTGATGATGTTAATTCTTCCAATCCATGAGCAGGGAATGTCTTTCCATTTCTTTGTGTCTTCTTTTATTTCTTTTAACAGTGTTTTATAGTTTTCTTTGTATAAGTCCTTTACCTCTTTTGTTAGATTTATTCCCAAGTATTTGAATTTTTTTTTGTTTTAATAATAAAGGGTTTTTTTTTTTTATTTCTTATTCTTCAGATTTATCATTTGTGTATAGGAAAGCTACTGATTTTTGATTGTTGATTTTGTATCCTCCCACTTTACTAAACTGATTAATTAGTTGGATTAGTTTTTCTGTGGAGTTTTTGGGGTTCTCTATGTATATTATCATATCATCTGCAAATAGTGATAGTTTGATTTCTTCTTTTCCTATTTGGATTCCTTGTATGTCTTTCTCTTCTCTTATTACTCTGGATATTATATTGAAAAGCAGTGGTGAGAGTGGACATCCTTGTCTTGTTCCAGATCTTAATGGAAATACTTTCAGCTTTTTGCCATTGAGAATGATATTGGCTGTTGGCTTGTCATATTGGCCTTTATGATGTTGAGGTATGTTCCTTGTATCCCAAGAATTTCAAGGGCTTTTATCATGAATGGGTGTTGCACTTTGTCGAAAGCTTTCTCAGCATCTATTGATATTTTCATATGGTTTTTATATTTCTTTTTGTTGATGTGTTGGATAATGTTGATTGATTTTCGGATGTAGAACCCTCCTTGGGTCCCTGAAATGAATCCTACTTGGCCATGATGAATTATCTTATGGATACATTGTTGGATTCTGATAGCTAAAATTTTTTTGTGGATTTTTGCATCAGTGTTCATTAGGGAGATTGGCCTGTAGTTTTCTTTTTTTGTGTTGTCCTTGTTCGGTTTTGGTATTAGTGTAATGTTGGCTTCATAGAACGTGTTTGGTATTGTCCCTTCCTTCTCAATTTTTTGGAAGAGTTTGTGAAGGATAGGCACTAATTCGTCTCTAAATGTTTGTTAGAATTCATTTGTAAATCCATCAGGTCCTGGGCTTTTGTTTTTGGGGAGGTTTTTGATTACCATTTCAATTTTGCTACAAGTAATTGGTCTGTTTAGGTGTTCTATTTCTTCTTTCTCTAGCTTTGGGTGATTGCAGAGTTGTAGGAATTTGTCCATCTCTTCTAGATTGTTGAACTTCTTTCCATATAACTGTTCATAGTAATTTATGATTATTCTTTTGATTTCTTCTGTGTCCATTGTGATTTCTCCTCTTTCATTTATGATCTTGTTTATTTGTGCTTTCTCCCTTTTTTCCTCTTTGTGAGCCTGGCTAGGGGTTTGTCTATTTTATTTATTTTTTCAAAGAACCAGCTCTTGGTTTCATTGATCTTTTGGATTGTTATTATTTTTTTTTTAGTTTCAATTTCATTTATATCTGCTTTAGTTTTTATTATTTCTGTTCTTCTACTGGTTTTAGGGTTTTTTGTTGTTCTTTTTCTAGTTCTTTGAGCTTTGAAATTAGGTTGTTTCTTTGAATTCTTTCTTGTTTCTTGATGTGAGCTTCTATTGCTATATATTTTCCTCTTATTACTGCTTTTGCTGCATCCCATACATTTAGGAAATTGGTGTTCTCCTTGTCATTCAACTCAAAGAATTTTTTAAATTCTTCTTTAATCTCCTTTTAGTCCGGTGGTCTTCCAGTAAGTGTTGGTTTCAATTGCCATGAAGTAGGAGAATTCCTTGCCTTCTTTTTATGGTTTATTTCTAATTTGATACCTTCATGGTCAGAGAAGATGGTTGGTATGATTTTGATCTTGGTGTGCCTGTTGATGTTTGTCTTGTGTCCCAGTATGTGATCGATCCTGGAGAATGATCTGTGTGTGCTTGAGAAAAATGTGTCCTCAGATTTTTTTGGGTTTTGTGTTCTGTAGATGTCTGTTAAGCCCAAGTGCTCTAGATCCTTATTAAGAGCTTTGGTATCCTTACTTGTTTTTTGTCTCGTTGATCTATGCATTATTGATAGTGGTGTATTGAAGTCTCCTACTATGTATGTGTTTTCTCTGATGTCTGTTTTCAAAGATGATAATAGTTGTCTGATATATTTTGGTGCTCCTTCATTTGGTGAGTATATGTTAATGAGTGTTATTTCTTCTTGAAGTATTGTCCCCTTGATCATAATGTAGTGACCATTGGGGTCTCTTTTTACCTTTTTGAGTTTGAAATCTGTTTTATTTGATATAAGTATTGCTCTTCCTGCTTTCTTTTTTGGTCCATTTACTTGTAGGATTGTTTTCCATCCATTAACTTTGAGTCTATTTTTATATTTTGTAGTTAAATGTGTTCCCTGGAGACAGCAAAAGGTTGGGTGTTGTTTCTTAATCCAGCCTGCAACTCTGTGTCTTTTTATTGAAGAGTTTAGTCCATTTACATTTAGAGTTAATATTGATATGTTAGCATCTGTATTTACCATTGTGTTTGTCTTTCCTCTGGTTTTATTTATTTATTTATTCTTTTAATAACTTTTTTTTGTTTTTGGCCTTCTTTCATTGTTATTCATCCCTCTGTTGGTTCTGGCTTTAGGACTCCTCGCAGTATTTTTTGGAGTGGGGCTTTAGTTGTAATGAAATTTCAGAGTTTCTGTTTGTCTGGGAAGGTCCTTATTCTTTCTTCATAGAGGAAGGAAAGCTTTGAGGGATAGAGTATTCTTGGTTGATAGTTGTTGTCTTGGAGTCTGTTGACTATGTCCCTCTACTCTCTCCTTGCCTGTAGTGTTTCTTTGGAGAAGTCTGATGTCAGTTTGATTGTTTTTCCTTTCAATGTTATCTGTTTCTTCCCTCTTGTCAGCTTCATTATTTTTTCCTTGTCTTGGATTCTTGGGAGCATTACTATTATGTGTCTTGCTGTATTTTTCCTTTTGTCATGGAAGTTTGGTGTTCTTCTTGCTTCTTGTATGTCTATTTTTAGCTCCTTTGTGTTTGGGAAGTTCTCATCAATTATTTCCTTGAATATTTTGCCTGTCCCTACGTCTCTCTCCTCTCCTTTGGGATTCCTATAACTCTTATATTTCCTTTCCTCATGGAGTCAGATAGTTCCCGAAAAATCTTTCTTTGGTCTTTTTCCTTTGTACTTCTCTTTCCTTTTCTGTTTTTTTTTTTTTAATTTCTGTGTCTTCAAGAGTAATTATTTGTTCTTCCATTTCATCTATTCTGCTTTCATTGCTTTTCCTAGAGTTCTTTAGTGCCTCCATTAATTCTTTGATCTCCTGCATTTCTTTTACTTCCCTCTTTAGGGATTCAATTTCATTCTTCTTATTTTTCATTATTTTCCCCTTATCATTGTTTTCCTTTATGACTTCCTTCAGATTTTTAAACATGACAATTTTAAATTCTCTTTCTGGAAGACTCAGGAGTTCTTCCAAGTCACTGTCATTGCCATCTGGTGGGTGGTTTACTTTTTGTGGTGTGTCTTTGTCCTGAGGAGTTGCTAGGTTGCATGTAGTTTTTCTTCTCCCTGCTGCCTGTCTTCTAATTTGCCGTATGCATTGGGACACTGTGCTGCTGATACTGCCCAGCATCTTTTTGGTGTGCTCTTTGTTGGGTTTCAGAAACTGGTGGTCCAAATGAGTCAAATACTGTTATGCCAGAAGTCTAGTGAGGCAGTGATACTTTGAGTATGCTAAGAGTCGCTGTCACAAAAAATATTTCTTCCTTCTGTGTTTAATTACAAAGGTGTGTCTTGAAGTCCCACAAACTTCCCTGAGGGTGGGGCAGCTGGATTGCACTCTGGGTTCCAAAATAACTGGATCCCCTTCTGGGCTCCAACTTCCTGGCAGGTGGTACTAGGCTTGTGGGGGTCATAAGCTCAACTCTGACTGTGCAGGGAACCTACTCCCTCTGGCTCCACGGGTAACCTTCCTCCAGTTTCAAGCAGTCTTTATTGAAGAAAGGTCCCTGTTCTAAAATGGCAATACGGGTATGCACTTCCGTGCGGGCCTGGTCTGCCCTGGCCTGGGGTGCCGCTCCCCCTCTGGGCTCGGACTGCTGGCCACAAGAGGCCTGGCATGGGTGAACTTCACAGCTCACCTCTGGCTCAGCCGGGAGCCTTCTGCTGGTTTCAAGCGGTCTTTATTGAAGAAAGGTCCCTGTTCTAAAATGGCAACACAGCTACGCACTTCCCTGCGCACCTGGTCTGCCCTGGCCGTGGGTGCCCGCTCCCCCTCTGGGTTCAGACTGCTGGCCAGAAGGTGCCTGGTGTGGGCAAACTACCCAGCTCACTTCTGGCTCGGCCCGGAGCCTTCTGCTGATTTCAAGCAGTCTTTATTGAAAAAAGGTCCCTGTTCTAAAATCAACTTTCTCGTTCTTGAAATGCAAAAGTGCTCATTTGGGAGAATGGCTCACAAAGATAAATCTATCAAACAAGGGGGAAATTGCAACAAATGGGGGAAATACAAACTGTTGATCTTGTTAATGCCCATCAAAGACAAACCTGTCAGGAAATAGGGGGAAGACAAATTTGTTAATGCCTGTCTAAGAGACTCGTCATTTGTAACTGTATCAAAACTTATATCTTAACTTTCCCAAAGGATGACAGGGCCCAGGGGTTTTACTCAATGAAACTGAAGGCACTTGAGCAGGCAGCCCTGGGTCCTGTGATAAGCAACTTGCTACATTTCCTGGGTTGTAATATGGGGATCCATGCTACTCTTGTCATCTGACAAAGGTCCGGGCATGGGGCAGATTCCTGAAAAGTCAGGAATCTCTGTAGCTGACCCCTGCTAGATTCTCCATGTTTATTTATGGATAGTTTCTACCATTGCTAAAATATGCATTTAAAAGTAAAACTGCAAACACTGATCAATCACTGAATAACCAATTTGATGACTAATGGCATTGCATGATACAAATATTACATTTTTTATAAAATTAGTAGTCCTATGCTAAAAGGCAGCAATTCAACATTTGGCCTTACATTAACAAGTGAAAAAACTTCTGGGAACAAAAGGCTGTAAACATCCCTTGGCCAAGTCTTTTAGTATGCAGGTGTGGCCATTTGAGGCAAGGGCTAATTGGAGAATGAAATTATTTTAATTTAAAGTTAAAAATAACAGTTGAGTGTCAGAGGTGAGCCAGGCTCCAAGTATAAGAAAACTCCTTATCAGCCAGGATGTGCCATAGCATACTCCTGCTGAATTATTCCTGTTTGTTTAGGGCTAATTCCCATGGATGTAGTAATTGGTATGGTAACTGTTAGAGTGTACATTCAAGAATAAGACAACAGCAATTTTGTGACTGGTTTAGCTAGCTATAACCATCTTTGGCCCTGCATCTGATAAAATATTTGTAATTCCTTATAACTACAAACAACAATCAGCAATCTTACAGAGAAAGGAATTTTCCCTTGATCAAAATGTTAAATATGGAAACTAGACTGACTAGATAAGTAGAGATGTGATAGGAAGAAAACTATTTGTTTAGATTAGGAAATTCCTCCCTTCATTGAGAGCTGGGGGCTAGGGAAGAGTCCCTGCGGCTTGCCTGGCATTAATGCCCTCCAGGCCCTTGGTTCCTTAATATCCAATCAATATTATAACAATATACTATAGATAATGACTTCTATATAAAAGCCTTCTATTTTGCTTTAATCAATTGGTTATATTTTAGTCTAAACTTTATAGGTTAGTTAGGAAAAATCCCTTTGTCTCCCTTCCCCCAGGTAACTTCCTGCCCTTTGTTTCCTCTGGCCCTTAGTTAATCCCTTTGTGAGGGAGCACCCCCAATATAAAACAGGTTGCCTGGCTGTGGGTCCTCAACCACACGCTTAAAAAGGGACTTATTAATACTCCACTACAGACACACACAAAAGGTTAATTAAAGGTTATTTACAAGGGAAAAGGAATTGAGGAAATGTACAACTCAGGGAGAAAATAGGGAAATAAAGTCTTCAATGCGTCCTACCCAATCCGCCAACCTGGAAACCCAAAGGGACTCTCAGAGCTGGCCATGTGCTGCAGGCTGGCGGGGAGCTAAGAAGGGGAATCCCCCAAAGCCCATGTGTCTGGTTTTATACCAAACCTGGCTGCTTAACCCCACCATCAGGTTCCAGCAACCTTCCCTTTGGTGGTGATGGGATTTGTAGTTCCCAGCGTCTTTTGGCTTTGATCTGGAGTGGGGGTGGAGTCCACAAAGCCTGTATGGAATTAGCTTTAGGACATCCTTTTCCCCCTAATAATTCTCCCCTTTCACTTTTTGCCACCATTTCCATGGTGACAAAGATCGAATACATGATGTTGGGATGTAGTCTCAGATTAAAATTTTTACCTGGTTCCAGTGTGAAAGAAAACCAGTCCCTCCAGGTATTGTCCATTGTGGAAAGCAAAAGTCCTCCATTCCTGGAAAAAAAGTTCATCAGTCCAAGCCAAAAAATAAATGAAAAAAAAAAATCTGGAGGCATTAGCCAAAAAAGACAGCAAACACGTCAAAATCACAGGAAAAAAAATCTTAAAATGGCTCAACTGATGTAAAACACAAATTTTCTTAACCTTGATCCCAAACTTTTAACAGCATAGCAAAAATTTGCAGACTAAATCTACTTTTAAACCACTTTACTGATTTTTGCTAAAATTGCAGGGCAGAATAACTAAATAGCAATTTTTAGCTTGCTTTATTGGAATATTCCATATAGAATCAGAGCGAACCGTTGGCATCTGGTCCATGGAGGCTTCAGGAACAAAGTTGGTCTCATCAGATTTCACTTGGCCCTTCCTCTTCTCAAGGGTACCAGGACTTTTTTGTGGGCCAGGTTGTCCAGTCCTGCCAATGGAGGCAAGCTTCCTCACGTTCTTTCGAGGCCTCTGGAACCCTGCGAACAAAGCAAACAGGTTCTCCTCTTCTTGGTTCAGCTCTGTTTCAACTTTCTGGAAGAGCTCCACACAAAGCCACACAATCAAACTCATGTCCCATTGTTTTTAGTTTAAGCAGACAAAATCCCTATGGAAGTTATGCAAAAACAGAATCTGATGTAAGTAGTAAAATATTACTACCAAAATTTTTATGCTATGTTGGTATCAAGGGGAGAGAAAATGCAAACACAGGTTAGCTTTGCTGGAAAAAAAAAAAAATTGTAACCTTGCTGCAGATCCTGGTCACCAAAACAAGAAAACTTTGTGGATTCAGTACAAAATGCAAAAAAAAAAAAAAAATTACCAGTATTATGTCAAAGAAAACTTAGTAAATATCAGGTGTATTACCAGTTCTGTTAGTCCTTTGTAGGAAAGTTTACTCTCAAGAGGTCCATCAATGGGAATCTGTTGAGACCTTTTCTCCCTACATTTCCAAAAACAATTTCTGTAGATATTAAACAATTGAAGTATACAATATTACAAGGCAACAATCACCATTGACAATTTACATACATATCAGGTACTAAGAGATTTTATACACATTTTAGAAAACCACTGTTAACATTTCTGTACATGCCAAAGTTTTATTATTTTCCCAAGTGACAATGCTTCCCTTCCAGTTTTACTTCATGAGGTAAAAGCCAAATAGAACAAATTCATCTAATGCCTTTCCCAGGAGGAAAGGGAGTAACTTTGTGGAGTGTCTCAGGAGCTCTACTGAGGTTCCACAAAATTTATTTGCATCTGCCAAATGACAGGCTATCATATTTGCACTTGAATTTAGATTTCTGGGAAGTTTTGCCATAAATGTCAGAAAAACAACAGAAACAACAATATTCAATCTCTATGAAGGCACCGGCTTAGTTCAGTAGTACAGTGTTGACAATCAAACCATAACCTTTAGTTTTTCTCATAACTGGAGACATTTTTGTTTTTTTTTTTCCCATGACTATGGGCACCACGTATACCAATTTGTCAACCACTGGAGGTCAAGACAAGGACACAAGGAAAGGACATACAGACATAGAACATATAGACACAAAGAGCTCTTTAGTTACCATTCTATCACGTGTGGGATATCTCATACAAGTGCAGTTTCACTCAGAGGCCAAATTAACAAAACAAAACAAAAAAAATAACAAGCAGAGGAAACAAAAACCCTCAAAGTTAAAAAAAAAACATTTCTATGTAAAAAATATGCTGCCAGCACACGCATGATCCTAGATGTTATTTCACGTCTCCTAAACTTTGAAAGGAAGTAGATTGGTTAGAGCATGTTACTTCCCCCCCCCTCAGGGTGTCTTCAGAAAAAAATGAGTCCTTGGGTATCCTGCAACAATAACTGGAAAAGAAGTAAGTAACATTCAAGTTTTTTTCTGTTTCTTAAACAAATATCTCAAGTCCTCAATGGGTTCACAAGACCAGTGGGACTTCGTCTCTGGGTCAGTTCCTTCTGGTGCTTTCTTAACTCTGGAATGATGTACCAAGGGTTTGATGCCTGAAAGTTTCAAAGAAGTATATGTGCTCAGCAAAATGTCATATGGACCAGTCCATTTTTCTGACAGCTGGTTTTGGGTATCCCCACTCTGCCAGGTCTTCAGTAAGACCTGATCTCCAGGTCTGAAGGGGTGCAATGGTTGATCAGGAGGCATAGAGATCCTCGAGGTTGCAAAGTTGTGAATTACTGCCAGAACCTCCTGGATGTGTTTCACATATTGTGTGATCCGGCAATCTTGAGCTATTTCCGGACTGGCTTTCAGAACTGAGGCCTGGAAGGGTCTTTCAAACACAGTCTCAAAGGGGCTTAATTGTAGCCCTCTTCTAGGTGCCACTCTTATGCGGAGGAGGGCAAGGGATAGTACCTGGTCCCAAAGAAGCTATGTTTCTTGGCACAGTTTTCCCAAGGTTTTCTATAAGGTGTGGTTCATTTTCTCCGTTTGTCCAGAAGACTGCGGTCTCCATGCAGCATACAATTTCCAGTTGATCTGTAACGCACTGCTTACTGCATGAGTAACATCAGAGAAAAATGCTGGCCCATTATCACTCTGGATAGAGTCCGGCAACCCAAAGCAAGGAATTATCTTCTTCAGCAGCTGTTTGCAACCTCGGAAGCTTTTTCCGTCTTTGTGGGAAATGTTTCCACCCATCCCGAGAACGTGTCCACAAAAAACAATAGGTATTTGAAGTTGCCTGTTGTTCTAGTCATTTGTGTAAAGTCCACCTGCCAGTCCTCAAAAGGGCACTTGCCTCGATATTGAACCCCAATGGCTTTAGGGTGGGAGTCATTCTTGGGGTTATTCCTGGCATATAGTTTACAACCTTGGGTGATCCGTTGTGCTATTTTATGCAAATATGGTCCCTTCAAATATGGACACACTGTTTCTAATAAGGCATCTCTCCCATAGTGAGATCCTTGGTGAAGATGTTTTAGCACCGGATATACCAGGAGCTCCGGGACCAGTATCATCCCATAGGAGTTTACTCTCCAAGCAGAGCTGGGGTCAAACTCAGTAAATCCCCATGCACGAGCTCTCTCCTCATCCTGCTCGGTGTATTCAGGAGCATACTGAGTCAGGTCCACAAGAGGGATGAGTGCACTCTGGAGTGAGAAAGGGCAGCGGCCTTAGCCACCCGATCAGCGGCCCTGTTTCCCTTTGCCATGTCAAACCCGCCATTTTGTTGACCAGGACAATGCATCATGCAACAGCTGATGGTAAAGCTACTGCCTTTAACAAGGCCAGGATTTCTAATGGGTGTTTGACATCCTTGTTACCAGCAGTAAGAAGTCCCCGCTCATTCCAAATGGCCCCATGCCATTCTTCCCATGTGGAGAATGATAAAAGAGCATTTTGAGTCACTAAATATATTGACTCTTTTACCTTTTGAGAGTTCCAAGGCACGGGTCAGGGCTATTAATTCGGCTTTCTGCACTGATGTACCTGTCGGAAGAGCCTAGGCTTCCACGGTGTTCCGGAGTGTCACCACTGCGTATCCCACACTTCGACGGCATTGGTCCATGAAGCTGCTGCCATCTGTAAATAGCTCCCACTCTGGATCCCCCAGAGGCTGGTCAGTTAGATCTGGTTGGCTGGCATACACTGGGTCTATGGTTTCTAAACAGTTATGGATTAAAGTGTTATCCTCAGATCCGTCTGCATTGCTTGGAAGCAGTGTGGCAGGATTCAGGGAATTAGAAACCTGCAGTTTCACATTAGGATTGTCCAACAGAGCTGCTTGATATTTTCCCATTTGCCCAGCGGTTAACCAAAGTCCACCCTTCTGCTCCAGCAATGTCAAGACCTGATATGGCACACAAACAGTGATGGACTGAACCAAGGTAAACTTCTCTGCCTCGTGTAGGAGGTCACAAGTGGCAGCCACAGCACACAAATATGGAGGCCATCCATATTTAGTGGTGTGGTCCAATTGTTTGGACAGATATGCACCGTCTGCATTTCTGGCCCAAACAATTAGATCAGTACTCCTAGGCCAACCCCCTGTCTCTCATGTACATAAAGTCTGAATGCCTTCCTAAGATCTGGAAGCCCTAATGCTGGTGCTGAGGTCAACTTTACTTTTATTTCTGACATTTTGACATTCTGGAACTTTTGACATTCTGGAATCCAAGGCAAAGGTTCAGAGTCCAGGCCTTTGAGAACATCATAAAAGAGTTTGCTATTAGTCCAAAATTAGGAATCCAAATCCTACAAAACCCAGACATACCCAAAAATCTGCACAAATGTCACCAGTTCCTGGGGACTCTAAGGGCTGAAATTACCTGTTTTCTTATCATCATCAGGCTCCATCTGCCTTTCTTGATTTAAACCCCAAATATGTCACAGTTTGTTTGCATGTCTGTGCTTTGTTATGTTACACCTTGTATCCATATTCTGCCAGGTGGTTCATTACAACTATGGTATTTTCCAGACAAGATTCATAGTCTGGACTTGCAATCAATAAATCATCTACATATTGCAATAATACACACTGGTTTAGTTGAACCTTCCTGAGATCCCTGGCCAGTATTTCCCAAAAAATAGTTGGGGTGTTCTTAAATCCCTATGGAAGCACAGTCCAGCAATACTGGGGAGTGCCCTTGGACTAAGGGTCCTGCCACTCAAAGGCAAAAAGCAGTTGATCCTGGACATCTATTGGGATACAGAAAAAGGCATCCTTCAGGTCTAATACGGAAAACCACCCAAAGTCACCAGGTATGGCAGTTAATAGGGTGTGCGGATTAGGCACAGTGGGATGTAAATCCTGAACAATGTCGTTAATAGCTCTTAAATCTTGGACAAAACAGTACTCGCCTGTATGGGGTTTCTTCACTGGCAGTATCGGAGTGTTTTACGGTGAGCGGCAGAGCCAAATGAGTCCAGATTGAAGGAACCTTTTCAATACTGGCTCAATTCCCCTCAAGGCCTCCTCCTTTAAGGGGTATTGTTTCCTCCTCAGGTTTTTTCTCCCCTCTATCACTTCTATCTTTACAGGCTCTGCATTTTTCGCACGTCCGGAGTTCCATCAGCCCATACCCATTTACTAACTCTTTCAACAATTTCTGGAGGTAAAATTTCACCTTTTGGTGGAGCATCTTGAGTAAGTAACATCTGGAACCACAAGGCATGCTCTGGAGGTACCTGTAGGTGAACCTCTGATTTTTGGGTGAGAATATAATTTGTACATTGAGCTTATTTAAAAGGTCACGACCAAGTAGAGGGATTGGACACTCTTCCATGTACCGGATGCTGTGCTGGAGCTGTGTGGTGCCTAGCCAGCACTACAAAAGTTGTAGGAAGCCTTTCTGTTGTGGCCTCCCCTTAATCCCAATGACTGCTGCAGTCTCTTTGCTCATTTTAGTTAATTTCGAATTTAAAACTGAGTATGTTGCTCCGTGTCCACCAAGAAATCAATCAGACGATCCCCCACAGCGAGGGTTACCCCAGCCTCTGACGGGGTTATTTTAATGGGCTTAAGATCTAGTGGAGCACCCGGGTACCCCTATTCTTCATCTGAACCTTCTCCATGAACTATCATTTGTCTCCTTTCCTCCGCACTTGGCTCCAGATTCCTTCTACTCTGTCTATATTCCCTCCTATCTTCACCTGAAGCTCTACTCTGTGCTATCACTTGTCTCCTGTCCTGTGTGCTGGGCTCTTGATTCCTTCTCTGTCCATATTCTCTATCATCATCTGAGGCTCTACTCTGTGCTAACATTTGTCTTCCTTTCTCTCCTTGGTTCCTGGTTCTGTGTACTCCTCCTATATTTCCTCCTGTAACCCCTGTGTGAATCATCCTGCCATGATGTCCTCAGTCTTCTATCCTGCCTTCTGTAATTACTGTGTCTGTCGCTTCCCTGTAACCTGGGACAACTGTACTTCCAATGTCCCTCTTCCCTACAGAAAGCACACTGATCTCTTCCTAGGGGTTCACATCTCTGTCCATTACTGTTTCCCCAAAACTGTGTCTTGTGCTCTCTTTGTACAAAAACAGTTGCAGTTTTCATTCTCCTGTCCTCTCTCCTGTCCTCTCTATTATTGTAAACCTTAAACGCTAAGTCCACTTCCTGGGATGGACTCATCTCTGTGACGCCGTCTACCTTTGTTAACTTTTTCTTTATATCTGGAGCACTATATGTGAATGCCATAGTGATCAAACAAGCATTTTCTGGGGCATCTGGATTTATATTATTGTGGTTTGTATATGTCTGAACAATCCTCTCAGTGAAATCTGATGGATCCTCATTAGCCCCTTGTGCAAGTTCTAATATTTTGGCTTTTTTTGTTTGTCTGTTTGGGGAGTCCCTGCTCCAGTCCTACCAATAAACATTTTTTATACAGTTCCAACATCACCATTCCTCCATTGTTGGGGTCCCACCCAGGATCTACCTCTGGGACAGCGATCTCTGGCTCTGGGGATTGGCTATCCTGCTGGCGGAGATGGTCAGCTTCCTCCCTGGCTTTCCTGACTACCATCCTCCGCTCATCTAGACCTAGTAAAGTATGTAACATTGACTGTATATCTGCCCAGTTAGGGCAGTGGGAGACAAAGATGGAGGCAAACAAGTTTGCCATCCTCTTAGGAGCCTGGCGGTACGGGGGAACAGAGCTCCTCCAATTTAGGAGGTCCCCAGTGCTAAAAGGATTGTGCAACCAAAAGTACCCAGCAGATCGCCCCTGTTCCAAGCCACCCATCGACAACTGGCAAAGAGGAAACTGTCCTGCCTCAGGGTGATCCTTTCTGCCAAAATGGGTGCCACTTCTAGTGTGGAGACGAGATGCCATTTTAGTTTCCTCCCCAGAGGGCAATGGCGGCTGTGAAGCCTCAGGAGTCTGCGCGGGAGGTGTCTCAGGAGGGGCCTCGTCAAGTGGTGAAGGCCTTTGTCCTGAAGTGTTTAAGGTATTTAGCAAATGATACTCCTCCTCTTCTAACTCCTCCCTCCTGCTTTCCTCATGGGAAGGAAAAGGTTTATCTCTTTTCTGTGCCATCAACCGAGCCTCTGCCATATCCAATTTATGGAGGGCAGCCTGTATCTGGTGCTGCATACTTTTAAAAGCTGACTCAAAAATGTTACGATTTTCATCCCTCACACTCTTAATAGTTAAATCAAACACCTGATTTTGTTGTTGCATAGCTAAGTTAAGAGCTTGACTTTGTTGCAGCACATTCTCAGTATGTGAAGTAGAACATCTACCTCTCATAGAAACAAGAATGTAGCAAATGGTGCCTATGCACATTACCAGAACAACACCCAGAAGCACAGACTGTAAAGGGATGGCTTGTAAACCACCTACATATGCATACAGAAATAAAATCATGTGCCATACACTAGGTTTAATCCAATTATTTACACTTATAAAACTGGTGGTAATATTTAACGGAAAAAGGCTACTTAAATTCAAGGCTGGAGAAAAACTTAAAGAACTCAAGTTAGGGTTAAAACAGCATAATCTCATGTTTGAGGCCACGTGTGAGTTGAAACCACACCCACAAGAGCCATATGCACGGGGGAAAAAAAAAAAAGACTTTTCAAGACGTGGAACAAAGATTTTCACTGCGAGTCCTGCAGACCTAGTGTGCTTTATGGTGATCAACACAAAGAACGTACTTTGGGCTGGTCAACCACAGGTGAAGCTTGGAAACCACGATGGGCACCAAACTGTTACGGAGCAGCCCTTATATAATATGGGTTGCTTGGCTGTGGGTCCTCACCCGCACGCTTAAAAAGGGACTTATTAATCCTCCACTACAGGCACACATGAAAGGTTACTAAAAGTTTTATTTACAAGGGAATAGGAATTGAGGAAATGTACAACTCAGGGAGAAAATAGGGAAATAAAGTCTTTAATGGGTCCTACACAATCCGCCGACATGGAAACCCAAAGGCAATCTCAGAGCTGGCCATGCGCTGCACGCTGGCAGGGAGCCTAAAAGGGGAATCTCCCAAAGCCCACGTGTCTGATTTTATACCAAACCTGGCTGCTTAACCCCACCATCACATTCCAGCAACCTTCCTTTGGGTGGTGATGGGATTTGCAGTTCCCAGTGTTTTTTGCTTTGGTCTGGAGTTGGGGTGGAGTCCACAAAGCCTGTATAGAATTAGCTTTAGGACATCCTTTTCCTCCTAACACCTTCACTATAGTAAACACAGAAATGTTAGTGCAGTCACATAAGCCTTTTGCTAGTAATAAAATGACTGGTTGTTTAAGGTAAATGACTATTCTGAGAAACTTTTGTTTAGCATATGTGCCTCCTTTAAATCAAATAATAAATGTCACAACCTCTGAGACACTTTTGCTTAGCAAGTGTGCCTCCTTTAATAATAAAAAATAATAAATGCCACAGCCTCTGTGAAAGGGTAATAAACCCTTGTTTTCTGGGAAAAGATGTGATTGTTATCTTCCTGCCTTAATGCATATGCTTATGCACTCTCCCAGTTTGCTTGAAATGTATAAATAAAGGGCTGCTGAGACTCTCAGCAGGATGATGCCTGCACCCTGACCAGTGTCTGCATCTCCTCATTTCCCCTCCCCATCACCCCATGATTGCTCTGATGCCATCCCATCCTTCAGGAAACCCTGACACCCAGGCTGCTGTGGGTTCACAGCATTGTAACTCATGCCATGTCGGCCCTTGTACAGTTACAGTGTAAATGCTCCTGGCACAAGGTGAAATGTACATAATCCCTTAACTTCTTGGAGGGTGCTCAGCCTTTGGTGGAGATCCCAAGTCAAGTACACATACAATAAATCTGCTTCTTGTTTTTCCTTAGGCTCAGTGTCCTGGTTTCCTTATGCCACGTAATGAAACCTGTACAACCCATGTGTGTGTGTTTGTGTGTGTGTGTATGTCTGTGTGTGTATCTTTTACTTTCCCATCTTCTCCTCCCACTACCTCCCCTACTCCACCCAGCAATGAAGCAATTTGACACTCTTTTGATCATTTTTTCTGTGTGGAGGAGAATCCAGTGAACTCTTCTTGTTAACAGAGTCAAAATAAATTAGATTTTACTGGATTGCAAGCTTGTAAAGGGGTTTAATCCTGTAGCTGTATTTTTAAATTACAACTTATTTTATATTCACCACTGTTTTTAGCTTCCTCATGTACTAACCTGAAACTATTTCCAAAGTACTTGAAACCATTACAAGATTACAGGTATTATACCTTGGTTGAACAGCAAAGTAAATTATTAGCCCCATCAGCACCAGGACAATTTATATTTGAACAAGACAGAATGGTGAACAGTGTGTGTTGACAGAGCAGCAGGAATAGGCCCCGAGAAGCTGGAGAGGCAGTGAGGGGATGAGTGTCCTTCCTGAAGGGTGTCCAGTGTCCCCCAAGGTTGTCCAGGGACACCTTCCCTGTGCTCTGTCCCTCCTCCCCTCCCATCCCTACATGGACCCAAGGGCAGCATTCAGGGGGAGTTGAGGTTTCTGGATGTGTCCTCCTGGGGCAGTTCTGAGTCCAAGGTCCCCTCCTGCTCCCCTCCCCCTCAGGACTGTGGAGCTGGGTTCTGGGCTGGGCTGAGAGCTGCGTTGGGGGTGGGGGGATATCCTTAAGCTGCCGCCCTTCCCTCAGGAAGGTCCTGGATTATGTCCCTACACAGAAGGCAGGACTCAGGCACCTTCATCTCTGTCTGTGGGTGTGAGAATCAGGGGCCACAGATACCACCTGTGCAGCCCAGCTCCTGGCACCTAGTAGGAACTCAGTGAAGTTTGGTTTTCTTCCCTCTGTGTCTTCATCAAATTCTCCTAATGTCTCTAGGCCCTGAGAAGCATCCCTACTGGCAGCGATGTTGGTAGCACAGTGGGATAAACACAGAGGAGAGTATTTTCCTGTATCTTCAGTTATTTTTAGATAAAGGTGTATTTTCTCAATATTCCTGAGTTTAAGAGGAGATTGTCACAAAGGAAACTTTAAGGATAAAAAACTGGGATGTGTTCAAGTATTTCTAGCACACCTAGGTTGTGACAGCATTTTAATATCTCATAGTTGATTTCTAGGCAGAAATCGTGGATTTGGATTTCAGTGATGAAAGAACACTTCTTGTTCCATGGAGACAGAGACAGGACCTCACTGGTGGTGCAAGGGGTTTAGTCGCAGCATTATGAAGCTATTCCTGCAGCCACTTCAGCAGGAGCAGGAGTTCCATGCCCGGCCAGGGAGCCACATGCATGTTGCAGCACACCTCTCCTGTCTCACCCGCTGCTCCCCTCAGCAGTGTATTTCTGTCAGTCTGCCTGTCCTGCTCCCCACTCTGTCTCTGGTGAGTCCTCTCACCCCCCAAACCCTGCGGCTCTGACCTATACCCTATTGGGGTCCCTGGTGTGTAGAAGGTGATGTGAGGATGACAACCTGGCAGGAGTGGGGTGAGGGCCACACTCTCAGGAGTCACTGCCCAGTGACCCTGAGCCCTGGGCAGGCCTGGGGGGCAGACACAGGTGCTGACCTCAATGTTTCCAGGTGAGTAAGATGTGATTAGTGGCTCAGTTATGTTTGGGGTATAGGAAAACAGGGGAGCATGGTGGGCGCCAGGTCCATCAGGGGCTGGTGCTCAGGTCAGAGGTGGTGTCTCGTGTTCTCAGGGGACTGAGGGCTTTTCTGAGTGGACGAGGCCGAGGGGCCAATGGGCAGCAGAGGCGTCTCCTCTGCAAACGAGCTCAGCTGAGGCTGGTGGGGGCCCCTCCCTGCTGGACTCACAGGGCCTCCTCCAGGTATCCCACATTGTTCCCCAGATGACACATGTCAGGGCAGTGGTCTCCTGACCCTAACAAGCATGTGCAAGGGGGATGGAGAGTTTTGGTGTGGCCCCCTGAACAGGTCACTTCAGGTGAGGTCTAAAAGGTGAGGGGTTTAGGGAGCAGAGGCAGCAGGGGCATCCAGTGACTGTGAAGAGGGCTGAGGTTAGGAGAGCTCCCTGAATTGGAGGGAGTCACCTGGGGCAAAAATGGGAGCAGAGTCAGAGAGGCAGACCCTTTCTTTAAGCAGAGGGTTCCCTTGAAGAGATGAGACTGGGAGATGACACTGGAGAGGGTCATGATCTTGGGAGGAAATGGGCTGGAGGAGGTGAGAATGGAGTTGGGGTAGGGCAACTCTTTGGCCAGGTGAGAAATGAGGGTGATGTGGAATAGGTGCTGGTCATGAATGTGGACTGAACATTTGGGTACATTGGCAGTCAACAGTGAGGGGAGTGTATTGTGATAATGACCCTGGCATTTCTGGCAGAAATAAGTGGGGGGACACAGGTGCCCTTCAGGAAGGGGAAACCACAGGAAGTGAGGGGGGGAGGGGAGGCTGAGGCTCCATGGTTTCCTTGGAGACACAGAATCGAGCCTTCCTGGTGACCCCGTGTCCTGGAGGGACAGGGTCTGGTCACCATGACCAGGTCTTGGGTGACATTAACATCTGAACAAGCAGCAGTCCCCATCCATGCAGTGTGGGCAGGACCAGGTCCTGGCAGCTCCTGGTGTCCAGTGCTGACTCCTGGTGTCCAGGGTGTGGGGCTGCTGGGTGAGTTGCTGTGAGGAAAAGAAAAACAGGTCCCCTGGGGGCTCCTCATAGGCTCTGCCATGTAGGGTGACGGTTGCCATGGGGTCACTGGGGTATTCACCATGGGGCACAGGCAGAACCCTGCACGGGGCTCTTTCTCAGTCCTGACTGGGCCCCACACTCACCCCTAGATCAGAGTCTGGGAGTCAAGCAGCCCGGAACACAGTGTGTGCTCAACAGTGGGTGCTGGGTGGGCGCCTCCCCTGTGCCTGCAGGGGTGTCAGGGTGCCTGCCCCTACCCTCTACTGGCTCCTCTGATCCTGCTGTTTCCCTGCTGATACCTGAGGTGCAATGTCCAGAGGATAGGGTGGAGGCTGCTGGGATTGCATGCCAAACTTTTCTTTCAGACAGTGGAAGGAGCCAGGGAAGGGTACTTGGCTCACTTAAGAGAAATTTGTAAGAACTCCCCGGCTGATCTCTGCAGACACCCTTCAAAGAGTGTCAAATTCTGCCTCTCTACTCTCCTGGGAATTATCTCTCTGAGCCATGAGACCCCTTAGGCACCCAGCATGGCTTCTTGGCAACTAACAGCAGGTTCAAACTCTGGGAAAATTTCTGCTGGAAACACTGAAACTTCTCAAGCTTGAAGGGGCGCCCTAGAAGCCCCACCATTCCAAAGTATGTATGTCAGTTTTGAAGACATGTTTCTTTTAAGAAGAGGAAAGTGGGGAACAGCTGACTGTAAGGAGGGGTTGATCATGTGGTGGGGGTTGGGTGGGGTGGGAGGTGGCACAGGAAATGGTGCAGCTCTAAGAGGACCCAGCACAACCTCACTAGAGGTTGTACTTCACTTATTTTAATAATGTGTCTGTAACACTCCTGGGGCAGGATTATTTTCTATCATTATAGGTAGTGATTCTTCCAATATAATTCTTGTAATTCTCATTCCAACCTTAGCTGGAAGATGCTAATGCTATTCCCATTTTTCTGGTGTGGTAAGTGAGGCAGGAAAGTTAAGACATTTGAAAAAGATGGTCACACACAGAGAGTGGCCAAGTCCAGCCGTGACCTCACAGTCAGCCTGAAGTGTCTGTCCTTCCTGGAATGTGGCTTGCCTCCCCACGACCCCCAGGCAAGAGGTGGTTTTGTTATAGAGCAACCCCGATATTAAACGGGTTCTTGGCTGTGGGTCCTCACCCGCGTGCTTTAAAGGGACTTATGAATACTTTACTACAGACACACACAGAAGGTTAATAAAAGGTTTATTTACAAGAGAAAAGGAAATAAGGAAAAATATACAACTCAGGGAGAAAATAGGAAAATAAAGTCTTTAATGCGTCCTACCCGATCCGACGGCCTGGAAACCCAGAGTCACTCTCAGAGCTGGCTGGACGCTGCGAGCTGGCGGGGAGCCAAAATGGGGTCCCCCAAAGCCCACGTGTCTGCCTTTAATATCCACCTGGCTGCTTAACCCCACCCTCAGTTTCCAGGCACCTTCCCTTTGGTGGTGATGGGATTTGGAGTTCCCAGTGTCTTTGGCTTTGACCTGGGTTGGGGGTGGAGTCCACAAAGCCTGTATGGAATTAGCTTTGGGACATCCTTTTCCCCCTAACAGTTTGAGGGTGTTTTCTCTGACCAGGACACATTTTCCCTTCTTTGCTGCTGTCTCCATTGGGTCCCTTACCCCAAGGCAGAAATCCCCACAGAGCTCGAGAGGACAGAGACGAAGCCCTCAGTTGGGGATCTGACCCAGCTCCTGCTGTCTTTGGAGCAGGACCTTGTCCTTGGTCCTGGAAGGTCAGGGCTGGAGAGGGACTGACCTTCAGGTGAGCTGAATAAGCAGACAGAGCTGGACTGGGCCCCATGGGGTGACCCTGACTCCTTGGGGACAGTGTCATGTGTCCTGATGCTTCTCAGGGACCCATCTCACATTGAGGGGGGCAGGACCACAAGAAGGCACTGGCCTGTCCTTCATGGGGGCCTGGGTCTGGGCCTCTGACCTAACAAGTCACTGGGTGTAATGATAGGAGGGGGCAGTTTGCACCCCAGACCCAGGTGCTGGGAATGGAGGGGCCTGGTGTTCTGAGCAGAGTGGGCTTGGGGTGTGGGTTCCACGGGATGGGAGGGGAAGGGAAGATGTTTTCTCCAATAAACCTCATGGTCTCTAGCAGCACAGAGGCTCAGAAGCCCTGAGAGGAGCCAGGTCTGTCCTTCTTGGTCTCAGAGCCTAAGGGGTCACCAGGAAGGACCCTGCTCCTGCTGGTGGGGGGCCCCTGGGCCCTGCTCCCCCCTGAGCCCAGAGCTCCTGGTTTCCCTGATCCTCTGTGTGGGCCTGGCTGCCTCCTGCCCTGTCTCTCCCCAGCCCTGAGGAGATGGCGCCCTGCTCCTGCCCCAGCTCTGTGTTCTGCCTCCTCCCCTCCCTGCTGCTCCTCCTCCAGCTGACCATTCAGGAGTCACCAGGTGAGTGTGTCCCTCCCTGCCCTGTGTCTCCCTCCGGTGGGTGGGGCCCATGGGCTCTGGGAGCTCTTCCTTCAAGAAGGATGGCTGTGTGGGGGCCCTAGCTCTGGAAAGATTGGGCTGCTCCCCAACCACTAATGTGATGACACAGTTAAGAGCAGTCACTGAGCTGTAACATGAGGGGGAGTGATGACATTGCTCAGTCAGGGGTTTATGGTATTTTAAAATGACAGCTGTCAAAAATTAAAATTGCCTTTTCCCTCCTTTTTTGCTTTTAACTATACATGAATTGGAAACACTTGTCAGTCACTGATTCATTTAATTTCACCAATATATATAAGGTATCAGTCATATGCTCAGCGCTGTGTACAAAAATGACAGTTCCCATCTTCAGAGAGCTGCTTCTTGCAGGAGACAGTGACTAATAAAGTCAAGAAACCCCCTCACCCCCACCTGTAGAGGGTCTGAGATGAGGGACAGGCAGGGAGCAGGTCAAGCAGCAGGGGAGTGAGGGGTGTGGGGGAAGCTGTGTCCATCAAGGGGGTCAGTGTTATGGTGGGATGGGAGCCAAGAAGTGGGGAGGGGGTGATGGGCATGATGGTCCCATGGAGGGTACAACGTGTGGGGGGCTGGGTAGGTCAGGTGTGCAAAGACAGAGGAGATGAGGGTCAACTGGAGCAGAGGGAGAGGGAGGGACACAGGAGTGGGTGTCAGAGGTCTGGGAAGGGGTCACCCTGTGGGGCTGGGGGTGTCTGTGGTGATGGACAGCCTCTGCCAGGCTGTGAGCAGAGCAGGACCTGTTTCAACTCCCAGGTAAGAGGGGCCCAGACTGGAGGTGGCAGGAGAGACTAGTCTGTGTGTCTAGGTGAGAGTGAGGACTCAGGCCAAGCTGGGGCAGCATAGGTGAGAAGTGGCTTTTGGAGGTGCAGGGGGCTCTTGAGTACAGCACAGTCATGTCCTGTCCTTTCCAGGCCTCCTCAGGCCAAGGGCTCTGACTGGGGATCAGGTTGGGGGAAACTTTTTTTTTTTTTTTTAAATTGAGGGTACATTAATTACACACTATAGATTTTAGGTGTGCTGTTTCTCACACTAGCCCCTGTATATTTCACACACACTCAACCAAAACTCAATCGCAATCCTCCCCCTCGATATTCCCTCCAGGCCCTCTGATAACTGCCATTTTGTTGACAGCATCTAAAGGTTTGTTATGGCTGTGTTTGGTGATTTCTATTGTTTTTCCACACATTCCAGATTTGTGTGTAATCATAAGGTATTTGTGTTTCTCCTTTTGACTTATTGTAATTCCCTTAAATTGTATCCATATTGTTGAAAATGGCAACATTCCAATTTTTTTTTAAATATGAGTCCTTGTCCACTGTATGTATGTGTGTGTGTGTGTGTGTCTTTTGCTTAATCCATTTATCTGCCCTTTAGCACTTGGGTTGTTTTCATACTTCGGCCATTGGAAATAGTGCTGCAGTGAAAATAGGAAGCATCTCTCCTTCTGAATAAGTGTTTTCACATTCTTCATGTAAACACCCAAAAATGAAAGTACTGGAGAGTGTGGTGATTCTAATTTTAGCTCTTTGAGTAATCACCATACTGTTGTCCAAAGTGGTCACACCAACTACATTCCCACAAACATTGCCCAAGGGTAATTTATCCCTAATCCTCTCCAAAATTAATTATTTCTTGACTTTTTGATCATAGACTTTCTAACTGGCATAATCTGAAATCTCATTGATTGATTTTAGAATGTGGAACCCTCCCTGTGTTGCTGGGATAAATCCCACTTAGTCATGATGTGTGATCCTTTTAGTGTAATATTGAATTTGGTTTTAAGATTTTGTTGAGGATTTTTGTGTCTATATTTACCAGGGATATTGATTTGTAGTTTTATTTTTTGGTGACGTCCATCTGAACTTTTTGTATCAAGGTAATTTTGGCCCCGTGAAATGTGTTTGCAAGTGCTACCTCATGCTCAGTTCTTTTGAAGAGTTGAGAACAGGTGTTAATTCATCTTTGACGTTTTGGTAGGAATCACTAGTGAAAATGTCTGGTCCTGGCTTTATTTTGGGGGAAAGTTTTGATTACTGTTTTGCAGGGGGATTTGCTGCCCCAACCAGCTAAGATGCTGGTAAAGAAAACAAAGGGCCTCATATGGTGGGACCAAAGAAAAAGGGCCTCACTCCATGGGGCTGAAGATTGCTTGTGCCTCACACTGTGGAGCTGAAGATTAAGCATCCTCTTGGTTTTTGTTCTTGGCCATATAAGAAAAAACTTCTCAGAAAGTACATTTGGCAATAAATCATACATATAGAATATTGTAAGTAGATGGCACAAAGAAATACCAGCTTAAAAATTAAACACTGTAAACTTGGCCTGCCTGACAATGGGAAAGAATTTGTTATACATCAACACGCCTGACAAGCAACCCAGGACAACAATTATAGTAAGTCCTTCTTTTGCATTTTTTTAGAAGTTTCTTAGGAAAGTTTTTCAATGTTCTATGAAGTTAATTGTATTAAGAAGTTTCTAGGTAGAAAACCCTGTTAGCTGATAAGCAGAAAGCAGCTGGTCTCTGGCTGGAGGCCATACGAATAGAGGAGTCCTTTGATGCTTAGGCTTTAGCTGATAGGAGTGTACTGACAGCTACCAACTGTCTTAGGTAATTGTCTAGCTGAAATAATGAGTTTTAGTGTAAGGTCTAGTTTTTTTTATTTATTAAGCTTGAAGGCTGCCTTCTTGGTGAGAGCAAGTAGCAGCCAAAAGTCTTTGGGGAAAGAACGCACTGATTGCTTCTGCTTTGCTTTCAAATGATGGTGTAATCTCACTCCTTGCCTTAGTGTATAAATAAAGACCTGCTGAGACCCTCAGCAGGAGATACTAACACAAGACATTGTGTGTGTCTACCTCATTTTCCTCCATTGCTCCGACGCCGTCTCATCCTTCAGGAACCCCTGACACCCAGTTTGCCGAGGTTGGCTCCCGGCAGTTGGCGCCTGAACAGGGACCTGAAAGGTAAGTCATTTTTCATACTGAGAATTTTGGAGATTTTGGGGTATGGCTAGGATCTGCTCAAGGGTACCAGGACCCCTCTGTAGAGATAGACGGAGTGAGAAGAGCAGTAATTCAGAGCCAAGACAAGTGGGTGTCTTATCTTGAGAAGTTATGGGCCTTACTGAGTCTAAAGAAAGGCAACTCTTTATAGATATTATCAAGCACATGCTTAACAAACGAGGAATAAAAACCTCTCATGCACAATTGGCATCCTTCCTAAATTTTGTTGAGATTTGTTGTCCTTGGTTTCCGAGAGATAGCACCCTTGACATAAAAACCTGCACTAGGGTAGGGAAAGAAATGACAACTTATTACTCCATCTTTGGGCCTGAGAAGGTCCCTTCTCTTTATGATACCTTCTCTTCATGGGGATTATTGCAAGACGTGTTAGATCAAGGCTCCAAATTAGAAAAGATAAATATTAAATTACAAGAGTCACGGTCCCTGGCCTCAGAGGATATAGACAAAAATTGTTCCTCTGATCATATTGTGGAAAAGCAGCTTTCTGGCCAGGTTGATCAACTCACTCTAGACAAAACTAGAGTCCAAAAAAAATTGGCATGCAAAGAACAGGAAGACAAATCCTCAGAGGAAGAGATATTATATAAAAACCTGATAATTTCATTAAATGTAAGAGGGATGCCTCTCCTGAGGCATTGGCTCTGCCTTATGAAACCTTGGTTAACTGTGAGCCTGATTCTCTCATATTACTAGAATTAACTGACATTGTCAAAAAATATGTGAAAGGGAGCCTCCCCGGTGGCGCAGCAGTTGAGCTCTGGGTTGCGAAGCTGCCCGTAGCCTCTGCAGCACTGGTTCGATCCCTGGCTGCTCCCAGCCACCGGAGGAGGGTCCCACATGGAGTGCAGACCTCTCCTGCCGCCCACTGCTCCCCTCAGCAGTGTACTTCAGTCCTTCTGCCTGCTCTGTTCCCTGCTCTGGCTCTGGTGAATTCTCTCACCCTCCTGTGATTCTGACTGTACCCAGTGCTTGTATAAATAAATAAAAATAATTCTTTAAATTAAAAAAAATGTGAAAGACTTAGCAAAAAATAAAACTCATGCAGGGCAGCATTATTCTGCTTCTGTACTGCCCTCGAGTCCATCTGAATCCATGCCATTTACTTCTCGACCATTAGGTACATCTAACAATGAGCCAAGAAAAATAAAATTTACAGGAGCCATGAGGGAAGCTGAGGAACAGGGAGATTTCACTTTTCAATGTTATATCATAAAGTTTGTGGGTGATGAATTCAGTGGGACCCCCTTTCATTTAAACTCCTTAAAGAATTGAAGCATGCAGTGCCGGATTATGGGTCAACCTCTCCGTATGTTTTACAACTGCTTGACTCTGTTGCTAGTTGATATCTCACTCCATTTGACTGGAAACAGACAGTAAAATCTAGTTTCTCTGGTGGCACTTATTTGTTATGGAAGGCAAATTATGAGGAAGAGGCCGAAAGACTTATAAAGGATCACAATAAAAATAAAAGTGAGGAGGAAAGGGTGGATTATGAGATGGTTATGGGGGAAGATGAGTGGTTCCTACCTAAGGATCACATATTCCTTCCCCCTGCAGTGTTGCACATTATACGAGAAGCCGCTGTCATAGCCTGGCAAAGGCTGCCAACTTCTTTTTTTTTTTTAATAAATTTTATGTTTATATTCCCCATAAAATTGCAACCCCCTTATTTTGACCCCAATCCCTCCCCTCCCCACACCCCACCCCCCATAGAATGTCTCTGGTTCATAGTTTTTTGTTGATTTTGTTGATTTTAATTTTCACTTCCTTATAGTTATTCATTTTCCTGGTCCCTTCTTTAAGTTTTCTAGATTCCTGCTATGAGTGAGACCATCCGCTATTTTTCTTTTTCTTTCTGGCTTATTTCACTAAACATGATCCCTTCCATCGCCATCTGTGTTGCTGCAAATTGCATGTTTATTTTTTTTGAATGCTGAGTAATATTCCATGGTGTATATGTACCACATCTTCTTGATCCAGTCATCTATTTTTGGACATTTGGGTCATTTCCAAAGCTCAGCTATTGTAAACAGTGCTGCTATAAATATAGGGGTGCAGGTGCTCTTTGGAATTGATGTTTCTGTGTCCTTTGGGTAAATACCTAGGAGTGGAATTGCTGGATCATATGGAAGCTCTATGTTTAGTAGGTCAAGAAATCTCCACACAGCTCTCCATAGTGGTTGGACCAGTTTGCACTCCCACCAGCACTGCAGGAGAGTTCCTTTTTCTCCACATCCTCGCCAACAATTGTTGTTGCTATGTTTTTTTTAATATGTGCCATTCTCACTGGTGTAAGATGGTATCTCATGGTAGTTTCGATTTGCATTTCCCTGATGACAAGTGATGTTGAACATTTTTTCATATGCCTGTTGGCCATTTGCATTTCCTCTTCAGAGAAGTTTCTTTTTAGCTCTTCTGCCCATTTTTTCACTGGATTATTTTCTTGTTGTTGTTGAGTCTCATCAGCTCTTTGCAGATTTTTGTGATCAGTCCTTTATCATTAGTGTTGTGTGCAAAAATGTTCTCCCAGTCGGTGGGGTTTCTCTTTGTTTTTGTTATTGTCTCTTTTGCTGTGCAGAAGCTCTTTAATTTGATGTAGTCCCAGCTGTTGAACTTTGCCTTCACTATCACTGCTTTGGGTGATGTGTCTGTAAAGATGTCTTTGATGTGCATATTATGTAGTGTTTCGCCTATGTTTCCTTCTATGTATTTTATGGTTTCAGGTCTTATGTCTAGTTCTTTAATCCATTTTGAGTTGATTTTTGTGTATGATGTGAGGTAGTGGTCAAGCTTCATTCATTTGCATGTAGCGATCCAGTTTTCCCAGCACCATTTATTGAACAAACTTTCTTTGTTCCAATGCATATTCTTTACTCCATTGTCAAAGATTAGTTGAACATAAATCTGTGGGTTTATTTCTGCATTTTCTATTTGATTCCATTGGTCTGTGTGTCTGTTCTTGTTCCAGTACCATGCAGTTTTGATGATTATGGCTTTGTAGTATAGTTTGAAGTCTGGGAGTGTGATGCCTCCATTCCCTTCTTTTTTTTTTTCAGGAGAGCTTTGGCTATTCAGGGTTTTTGGTGATTCCATATGAATTTCATCAATAATTTTTCTATTTCTTTGAAGAATGACATTGAAATTTTTATTGGAATAGCATTGAATCTGTGTATTGCTTTTGGTAGGATGGCCATTTTAATAATGTTTATTCTTCCAATCCATGAGCAGGGGATGTCTTTCCATTTCTTTGTGTCTTCTTCTATTTCTTTTAACAGTGTTTTATAGTTTTCTTTGTATAGGTCCTTTACCTCTTTTGTTAGATTGATTCCCAAATATTTGATTTTTTTTTGTTTCGATAGTAAAAGGGATTTTTTTTTAATTTCTTCTTCTTCAGTTTTATTGCTTGTGTATAGGAAGGCTACTGACTTTTGCATGTTGATTTTGTATCCTGCCACTTTACTGAACTGATTGATGAGTTGAATTAGTTTTTCTGTGGATTTTTTGGGGTTCTCTATGTATATTATCATATCATCTGCAAATAGTGATAGTTTGACTTCTTTTCCTATTTGGATTCCTTGTATGTCTTTCTCTTGTCTTATTGCTCTGGCTAGGACTTCCATTATTATATTGAAAAGCAGTGGTGAGAGTGGACATCCTTGTCTTGTTCCAGATCTTAATGGAATTGCTTTCAGCTTTTCACCATTGAGAACGATACTGGCTGTTGGCTTGTTTTATATGGCCTTTATGATGTTGAGGTATGTTCCTTGTATCCCAAGAATTTCAAGGGCTTATCATGAATGGGTGTTGCACTTTGTCGAAAGCTTTCTCAGCATCTATTGATATTATCATATGGTTTTTGTATTTCTTTTTAGTAGTTTTTAGTAGTTTTGTTGATGTGTTGGATAACGTTGATTGATTTTCAGATGTTGAACCATCCTTGTGTCCCTGGAATGAATCCTACTTGGTCGTGGTGAATTATCTTTGGATACATTTTTGGATTCTGGTGGCTAAAATTTATTGAGGATTTTTGCATCAGTGTTCATTAGGGAGATTGGCCTGTAGTTTTCCTTATTTGTGTTGTCCTTGTCCCGTTTTGGTATTAGTGTAATGTTGGCTTCATAGAATGTGTTTGGTATTGTCCCTTCCTTCTCAGTTTTTTGGAAGAGTCTGTGAAGGATAGGCACTAATTCGTCTCTGAATGTTTGGTAGAATTCATTTGTAAATCCATCAGGTCCTGGGCTTTTGCTTTTGGGGAGGTTTTTGATTACCATTTCAATTTTGCTGCTTGTAATTGGTCTGTTTAGGTCTTCTATTTCTTCTTTCTCTAGCTTTGGGTGATTGTAGAGTTGTAGGAATTTGTCCATGTCCTCTAGATTGTTGAACTTGTTTCCATATAACTGTTCATAGTAGTTACTGATTATTCTTTTGATTTCTGCTGTGTCCGTTGTGATTTCTCCTCTTTCATTTATGATCCTGTTTATTTGTGTTTTCTCTCTTTTTTCCTTTGTGTGCCTGGCTAGGGCTTTGTCTATTTTATTGATTTTTTCAAAGAACCAGCTCTTGGTTTCATTGATCTTTTGGATTGTTTTTTTAGTTTTGATTTCATTTATTTCTGCTTTGGTTTTTATTATCTTTTCTTCTACTGATTTTGGGCTTTTTTGTTGTTCTTTTTCGATCTTTGAGCTTCGAGATTAGGTTGTTCATTGAGTTCTTTCTTGTTTCTTCATGTGAGCCTCTATTGCTATATATTTTCCTCTTATTATTGCTTTTGCTGCATCCCATATATTTAGGAAATTGGTGTCCTCCTTGTCATTCAATTCAAAGAATTTTTTAATTTCTTCTTTGATCTCCTCATTAGTCCAGTGGTCTTCCAGTAGTGTGGTTTTCAATCTCCATGATTTAGGAGAGTTCCTTGAAAAGCTGCCAACTTCTGATGTAAAAACCTCAGGTCTCTCCAAAGTTAAACAAGGACCTAAGGAAACTTATCAGGATTTTCTGTCTCGACTAATGGATGTTGTCCATAAAATCATATCTAATGATGAGGCAGCCCCCATTTTGATTAGGCAATTGGCTTTTGAAAATGCTTCAGTCCCATGTCAGACATTATTCCGATCTATTAAAAAATCAGGTGACGTTTATAAATATGTCAGGGTGTGCTCAGAAATAACACCATCCTATCTCCAGGGCATAGCCATTGCTGGGGCACTTGAAAGCCAGACAAGCGCTCAATGGTTTGCCACTTTAAACCAACAGAGACATGGCCAAAATGCTAGCACCTGCCTAAACAGTAATGGCTCCTGTTTCTCTTGTGGACAGCCAGGACATTTCAGTCGAAACTGTCCCGCTAAAGCAAAACCTCCCATTGCCAACAACCAGTCTTGTAACAATGCTCTGGCCGCACAAACTCCCCAGAGAATTATATGTCCTAGATGCAATAAAGGGTTCCATTGGCGAAAAGACTGCAGATCTAAATATCATAGAGATGGTACTTGGCTGCCACCTAATGGATAACTTAATAATAGCCCTGAACCTACTTGTAGTCCTACAGCATCACCCAGTAAAACTCCCCTGGCTGCTATCCAGTTGGGAAACTAGGTACGTGACCCGACCCAGGCCCCACAAATAATCGGGACACACCACAACCCATCCTCAACCAGAGAACAATCTTCAACCTTTCTAGAGCAACCCCAGGGAGTGCAGGACTGGACTTGTGTACCACTGCCACAGCAACAGTAACTTCAGATCAGTCCTATACTACAGTGCCCACCGGGATTCATGGACCCCTCCCTAGTAACACTGTGGGACTCATAATAGGAAGGAGTTCAACATCTTTGCAAGGAATTAAAGTAATACCTGGGATTATTGATTCTGACTTTACTGGAGAAATTAAAGTAATGTTGAAACCTCCAACAAAGACTATTCAGACTTACTCAGGACAATTGCCGCTAATCTCCCTTGGTAACATTTCTGTTTCCAGTTAGCCAAGAGGAGAGGCTGGGTTTGGGTCTAGTGATATGGCTTTTTGGGTACAGCAAATTAAAACCATTGAAGGCATGCTAGATACTGGAGCAGATATGACTTGCATAACTGGAAAGCACTGGCCTGGTGCCTGGCCCACTAAAACAACTCCCTCAACCCTAATTGGTTTGGGGACCGCTAATAATGTTGCCAAAAGCTCCCAAATTTTGACATGGGTAGATGGGGAGTCATCAGGTACCTTTCAACCTGATGT
The DNA here is from genome assembly GCF_964194135.1 of Talpa europaea. NCBI lineage: Eukaryota > Metazoa > Chordata > Mammalia > Eulipotyphla > Talpidae > Talpa > Talpa europaea. The sequence goes on along the minus strand of NC_140068.1, from coordinate 102,954,141 downwards.
TATTCCTTCCCTTCCTATGACATTATGGGGAAAAGATGTGTTATCACATTGGGAATATTGCTTCTCAGCCCGAATGATATAATTACATCACAAATGTTGCAAATGGGCTTTCACCCTAACCAAGGGTTAGGTAAAAATTTTCATGGGAGAATGGCTCCAAGTGAGCCAGTCCCTAAAAATTCTAAGGCTGGCTTGGGGTATGGTCAAAATTTAACCTAGGGGCCATTGCTCGAGTTACAGCCGACCCAATCACCTGGAAAGATAACAAGCCGGTGTGGGTTGAGCAGTGGCCTCTTACAGAAGAAAAAATACAGGCTGTAACAGACTTAATACAGAATCAGTTAATAAAGGGGCATATAGAGCCCTCCACAAGTCCATGGAATACCCCAGTTTTTGTTGTTAAGAAAAAATCTGGAAAATGGACACTATTACAAGACTTGAGAGCAATAAATGTCACAATGGAGGATATGGGAAGTTTACAGCCAGGACTGCCATCACCTGTTGTTATTTCCAAGGGAGAGGTGATGCTTGTATCTTTCCACTGAATTCAGACAGTCCCATTTGGATTCCTGGCAGACTGATCTGACATCATGTCTCAAAGGCTTCCGCCAATACAACCCTCCCCCCCCCATGACCAGTTGTCGCCCCAGGAGGCATAGGTACAGCCCTTCAGGACGCTATCCACTTCCTCCAATGTCTGGAGCTGCCTGGAGCATGCGCCATGTTGCGCATGCGCGCAATAAGTTAGGTTTCTATTCCTGTTTCGCCTTTGGAGAAACCACTGCATTTCCGGTAAATCACGTGGGACTGGGAGATATGATGGGAGGAGCTACGAGGGTATAAGAAGGGAACCATGGGAGAGAGTGGAGAGAGACTGGAGAGACTGTGTAGAGGATAAGGAGAGAGACTGCAGAGACTGCGTAGAGGATAAGGCGAGGAGACTTCGAGAAGGAGACTGCAGAAAGGACACTGCGTAGAGACTTGGAGAGAGGATACTGAGAAACGTACTGAGAGAGGAGCATAGAGAAGGCCAGGGAAGGTAGTAGGACAGGGAAAAGAAAAAAACATGTAAAAGTAGGAAAAGGAAAAAGGAAAAATAAAGAAGCAACCGCTAGCGGCAAGTCGTCTCAAGCCCCTCATTTCAATCCTCAGCCCTTCCCTTTCCGTGCCACCGAATCCCGCGGGTCGGGACACTCCAAGATGCCACCGCTGAGAGATTATCATCTTCCCTGCGCCACCTTCGGGTTTGTGACTCGCCACGTCATGACAATTGGAATGGGCTTGGAAATTTGGCCTCTGATGATTGTCATCTACTTGCTCAACAACATGCACACGTCACACCGGAAGCTATGTTCCTGGTCATGATAGCGATTTTATCATGCCAGGTACTGCCAGCTGCTTCTTCTCTTATGCCTCCTGTCTCATATTGGTCTTGCATTCCGGATCCCCCATCTCTCCATCCCACTCCTTGGGGGTTTCCCTCACCCCGTGTATTCACTAATTATTCTGATTTGCTAGGTGGTGATTCGGACTCTTTTGTCTTGTTTAAAAGTACTAATGATTTTTCCTTTCATGGACACGTGAATTCTCTCCCTATGTGTTTTACTTCCAGCTCCAGGTATAGGCTGACTTGGCTGCATGGCTGCTTGCCCACTAATGATAAATATCTGTTGACAGATACCCCAAAAACTCCCTCATTGAAACTGAAACGTGATTTATGGGTGTTGTTTTTATCTCTTTTTGGTCCTCGCAGCGCTGACGAATGACTAACCCAAGTTCCCATTTCCTCCACTCTCCCGGCCTGTCCATTCCAGAACCCTGGTGATTCCTGGAGAACTACTGACCTCGACCATGGATTTCTCCTCTGGCATAACTGCAGGCTTCCCTCGGTGGGGGTTCGTTACCGGCCTTATTGCACCAATCTTTCTGTTTACAATTTCTCAGTGACTGGAGCTACTGCCTCACCCTTCAATGTCCCCACAGATTACAGGCCTCACCTACAAGGTTCCTCCACTTACAACTGGTCGGACAGCGTCATTCCACCCCCAGAGCCCATCACCCCATGGTATTCAGTTGGATGGATTGCTCCCACCTACCTCGTCACTACTTCAACTGGTACTCGTGCATATCCTGACTTGTGTCGTCTCCTTGCCGCTACTTCACCTGTCTTTTTCGGTGACCTGGACATTCCATGAATGCTTACACCATACGGGCTTGTGTAGGCCCCCCTCATGCCCTCCTCATTTAGGGCTCTGGACACTTGACAATTACATACCATCAACATGCTTTTCATGTTAATTGTACTGACTGCATTCTCACCAATTGCATTGCCTATGTTAACTAGTGGCCTAGTATGACATTTGTTATCTTACATCAGCCTCCTTACGTTATGCTCCCTGTATGTTTAGAACTGCCGTGGTATGATGACACTGGACTATATGCTCTTCAGCTTGTTGAACGGGGTTTACATCGTTGAAAGAGATTTGTTGCCATGCTTATTCTGAGCATCATGGCGCTCATTGCTATTATTGGCTCTGTTGCCGCCTCCACTACTGCTTTCATGCAACAGGTTCACACAGCCTCACATGTTAATGAATTATCCCATAACATCACTCATGCCTTGATTGTTCAAGATCGCATTGACAAAAAAATTTGAGGCTCATTAAATATTCTCGAGGAGATGCATTTGTATGTTGGCAATCAAATTCAGCGTATCAAAACTCACTTGACCTCTAGATGTCACTCTGATTACAAATGGATTTATGTTACTCCACTTGTTTATAATTCCTCTTCTATTTCATTGTTTAATGTTAGAAATCATTTGCTAGGAGTATGGAATAATACAAACACTTCCTTGGATCTTACTAATCTTCAGGATGCTATTAAAGCAATTAGTTTAACTTATGTATCCTCTTTGACTCCTACCGAGATTGCTGGTTCCTTCTTGGCTTCCTTACAGCAATATACCACTAACGCTGCCTGGTTCCCATCATTTATTGCTATAGGTAACACTTTGCTTGTCACCATGATTATCTTGTTTCTTTTCCCATTGTTTACCAAATTACTTTTTCGTGCTATCAACCAAACACATATTGAGTTAAAAACGATGCAGATGTTGGCCAAAAACAAAAAGGGGGGGATTGCGGGAGGCCTTGCTACCCCAGCCAGCTAAGATGCTAGTAAACAAAGAAAGGGCCTTACACCGTGGGGCCGAAGATTTCCAAAGAGCCTCACACCATGGGGCTGAAGATTAATCTGCAACCCACAAACATCCCCTTGTTTTTTGTTCTTGGTCATGTAAGAAAAAACTTCTCAGAAAGTATATTGGGCAATAAATTACACGTATAGAATACTGTAAGTAAATGGCACAAAGAAATACCTGCTTAAAAATTAAACACTGTAAATTTGGCCTGCCTGACAATGGGAAAGAATCTGTTATACATGAACGTGCCTGACAAACAATCCAGGACAACAATTACAGTAAGTCCTTCTTTTGCTTTTTTTAGAAGTTTCTTAGGAAAGTTTTTAAATGGCATTAATTATGTTAAGAGGTTTCTAGGTAGAAAAACCTGTAGCTGATAACCAGAAAGCAGCTGGTCTCCAACTGAAGGCCATGTGAATACGAATAATCTTTTGATGCTTAGGCTTTAGCTGATAGGAGTGTACCAACTGCTATCAACGGTCTTAGGTAATTGTCTAGCTGAAATAATGAGTTTTAGTGTAAGGTTTCATTTTTTATCTATTAACCTTGATGATTGCCTTCTTGATGAGAACATGTAGCAGCCAAAAGTCTATGGGAAAAGAATGCAATGATTGCTTCTGCCTTGCTTCTATGCATATGATGATGTAATCTCACTACTTGCCTTAGTGTATAAATAAAGACCCACTGAGACCCTCAGCAGGAGATACTAACACAAGCCATTGTGTGTGTGTCTGCCTCATTTCCTCAATTGCTCCAACGTTGTCCCATCCTTCAGGAACACTTGACACCCAGTTTGCCAAGGCTGGCTCCCGGCAGATGGGATATATCATTCGCAATGTCTTGAAAGGCTTTGGTCTGCAGTGGGGGTGGAGTCCACAAAGCCTGCATGGAATTAGCTCAGGACATTCTTTCCCCCTAATAATTACCCGCTTTCACTTTTTGCCACCATTTCCATGGTGATGATGATCAAATATATGGATGCTGGGATACACTCTCAAATGAAAATTTTTCAGGGTTCCAGTGTGAAAGAAAACCAGTCTGTCCAGGTATTGTCCATTGTGGAAAACAAAAGTCCTCCATTCCTAGAAAAACAGTTCATCAGTCCAAGCCAAAAAAAAAAAAAAAATTCTGGAGGCATTTGCCAAAAAAAGACAGCAAAAATGTCAAAATCACGGGGGGAAAAAAATCTTAAAATTGGTTCCTGGTGGCGCAGGTGGTTGAGTGCTGCACCGTGAAGCTGTCCACAGCCTCTGCAGTGCAGGTTCCATTCTGGCTGGCTGGCGTGTATCCCACATGGCGAGGCAGACCTCTCCTGTCTCACCCACTGCTCCCCTCAGCAGTGTATTTCTTCAGTCTTCCTGTTCTGTTCCCCACTCTGTCTATGGTGAATCCTCACACCCTCCTGTGCATCTGGCCTGTACCCCGGTTCTTGTATAAAAATAAATAAATCTTAAAAAAAAATTGGTTCAACTTATGTAAAAACAAATTCTCTCCACCTTGATCCCAATTTCTTCAACAGCATAGCAAAAGTTTGCAAACTAAATCTACTTTTAAACCATTTTACCTATTTTTGCATAAAATCACAGGGCAGAATAACTAAACAGCAATTTTAGCTGGCTTTGTTGGAATACTCCATGTAGGATCAGAGCAAACTCTTGACAACCAGTCCATGTAGGCTTCAGGAACAAAGTTGGTCTCATCAGACTCCAATTGGGCTTTCCTCTTCTCGAGGGTACCAGGACTTTTTTGTTGGCCAGGTTATCCAGTCCTGCCAATGGGAGCAAGCTTCCTCACCTTCTTTGGAGGTCTCTGGAACCGTATGAATAAAGCAACAGGTTCTCCTCTTCTTGGTTCAGCTCTGCTATAACTTCCTGGAAGAAATCCACTCAAAGCCACACAATGAAACTCATATTCAATTTTTTTTTTAATTTAAGTAGAAAAAATCCCTATGGAAGTTATGCAAAAACAGACTCTGAGATAAGTAGTAAAAATAATTACTACCACTGGGCCTCCCTAGTGGCACAGGCAGTTGAGCGTGCAATGTGAAGATGTCCGCAGCCTCTGCAGTGCTGGCTCGATCCCCGCCAGCCTTAGAGCAACCCGCGTGGTGAGCGGACCTCTCTTGCTCCCCTCAGCAGTGTGTTTCATCAGTCTGCCTGTTCTGTTCCCCTCTCTGTCTCTGGTGAATCCTCTCACACTCCCACACATCTGGCCTGTACCCCGGTTCTAGTATAAATAAAATAAATCTTTAAAAAAAGTTACTACCACTGTTTTTATGCTGTGTTGGTATCAAGGGGAGAGAAAATGTGAACACAAATTAGCTCTGCTGAAAAAAGAAAAAAAAATCAACATTGGTGTAGGCCCTGGTCAATCAAAACAAGAAAAAATTGTGGATTCAAGACAAAATACAAAAAAAAAAAAAAAAATTACCAGTATTATGTCAAAGAAAACTTAATAAAAATCAGGTGTATCTCCAGGTCTATTCAATTCTTTGTAGGAAATTTTTACTCTCAACAGTTCCATCAATAGGAATCTGTTGAGGTCTTTTCTCCCTATTTTTTCCAGAAACAATTTCTGTAGATATCCAGCAATTGTATGCAATATTACAAGGTGACAATCACCACTGACAATTCACATATATATCAGATACTGAGCAGTTTTATACATGTTTTAGAAAACCAATGTTAACATTTCTGTACATGTCAAAGTTTCCCCATTTTCCCAAGTGACAATACTTTCCATCTAGTTTTACTTTACTAGGTAAACCAAATAGGAAAAATTCATCTAATGCCTTTCCCAGGAGGAAAGGGAGAAACTTTGTGGAGTGTCTCAGGAGCTCTACTGAGGTTCCACAAAATTTCCCTGCATCATCCAAATGACAGGCTACCAAATTTGTACTTGAATTTAGATTTCTGGGAAGCTTTGCCATAAATATCAGAAAACAGCAGAGACAAAAATATTTAATCTCTATAGAAGCACCAGCTTAGTTCAGTAATACATGTAGACAATCGAACCATAACCTTTAGTTTTTCCTCATAACTGGAGACTCTTTTTTTTCAATGTCTATGGGCACCATGTATACCAATTTGTCAGCCACTAGTGGCCAAGACAAGGATATGAGGAAAGGACATGCAGACATACAACATATAGACACAAAGAGCTCTTTAGTTACCATTAATTATGCATGGGATATCTTATACAACTGCAGTTTCATTCTTAGGCCAAAATGAAGTTAAAAGGAATATACCAAAATCAAGATCAAAAGCCTTTCTATGTAAAAATAAATAAATAAATAAAATTACCGCCAGCATATGAGTGATCCTAGATGTTATTTCACATCTCCTAAACTTTGAAAGGAAGAAGATTGGTTAGAGCATGTTAGTTTTCTCAGGGTTTCCTCAGAGAAGTGAATACTTGGGTATCCTGCAACAACTGGAAAAGAAGTCAGTAACAGTCAAGTTTTTGTCTTTTTCTTAAATAAATATCTCAGGTCCTCAATGGGTTCACAAGACCAGTGGGTCAGTTCCTTCTGGGCTTATTTAGATCTAGTGGAGCCCCTGGGCCCCCTATTCTTCATCTGAACATTCTCTGTGTACTATCATTTGTCTCCTTTCCTCTGTACTGGGCTCTTGATTCTTTCTGCTGTCTGTATTCCCTCCTGTCTTCACCTGAACCTCTACTCTGTGCTATCATTTGTCTCCTTTGCTCTCTCCTTGGTTCCTGGTTCTGTGTACTCCATCTATATTCCCTCCTGTAACCCCTCCGTGAATCATCATGTTGTGGTGTCCTCAGTCTTCTGTCCTATCTTCTGTCATTATTTCTTCTGCTGCTTCCCTGTAATCTGGGACAGCTGTACTTCCAATGCCCCTCTTCCCTGCAGTAAGCACACTGATTTCTCCCTAGGGGCTCATGTCTCCTGGGTTCATGTCTCAGTCCATTACTGTTTCCCTGAAACCCTGTCTTGTGCTCTCTTTGTACAAAAACAGTTGTAGGTTTCGGTCTACCATCCTCTCTATTATTATAAACCAAAAAGCTAAGTCCACTACCTGGGATCGACTCATCTCTGTGATGCCGTCCACCTTTGCTAACTTTTTCTTTATGTCTGGGGCACTATGTGTAATGAACGCCATAGTGATCAGACGAGAATTTTCGGGGGCATCTGGGTTTATATTTGTGTGGTTGGTATATGTCTGGTTAATTCTTTAAAGGAAATCCAATAGATCCTCGTTAGCTCCTTTTTCAAGTTGTAATATTTTGTTAATTTTTTTTTTGTTTGGGGATTCCTTGCTGCAGTCCTACCAATAAACATTTTCTATACAGTTCCAGCATTGCCATTTCTCCATTGTTGGGGTTCCATTCAGGATCTACCACTCGGACAATCATCTCTGGCTCTGGGGATTCTCCATCCTGTTGGTGGAGTCAGTCAGTCTCCTCCCTGGCTTTCCTTAATACCATTCTCTGCTCATCCAGAGTCAGCAAAGTTTGCAGCATGGACTGTATATCTGCCTAGTTAGGGTGGTGGGAGAGGAAGATAGAGGCAAACAAGTTCGCCATCCCCTTAGGAGCCTGGTGGTATGAGGGGACAGATCTCCTCCAGTTTAGGAGGTCCACAGTGCTAAAAGGATGGTATGACCAAACGTACCCGTCAGGTTGCCCATGATCATTCAAGCCACCCATCGGCATCTGTTGGAGAGGAAACTGTCCTGCCTCAGGGTGACCCTTCCTGCCAAAGTGAGTGCTGCGTCTAGTATGGGGAGGAGACGCCATTTTAATTTCCTCCCCAGCGGGCAGTAGAGGCTGTGAAGCCTCAGGAGTCTGTGCAGGAGGGACCTTGTCATAAGGAGAAGGACTTTGTCCTGATGTATTTAAGGTATTTAACAAATGATACTCCTCCTCTTCTAACTCTGCCCTCATACAGTCCTCATGGGAAGGGGAAGGTTATCCCTTCTCTGTGCCATCAGCCGAGCCTCCACCATATCCAATTTATGGAGGGAAGCCTGTATCTGGTCCTGCATGCTTTCAAAAGCTGGATCCTCATGATTTTATTATTTTTTTAAGATTTTATTTATTTATTTATACAAGCACTGGGTACAGTCAGAAGCGTGGGAGGATGAGAGAATTCACCAGAGCCAGAGCGGAGAGCAGACCAGGCAGACTGACAGAGTACACTACTGAGGGGAGCAGCGGGCATGCAGGAGAGGTCTGTCACGCCATGTGGGACCCTCACCTGGCAGCCGGGGATTGAACCAGTGCCGCAGAGTCTGCGGGCAGCTTCGCAGCCCAGTGCTCAAGCTCAACCGCTGCACCATCAAGGAAGGCCCCCATGCATGCTTTTAAAAGCTGAATCCTGCATACTTTTAAAAGCTGACTCAAAAACTATACAGTTTTCATCCCTCATACTCTTAGTAGTTAAATCAAGAGCCTGAGTTTGTTGTTGCATAGCTAAGTTAAGAGCCTGAATTTGTTGCTGCATGGTCTCAATTGGTGGAGTGGAGCATCTAGCTCTCAGAGAAGCAACACTGTAGCCAATGATGCTCTGCACATACTACCAGAAAAACAGCCAGAAGCAGATTGCAAAGCAGGGATGGCTTGCAAGTAACCCACATAAGTATATAAAAGAAAAATCATGTGCCACAGACCTGGTTTCACCAAATTATTTATGTTTATAAAGCCGGTAGTGACGTTGAACAGAAAAAGACTACCCAAAGTCAAGACTGGAATAAAACTGAAAGAGCTTAAGCTAAGGATAAGATTGCTTAAGCTCATGGTTGAAAAACCAGAGAGAGCCATATGCAAGAGGAAAAAAAAAGAACTGTGCAAGACTTGGGACAAAGACTTTTACCAGTGTCCTGCAGACCTAGTGCACTTAAGGTGATCAACATAAGGAGATACCTCTGGGCTGGTCAATCACGGTTGTAACTTGGAAACCACATTGGGCAACAAACGATTACAGGGCAACCCCAATATAAAATGGGTTGCCTGACTGTGGGTCTTCACCCGCACACTTAAAAGGGACTTACTAATACTCATTGCAGGCACACACAAAAGGTTAATAAAAGGTTTGTTTACAAGGGAAGAGAAAATGAGGAAATGTACAGCTCAAGGAGAAAAGACGGAAATAAAGTCTTAAATGCATCGTACCCCTTCCGCCGACCTGGAATCCCAGTGGCATGCTGATTGCTGGTGGAGACCCAAGAGCTGTGAAGCCAAGAGAGAGCCCCCAAGACCCATGTATCTAGTTTTACAGAAACCCTGACAGCTTAATTCCACACTCAGGTCCCAGCAACCCTCTCTTTGGTGATGATGGGTATAGTGGCAGGATGGGCACTGAGCAGGTTTTCTGATCTAGCAGATGGGTAAAGGAAGAGTCTCAGAGCCCTTGGTGGCTTTCTCAGGCTTTTATTGAGCTTTACATGTAGTGTGGCAAACAGGTACATGGAAGGCAGGGGTGCCGGGGGGCCAGGAGGCCTATAGGCCTCCAAACCCCCAGGAAGTCTCCAGCCTGGGCTTCTCTCTCCTTCTTGTCTCCCCTTCTCTCTCCTGCCTCTTATCTGCTTCTGCTTCTCTTTGTGACTATCCCCATACTCCTCCCATGGCCCACAGAAGTAAACAACACAACGATGTAACTGCAGGTGCCCCATCACGCAGGGCAATCCTAATGGTGGGAGGGCAGAAAAGCCTGAAAACCATTTACTCTGTCAATGTCTTGAATGGCAGAAAGCCACAAAGCCTGTATGGAATTATCTCAGGAAATTCTTTCCCCCTAACAGAGTGACCAGCAGGGGCTCCAATATTCCCCCAAATCAAAGCATATTATCTCTATTCTCTACTCTTACATTCTTATGTAACCTTCTGCTAATCCTTACAAGTATGGTGTATTAACTGATCTTACTAATCTGGCCATAAAGTCTGCCTGCTGTTTACAGCAGGTACTGGTTTCCCAGTGTGTTCCTCATAACAGGACTTTTGTCCTTGCTAAGAGGCCCCTGCCTGACTAGACCTAGCTGACCAGAAAGAACTCTGGGCACCAAGATGATAAGCCTCAAGAACAAGGAGGGCAGGGGATCCCATAGCTCAACAGTGAGCAGGCCTTCACCACTGCCAGAAGCCAGTGATATCCAGCCCCTGGAGCTCCTTATTGCCCTCCTGGGTGCCTGGACTCCCTCATATCCCCCCTGTTCTGAGGCTGGTTTTCAGGTAGCACTGGCTCACCACAGCCTCCGGACTTGTCCTTGGGTTGAATATTAACTCAGAGCAGACAGGCCATAGACAATACCTGTGTGCCGGTTTCCTACTATACCATGTGTTGTGTCCTCCTGATCTCCCCCTTGCTGTTCCCCATCATTTCTTCAATTTACATCTCAGAGACAAGGTTCAGCTAAAGTAGGGGTACATCTCAGGGTCACCCCAACTTCCTGGCCAAATCCAAAATGAGCCAGGTATCCCCAAAAACTCTACAGAGGTCTACAGAGGGGTCACCAGCTCACTGTACCCAGGATTGCTCCAGAAATCTGGGGTCAGAGCAGAGGCAAAATACATTAGAATTTCTGTTAAGAATGATGTCATATTTTTTAATGTGTTGTTTGCTTTTTTTTTAAGATTTATTTATTTATTTATACAAGCACTGGGTACAGTCAGAAGCGTGGGAGGGTGAGAGAATTCACCAGAGCCAGAGCGGGGAGCAGTAGGCAGAAGGAGAGGTCTGCGCGCCATGTGGGACCCTTGCCTGGTGGCTGGGATCGGACCAGTGCTACAGAGGCTGCAGGCAGCTTCACAACCCAGTGCTCAACCGCTGCACCACCGGAGAGGCCACTTCATGTAATTCTTATTCCAACCTTGGGAGCGAGATGCTGTTACCAGGGGGGAGATATTCTCATTTCTCAGATGAGGAGACAGAGGCAGGAATGTTAGGATACTTGAACAAGATGGTCACACAGAGAGTGATTCAGTCCACAGGGGACCTAATAGTGAACCCGCAGAATGTGTCCCCCCATGACCATCGCCTGCTCCCCTTAACCCCCAGCCAGTGGATGCTTTCTCTCACCAGTACTCATTTCCCCTTCTCTGCTGCTCTGTCCCATCAGGTGCCTCAGCCCGAGGCAGGAACGTCCCCCAGAGTTTAGAGAGGACAAGGACAAGCCCCCAGTGGGGATCTGACCCAGCTTCTGCTGTGTTTGGGGCAGGACCTTGTCCTTGTCCCTGGCGGGTCAGAGCTGGGGAGGGACTGACCTTCAGCTGAACTAAACAAGCAGACAGAGCAGGACAGCGGCCTGTGGGGGGACTCTGACTCCTTGGGGACAGTGTCGTGTGTCCTGATGCTTCTCCGGGACACCTGCTCACACTGAGGGGGACAGGACCACAAGCAGGCGCTGGCATGTCCTTCACGGGGGCCTGGGTCTGGGCCAGTGTCCTGGGGAGTCACTGGGTGTGATGATGGGGAGGGGAGGGCAGTTTGCACACCAGGCCCAGGTGCTGGGAATGGAGGGGCCTGGTGTTCTGAGCAGAGTGGGTCTGGGGTGTGAGTTCCTCAGGGTGGGAAGGGAAGGGAGGATGTTTTTCTCCAATAAACCTCATGGTCTCTAGCAGCACAGAGGCTCAGAAGCTCTGAGAGGATCCGGGTCTGTCCTTCTTGGTCTCAGGGCCTAAGGGGTCACCAGGAAGGGTCTTGCTCCTGCTGGGGGGGAGCTTGGGTCCTACTCCCCACTGAGCCCAGAGCTCCTGGCTGCCCTGCTCCTCTGTGTGGGCCTGGCTGCCTCCTGCCCTGTCTCTCTCCACCCCTGAGGAGATGGCGCCCTGCTCCTGCCCCAGCTCTGTGCTCTGCCTTCTCCCCTCCCTGTTGCTCCTCCTCCAGCTGTCCCCCAGAGAGTCCCCAGGTGAGTGTGTCCTCCCTGTCCTGTGTCTCCTGAGGGTGGGTGGGGGCCCAGGGGCCTCCAGAACTCCTCCTTCAGGAAGGACAGCTATGTGGGGGGCCCTGGCTCTATTAATAGGGGGGTGCTCCCCGACCACTCAGATGATGACATAGTTAAGAGCAGGCACTGATCTGTCACATGAGGGGGAGGGATGCCAATTGCTCTGTGATGGGTTTATGGTGTTTTAAAAAGTCAGTTGTCAAAAATCGAAAATATGTTTTCCCTCCTTTTTTGCATTTGTCTCTATGTTTATTGGAAACATTTGTCAATCAATAACTCATTTAATCACACCAATATTTATAGGGTATCAGCCATGTTCTCGGTGCTATGTACAAATCAGACAGATCCCATCTTCAGAAAGCTGCTTTTTGTAGGAAACAGTGAATAATAAAGACAAGAAACCCCCCCACCCCACCTGCAGAGGGGCTGAGAGGACGGACGGGCAAGGATCAGGTCAAGCAGCAGGGGACGTAGGGTTTTGGGGGCAGTTGTGTCTATCAAGGGGGTCAGTGTGATGGTGGGAAGGGAACAAACCTCTGGGGGGATGATGGGGGGTGAGGGTCCCATGTAAGGAACAATCTGGGGATCTGACTGGTGCCAGGTGTGCAAGGACAGAGGGTTGAGGATCAGCTGGAACAGAGGGAGAGGAAAGGACACAGGAGTGGATGTCAGAGATCTGGGAAGGGGTCACCCTGTGGGGCTGGGGGTGACTGTGGGGCTGGGGAGCCCCTTTCAAGCTGTGAGCAGAGCAGGACCTGGTTCAGCTCCCAGGTGAAAGGGGCCCAGACTGGGGGTGGCAGGAGAGACTAGTCTTTGTGTGTCCAGGTGAGAGAGGAGGGTCTCAGGCCAAGCAAGGGTAGCACAGGTGAGAAGTGGCTCTTTGTAGGTGCAGGGGGCTCTGGAGGACAGCACAGTCCTGTCCTGTCCCTCCCAGGCTTTGTCAGGTCAAGCGTTCTGACTGGCTAAACCTTAATTTTTTATAACTGTGGAACATTAATTACATCATGTATAGATTTAGCTGTGCAATTTCTCACCCTAACAACCTGTATGTTTCACTCCACACTCACTATCAAATGTCCAATAACAATCCTCTACCAAGCTTTTCCTTCCACCTAGCCTCTGGTAACTGCCATTTGTTGACACAATCTAAATAATTGTTTTTGCTTATTTGTTGATTGCTTTTATTTTCCATAGTCCAAAATGAGTGCAATCACTCTGTATTTGTCTCCATTTTACTTAGCACAGTTCCCTCCAATTCTATCTATAGTGTTGAAAATGGCAAGGTTACATATTTTAAAAAAATATCTGATTATTCCATTGTATATACACATGACACTCAATCTATTCCTCTGTCCTTAAGCACTTGGGTTGTTCCATACTTTGGAACAACTTTGTAAATAGCACTGCAATTAAATTAGAGGCACTGTAAGTGTTTTCTTATTCGTCAGGTAAATGCCCAGAAGTGGTATTATTGGATCATATGTTACTCTATTTTTATTGTTTTGAGAAACCGTCATATTATTTTCCAAGGTGGCAGCACCAATAACATACACAGTAATGCACAAAGGTCTTCTATCCCCTAATCCTCACCAACATTTATTATTTTTTGGCATTTTGATTTTAGCCATTTCTACTCGTGTGAGCTTAAATCTCATTGATTGACTTTCAAGTGTTGAACCATCCTTGTGTTGCTGGGATAAATCCCACTTTGTCAGGAGGTGTGATCCTTTTGAGGTAGTATTGACTTTGATTTGCTAACATTTTGTTGAGGATTTGTATATATTTTCATCAGGGATATTAGTGTGTAGTTTTTTTGTTTTTTTGTTTTTTTGTTTTTTTTTTTGCGATGTTCTCTCTTTTGACATCAAAGTGATGTTGGACCCATAAAGTGTGTTTGGAAGCATTTCCTTTTCCTCATTTTTGGGGGAAGACTTTGAGATGGATAGGTATTAATTCGTCTTTGAAGGTTTGGTAGAACTCACTAGTGAAATCATTACATGAAGTCCATCCCTGTCTCACTAACTTTTTTATCTGGAAGTCTATTTTATCTCGTATGGCTGTCCATGCCCTTTTTTTGTGGGCCTCATTTTCTCGTTTTCCAACCACTTTTTTGAGCCTATGTTTGTTTGTCTTTGGAGATATGCTGGTTCTCCTGGATACAGCAGAAAGTGGGGTTTGGGGGCCCCCCCGCTGGCGCAGCGGTTGAGCCCTGGGTTGCGAAGCTGCCCACAGCCTCTGCAGTGCCGATTGGATCCCCGGCTGCTCCCCGGCCACCAGAGGAGGGTCCCACATGGCGCGCAGACCTCTCCTGCCGCCCGCTGCTCCCCTCAGCAGTGTACTTCGGTCCTTCTGCCTGTTCTGCTCCCTGCTCTGGCTCTGGTGAATTCTCTCACCCTCCCGCACTTCTGACTGTACCCAGTGCTTGTATAAATAAATAAATAAATAAATAAATAAATCTTTAAAAAAAAAGAAAGAAAGTGGGTTTTTGTTTTCTTATCCATCCAGCCATCGTGATCCTCTCATATGGGTGGGTTTGGTGTAGTTACGTATAGGATGATTATTGATCCAAGTGGGTTTACTGCTGCCCTTTTGTCATTACTTTTCTGCTTTTATCTATATCCTTTTTAATATTTTAAAATTTATTTCACTCTGATTTTTATAGAAGTGCTCTTTTTAACATTCCTTGCAGTGGAGTTCTACTGTTTATACTCCATCAACAATCTCGTTTCAGAAGGTCTTTATTTTGTCCTGATATTTGCGGGAGAGTTTGAAGGATATTGCATTATTGGCTGGGAGTTTTTGTATTACAATTATTGAAACATTGCATTATCTCCTTGCTTGTAGGGTTTCCTCAGAGAAGTCTGATGTATGCCTTGTAGGAGTACCCTTGTAGGGTACTTACTTTGTTCTCCCCTAACCGTCTACAATATTTAGCAAGGTGTTCTTTTATCTTCATGAGAATGTATAGACAGTTCCTCCCCTGGTTGGGAACTTTTCCTTAATTTCTTTGAGGAACAATTACTGTGTTCCCTTCTCTATTCTTCTGAAATATATACTATCCTTATGCTGCCTTTCTTCATGTATTTGTTTAGCTCTTGAAGTGTTTTTGAATTTGCTGTATCACTTTGATTCATTTTTCTATGTTTTATTCCATATCTTTGGTTTTCTTTATTATGGCAATTTTGAGCTGTCTGGTAGGAAGAAAATATCTTCTGTATATTTGTATTTATGTAATGGAAGTTATTCTCTTTTTGTCATTTCTTATTCCCCTGAGGTATCAAGTTTACATGTAATATATTTATTGGTGCCTAATTTGTTGCTTTAGATTTCTATTTTTTTTTAAAAATGCATCTGTAGTTGTTACCTAGAGATTTGAACTACTTACACTTTTCTATCAGGTGGCATTTCAGTTGTATGTGAGTTTAGAGTTTTGGATTATGCAGGTGAGGAGAACTGATCTTTGAGATGCTCAGTCAGAGGATTTATGTGGGGTCTGCAGTCATCCTAACTCTGGTGTGGATGCTATGGCAGGGGGCCTGCTATCTCATGTTTTTGGCACCACAGATGGCCTGACTCTCTTGGTCCAGGCCTGAGACTAAGTCATGTTCTCATTATCAGTGTGCTTCAGTTGGTTAGTACCAGACCTCAGTGGGGAGAGAGATGCACTCCAGCTGTTGTTTTCACTGGGGACCTCGTCTGTTGGGACCAAAAAGAGTCTTTGCAAATATTTGTCATTATTTGAGGATATGTGGCTTCATACCATTCAGTTCTACCCACCCCAGGGCCACTGGTCAAATGGTTGGTTTAATGGCAGCACTACAATATGTTCTGTAGCTTCCCATCCCTGATGACAGACTCCAGGTGTCTCTTTCCACATATCCTATTTTCAGTGAAGTATTAATTTTCTTTCTATTCCTTTTGGTGTTATCTTTCTGGGGACTGAATTGCAAGAGGTGTTCTTGTTTTGTTGCAAGAACAGTATTGTCTGGATGCACTGTTCTTTTCATTAACCTTGACAATCCTCTGGGGGAATGAAGTCATGAACCTCTTCTGACACCAACTGAGTATCCCAAATAACTCTTTTGAAATGTACATTGTAGGGTACATCCTGATCTACTGCATCAGCTCTGGTTTAGGGTTCCCACATTCTATGTTTACCAGCCCTCCTGGTGATTCTGATGTGTGCTGAAGGTGAGAATCTTGGAGTTAGAATTCTCCATGGAAATTCCTGCTACCAGGTACAGCAGTGAATGAAGGAGTATCTTCACAATTATTTCTGGACCATGAGTTGTTGTTGGAACATCTTTTCCAGATTCATATTTGTTACTGCTCAATTCTTCACTTTGTTAGTCTTGTTTGACACCTTCCCAACACTTCCCCAACAATGGTGTGAGTTTCGTGCTATGCATGCACCTTTAAGCTGTGTCACTCTTATGCTGTGTTTGCAGAGAAGTTCCAGGTGATTGGCTCCTCAGAACCTATTGTGGCAGAGCTGGGTGAGGACATCAATCTGCCCTGCTCCCTGTTCCCCATCATGAGTGCAGAGAACATGGAGGTGAGGTGGTTCTGGTCACATTTCTCAGAGTCAGTGTTCATCTATCAAGACAGACAGGAGCTACATGAGAAGCTGATGGCCCAGTATGCAGGGCGAACCACACTGATGGGGGAATTCCTCAGAAAGGGTGAGGCTACTGTGACTATCCACAAGGTCCAGGCCTCTGACAACAGGCTGTACACCTGCTTCTTCAGCAATGGAGTCTTCGACGGGCAAGCCAGTTTGGAGATGCAGGTGGCAGGTTGGTGATAGTGTTAAATATCTGAGTTTTGGAGTTTAGAGCTGAGAAGAACCTAAGAACAATGTTATTTAGTTTCTCACTTCATTCACGAGGAAGAAAAGGATTATTAATTCATTGTTGCCTTAAATATAAATATATAGAGCACCTACTATATGTCTGGGTCTGTTCTAAGCACTTGGATACATCAGTGAACCTAATAAAGTTTGCACACTGTGAGTTTTTATTTTCAAGGGTGAGGTAGAGATATCACAATAAATAAACAGGTTATATATGATTTAAGAAAGTGACGAGTAATGAGGATAAGAAGTTGAATTGAACAGGGAAAATGGGTCAGCAATATGGGTCTGGGAGTGAGGGCAGGTTACAGTAATAAATAGAAGATCAGAATGGTCACATTGGAGCAAAGACTCAAGGGAAGGGGGATTTAGCTAAGTAGATATCTGGGGTGTTGGATTTCCTTCTCTCTCTCCACTGGTTTTATTGAGGAACAATACTCGTAGTTGTATTAGTCTGAGGCATATAGCATGGTGATTTGAATTACATATACAGTGAGATGTTTGCCACAATAGTTTAGCCAACATCCATCTTCTAATATAGATACAATGGAAAGAAAAGATAAAGATGGAAGATAGGAAATATTTTCTGATCAGGAAAATAAGTCTTAGGAGTTATTCTTTTAGCAACTTTCCCACACATCACAAACCAGTGATAGCTACAGTCACCATGTTGTAAATCACAGGGAAGGAACTTTTAAGTAGAGGGATCAGCTGATGTGAATAACTAGGAGTGAGTATGTGTTTCTGTTCTTGGCTGACATGGAGTCCTCATGTCTGGTGAGAGAGAATGAGAAGGCAGGGTGTTGAGAGATGACAATACTGGGGGCCTCCATGTTGGCACAGTGGTAAAAGACAGCATTATCAAGCTACTTCCAGATACTACAGCATGAGTTCGATCCCCAGCAAGGGAATTAACCCACATGGTGCAGAAGACCCTCCTGACTCATCTGCTATTCTCCTCAGCAGTGTATTTCAGTAGATCTGTCTCTTCTTCTCCCCACTGTCTCTGGCAAATCTTCTGACCTTCCACACCTCTGGCTTACACCCCAGTTCTTATATGCATAAATAAATAAATCTTTGGGGAAAAGAGAGATTAAAATACTTTATGAAAAGATGTCATGAGTTCAAGGTACACAGGTTGAGGGTGATTGATTAATACTACCAAAGTTAATCTTTAAAAAACTCCATAGAAAGTGGACTCTTGAGCTAGAACTTAGTTTTATCAGATAGGGTTCATTAAACCCTTTCAGAGCAGAGGAAGAAAGGATGAGAAAGTGTTTAGAGCATGCTATTTGTGGTTAATAGCAGTTAAATTCTTGGGTTTTCAGTATTTGTCCTTGAGAGAAGGCAAGGAAAGCAGTTGGCAGATAGAAAAGCCTTGTGTGCATGTTATGGTGTAGGATTGGAGCTGTTGAAAATTTTAAGCACAGCAGGTTTTGAATGATGACTCTGGCAGTAGAGCAGAAGTTAATGAGAGGAGAGAACATCTGGGGCATGGAGTGCTGTTATGGTGTGGATGGACTCACACAGTGAGTGAGTACCTAATTGATGAATTGGGACCCAAACTGTTTTAAGGGGAAGAAGGAATTGAAGAGGCTTCAAGCTTTTGTCCTGTTTGTTATTTAACGTTAATGTGTATCAGTTACCTATCACCATAATGATGCTGGGTAACAAACCACCACAGAAAATATCTTAGTAGCCTATAGGAATGGACTTGTATTCACTTTGGTGCTGGGAGCCATGCTACTCATGTCGTCTGACAAAGGTTCGGGCATGGGGCAGATTCCTGAAAAGTCAAGAATCTTGTTAGCTGACTTCTAGATTCTCCTATTTGTTTATGGCTAGTTTCTACCATTGTTAAAATATACATTTAAAAGTAAAACTGCGAATGCTGTTTGATCAATTACTGAATAACCAATTTGATGGCAAATGACACTGCATGATACAAATATTACATTTTTTATAAAATTAGTAGTTCTCTGCCAAAAGGCAGTGTAAGGGCCGGACTGGATACAGTGCAGGTTTTCTGATCCCATGCAGACCGGGTAAAGGAGGAGTCAGAGTCCTCAGTAGTTTTGCAGGTTTTTTATTTGGGGTTCACCAGGCATATGGCAGGCAGGGGTGCTGGCTGGGGGGCTGGGAGGCTGGCAGGCCTCCCAACCCCCAGCAAGTCTTTACTCTATCTGGGCTCTCTGGCGTTCTCTGCTTCTGCTTCTGCTTCTCCTTCAGGTTCTGCTGCTGCTGGCTGGGGCTGCTGCTGGCGTCCCCCCGTGACACCGCCCTTAAAAGCACAGTCTTAGCTCAGCTGAATCCCATCTACCTATGCCCACACCCTATTCCAGGTGCCCGCCATCAGGCATGCATTCAGGACAAGGATCCATCATCTATCTTGATGGCGGAAGGGCAGAAAAGCCTGACATTTTCCTTACCCTACAGGCAGTAATTCAACATTTGGCCTTACATTAACAAGTGAAAAAAACTTCTGGGAACAAAGGGCTGTAAACATCCTTTGGCCACATCTTTAATATGGATTTGTGGCCTTTTGAGGCAAGGGCTAATTGGAGAAGGAAATTCTCTTACTTTAAAGATAAAGATAGCAGTTCGGTGGCAGATGAAAGCCATGCTCCAAGTGTAAAAAAAATCCTAATAAGCCAGGAGGCGCCATAGCCGGCTCCTGCTAAATTCTTCCTGTTTGTTTAGGGCTGATTCCCCTGGATGTGACAATTGGTATGGTGATTGTTAGAGTATGCATTGAAGAATAAGTCAACAATTTTGTGACTGGTCGAGCTAATCACCATGGCAGCACAAATAATGCATTTGGAAATAGTCAATGTTACTACTACTGATATGTCATGTGTTAACTATTCTGAAAACCAAAAGCTATAACCATCTCCCGCCCTGCCTCTGATGAAACATTTGTAGTTCCTTAAAACAACAATCAGCAATCTTACAGAAAAAGGAATTTTCCCTTGATCTTAAAGTTAGATACAGAAACTAGGATTGACTAGATAAGTAATAGGTAGAAAACTCTTTTGTTAGATTAGGAGAATTCCTCCCTTAATTGAGAGCTTGGGGCTAGGGAAAAGTCAATACATCTTCCTTCCCGCTAGCCCTTAGTTAATCGTTCACTATGGCAAACATAGAAATGTTAGTTGTAGTCACATGAGTTTTTGCTAGTAATAAAATGAAAATGACTGGTTGTTTAAAGTAAATGACTACTCTAAGAACACTTTTGTTTAACAACTGTGCCTTCTTTAAATCAAAAAATAATAAATGGCATGACCTCTGCAGGTGGGCAAATAGACCCTTGGCTGTTCTTGAGAAAGATGTGATGATTGTTATCTTCCTGCCTTAATGTATATGCTTATGCACTCTCCCAGTTTGCTTGAAATGCATATAAATAAGGGGCTGCTGAGACCCTCAGCAGGATGAAGTCTGCACCCTGATCAGGTGTAGGGTAAAGAAAATGTCAGGCTTTTCTGCCCTTCCGCCATCAGGATAGATGATGGATCCTTGTCCTGAATGCATGCCTGATGGTGGGCACCTGGAATAGAGTGTGGGCATAGGTAGATGGGATTCAGTTGAGCTAAGACTGTGCTTTAAAGGGCGGCGTCGGGGACGCCAGCAGCAGTAGCAGAAGCCGAAGCAGAAGCCGAAAGAGAAGCTGAGACGCAGCAGAACGAACACCAGAGAGCCCAGATAGAGAAAAGACTTGTTGGGGGCTGGGAGGCCTGCCAGCCTCCCAGCCCCCCAGCCAGCACCCCTGCCTGCCATATGCCTGGTGAACCCCAATAAAAAACCTGCAAAACCACTGAGGACTCTGACTCCTCCTTTACCCAGTCTGCATGGGATCAGAAAACCTGCTCTGTGTCCTGGCCTGCCTTTACAATTGGCGTAAGTTGGCAAGATGATCCATGCAGATGGGTATTGGAGCCCTCCGAAGACCTGGAGGGACTAAGGAGTAACAGTGTTTGCCTGTGACGACGCTGGAGGCGCCATGGCGGCACAGAAGATGGATACGGTCCGGGAGCTGCAGGACGGACCTGGCATGAAGGAGACACCCAAGAAGACCAGCCAACGACATCTGAAAGGACCAGCCAACGACCCCTGAGGCAGCAGAATCGTGGGGAGGAGAGGACCACGATTCAGCGCTCGCCGGTGCTGATGCAGGGAGAGGCCGATGGACTTCAACTGATGGACATGGACTGATAAACTTGGACTGACAATCCTGCCAGAAGGCGGAGGACCTTGGCTGGTTATGTTTTTTTGTTTTTTTTTTTTTTTTGAGAATCTGGGGGTGGCCAGTGGGCCTTGATGGCCAAAAGCAGCCCATGCATGCCCAGCAGCCAGGTGGAGGAGAAAAGCCAACTGAGAAGGCAAAAGCTGGTACTGATGCTAAATTGAGAAGCCCTGAGAGGCTGTTAAGCAGCCTGAGTATGCTGAAGAACTGTGAGTCTCGTAAAATCACCTGTGGGTGATGCCCTGCTCATTCTTGAGTGAGGGTGAGGAGCTGAGGAACCCGTCCTTGGGGGACGGGTGGGGAACGTGGCTTGGGGTGGAGCCCAAGCCAAATGTAGAGTTTTGATCCCCGACCCATGTGCATGTGCAGTGGGTTGGCTTGAGTGCAGGGGTCTGCGAGTTGCACTGGTGGCTATGAAGGCCGAGTGTTGGAGCGACTGCAGACAGAAACCCTGAGGGTTGGCGATTACCCCCAACAGAATAAAATTGCCAATCCCAGAGCTAGTGCATCCTGGGGGTGGATGCTGTGTGTGGCTTGTAGCCGAGACTACAGCCAGAGAAGACCAGGAAGCCCGACGGCTCCTGGTGTGTTATAGTAGATGCCGTGAGTGATTCCCCTCCCTCGTATGAGCAGTGCCTTCGGCAGCAGATTTGGTGACTCATCTGCTGGTACCAATAATTGTCTTTTGCACTAGGTTGGTGCCCTGCCTGGACTTATTTGTGTTCTGTTGTATTTTGTTTTATTGTGATGTATTTGCTTTTGTGGGCCATGGCTGCAGTGTTTGTGTTTGCTAAGAAACAAAGTTGTGTATGTGTGAATTATATGGCAGAAAACCCTGAGGGGGTGGACTGTAGGATAAAGAAAATGTCAAGCTTCTCTGCCCTTCCGCCATCAGGATAGATGATGGACCCTTGTCCTGAATGCATGCCTGATGGCGGGCACCTGGAATAGAGTGTGGGCATAGGTAGATGGGATTCAGTTGAGCTAAGACTGTGCTTTTAAGGGCGGCGTCACGGGGACGCCAGCAGCAGCAGCAGAAGCCAAAGCAGAAGCCGAAAGAGAAGCTGAGAAGCAGCAGAACGAACACCAGAGAGCCCAGATAGGTGAAGACTTGCTGGGGGCTGGGAGGCCTGCCAGCCTCCCAGCCCCCCAGCCAGCACCCCTGCCTGCCATATGCCTGGTGAACCCCAATAAAAAACCTGCAAAAACCACTGAGGACTCTGACTCCTCCTTACCCGGTCTGCATGGGATCAGAAAACCTGCTCTGTGTCCTGTCCGGCCTTTACATCAGGTATTTGCGTCTCCTCACTCTCACTCCCCCTCACCCCACAACTGCGCCGACAGGGTCCCATCCTTCAGGAACCCCTGACACCCAGGCTGTTGTGGCTGGCTCGCAGCACTTTGGGCCTATGGACACTTCAGCTAACCTGGGATGGACTTGACTAAACTCCACTGACCTTACTCATGCCTCTTTGGTCAGATGTAAAGGTCACCAGGTGGACCTTGGCTGGCTGGTTCACATGAATGATCACTGGCTCCTGGCTGAGGGAGGGCAGCTTCAGATGGAAAGGCTGGTAACAGGCCCTGCTCCATGAGCTCATCCTCCAGCATCTGGACTACAATGTCCTTCCATGGAACAGGGGGAGGAACCCATGGGGCCAGCACTTTAAACCACTGCTGTGTCACATGAGCTGATCTCTCATGACTGAAGTCACATGACTGAACCCAGAGTCAGAGTGTGAGGGAAATAAAATGTAGGTGGCAGTGTGAGCTTTCTGCTATGAAGAACCGTAAAGACTATTGTTATAAAGAACTTACCACAGATGAGGCAAAATCATTAATTCAGATGTAGAATTTTGAGTTTGAAGTGTATGCGAAAAATCTTGTTAGATGTAACCCCTAAGGATGGTTGTATAATGTTGGTGGGGTTGAGGAGATGTGGTGAATTGATGTTTTGAAAGAGATACATAAGGAGAAACAGAAAGCTGTGGTGGAGATGCCCTGGGGGCATAAGAGAGAGTGAGAGAGAGAGAAGACAATGCATGAAACAGCCCTCAGGAGAGATGATGACCTGTGGGGTGAGAGCTAAGGGAATAGTCATCCTTGGGGGAGAGATTCCCTCTCACTAAACCCCAGGAGGGTGGGATGGAGATCAGTTTGGATAAGAAAGAGTTTGGGGTGATTAAAACAAACTAAACTATATATTCCAGAAACCTTCTAATATCAAATATTTTCTGCTCTCTCAATAAAGTCAACTCATGATTTCGTACTGTCAAAAATACATGGATAAGTATAACTTATGCACTTGAATATTTTGGTAATACATGTCTGTTCTTGTAGACTGATCTTAGTTTTATCCCTTATTAATTTATCCTGATGATTTATCTTTTTTAGAAAAAAGTTATTTGAAATTCCTTCTCTTCTATGTGAACCAGTCTTTTTTACCTGCAGGGTTGGGAGAGGGGCACAGGCCCTTCCAGTTTCTTCTGCTCCATCCTTCAGTTCTGAATTGGGGTTATCATCTTGCTACCCACCAGGGGTGGGGAGACCACCCAGAATGCACCTGGACAGCCTCCCCTGGCGGTGTGCACAGGTGGGCCCTGCCCTACCTGGCTCTCATCTTCTGCCGCAGGTGTGGACTCTGCCCTCCAAATTCACATCATGGGGCCAGAGGAGGATGGGGTGTGCATGGTATGCATGGCTTTGGCCTGGTTCCCACAGCCCCAGGTGCAGTGGAGACACCCCCATGGGGAGCAGTTCCATAAGTTCTCTGAGGCCTACCCCAAGGGCACTGAGGGGCTGTTCAGAGTGGAGGCCACTCTGGTAGTGAGAGACAGCTCTGTGGGGAGCATGACCAGCTCTATCCTCAACCTTGTCCTAGGCCAGAAGAAGGCCATGGCCATTGTCATCCCAGGTTAGTGCTGCTCCCCCCTCCCAACTCCCTGCAGGATAAGAGGGAGGGGCCGGCACCCCCAGGTGAATTGGGCTGGGCTGTCCTGGGCTGTGTCCTGATGGGGTCTTTGTGGGGGTCTCTGTCTGCAGAGCCCTTCTTCCCCTGGGCCTCTCCCTGGATGCAGGCTTTCCTGATGATCCTGACCTTGCTGTTGCTCCTGCTCCTGGGGGCTACCTGCTACACCTGGGGAGAGCATTCCACTCAGATGCGGGAGCTGCAGGAACAGAGGAATCTGTGCCAGGTTAAGGAGGAGGCCCTGAAGGACACAGGTAAGGCAGGACAGGGGCCAGGCTGGTGACTGTGGTGGTGGGTGCTGAGAGAGACAAGCTGACACCAAATCCAGAGCCCAGGCTCCCTCTGCAGGGAGATCAGAGCAAGTGGCCGAAAAGACCCAGAGAGGACAGTAGAGTTTGGGTCTGGAGGTGGAAGTACCAGGACATAGAGAGAACCATTTTTGTTCATTCTCTACCTCACAGTTTTTATCCATAAGGATGGAGTTTGTGATTTTTTTTTTCTTACTCTTTCAAATGAGCTCCAGGCAATTCTAGGTAAGCTCTGTTTTCCCTTCTGAACTCTCTGTGTCCCTTTCATAGGAGATTCTTGTTCTTAGCTCACCTGTTCCCTGTGTTGCCTTTTAGAGCAGAGGAAAGCAGCTTAACTGGCTGGCAGTGATGCTCCAGGGGTCCCTGGTCTCCTCTCCTTCCTGTGCCCAGGGGTCCGTCTACTTTTTTCTCTCAGCATTGACATGTGGACCCTTCCCTGGGGTGGAAGTGGGAGCTGGTGGGAGACAGGAGCTTGCTCCATGGGCTCTCTCAGATTGGGGCTGTTTGTCCCCTATACCTACGTAGTCTGGATATCTTGGTGGGTTGGTGACCACAGGAGTCTCTTGAAACCTGGGTCTCATTCCAACCCTGACCGTCCCACCACGGTGCTGGCTTTCTGGCCTTCAGTGCCTCTGGTTCTTGGTCAGCACCTGGAAGCAAAAGGCAGCTGCTCTGAGGTTTTACAAATCAATTGACTCTTATGTTTAGGAGTGTGACCTCCTCCTGCCCTCTCTCCCCAAAACCCCACCCAGGGAGAGTCTGTTCTCTCTGCTCCTGAAGAAGCTCATCAGGAGTGATGGGAGAGGGTGGGGGTACCCTGCATGGGAGGGGGTGGGGGGACTTTCCATCTCCCAGAGAGTGTTTATCTCAGAGGAATATTTCACTTGAGAAGATGGGCAACTTTCACCCTGGAGCTGGTCTTATGGACGTGCCATATTTTTATTTTTTGTTCCCTTTAAATTCCCAGATATATTTGTTACAAAATACTTAATGTATTTATTATGGACTAATGAATATATTACAACAACATCTTCCCATGTACTGCTTATGATCATGAAGAAACAATGAATTGTTAGTGAAACAGTAGTTTTTGAAGGCTGAGGCCCAGACCCGCTCAGTGACTTGCCCAAAGCCCCACAGCAGCAGCAGCAGGGCTGGGTCAGTCTGTCCTGCAGGCTCCTGACCTGAGCCAGGGATTTCCCACCACCCTCTGCTGTCTGCACAGGGCAGGGGGTCATGACCTCTGGAAACTTTCCTTACATTCCCTGAAGGGTCTCAGGTATATAACGGGGAGACCAGGGTCCGTGGATCACATGAGCAGGTGGTTGTGCTGAGGTCTCCCCTGTGTGTTCCCTTCCAGCCAGGAGGAAGGCCCAGCTGTATGCAGGTGAGTGGCCCTGAAGTTTCTGGGACCCCTCCCAGCCTCCCCTCTGCCCCTCTCTATCAGGGGACCCCACCAGGAAGGGGTCAGGGTTCCTGGTCTCCTCTCATTCTGGAGCTTCCCTCTGAGAACTGCAGGCCCCCCACTTGTGCGCACAGACCTGTATCCACCTGCCCTGTTCTCCCTGCAGGTCATGTGGGGTCAGGACACCCTCTGACCCCTTGTCACCTGGTCCTTCTTGTGGGTGAGGACACTGGGAAGGTCAGTGTGAGGAGAGGCTGTGCAGGAACAACTGTGTGGATCAGGCATGGCTGATCTCTAGATTTCAGGAGTCCTACTTCTCACCTAGGTAGCTGGTCTTACTAACTGAGCCCTTGGTTGGATCCTTCTGAACCCACGATTCCTGTCCTTCTGTGTATTCAGTTTTGGCTTTCCTGTTTCCTCTTATTTCTCTGTCTCCCATGCTCTGATCCATTTCCAAGCTGAATTTTCCCTCTAAGACTTTTTGGTTGCTGAGGAATCAGTTGCTTTAGAGCAGGGATTCTGAGTCTGGGGTCATAGCTTCTGTGCAGGTTATGGACTCCTGGGTTAGGACCTGTGAAAGAACTTATATGTAAAATCCTGGATGTGTGTATGTTTCTATAAAATGATGAAATATGTAATCTGGGATTGTTCAGAACCATTGCCTTCCATTTTAAGAGAAATTTCTGTTTGCTGAATGTCTGAGGGTCATATTTTATTACTTACTTTTTAGAGGTGAAGTGTGAGGATTGGAAAAAGAGGGACCTAGAATGGTTATAATCATTTCCAGACAAAGGGTAGGGAGCCATTTAGGAAAGTGACGTCCAGATGGCGGAGGAGAGGTGATGGGAAGGAAGAGAGTGTTGTGTTGGAAAAGTGCCTTCTAGAGGTTTGGATCCACAGAGGGACTGAAGGGAGGCCAAAAAGCAGAGTAGCGGGCCTCCCCAGTGGCGCAGCGGTTGAATGCTGGGTTGCGAAGCTGCCTGCAGCCTCTGCAGTGCCGGTTCGATCCCCGACCGCAGGGCAAGGGTCCCACATGGCGCGCAGACCTCTCCTGCCACCCGCTGCTCCCCTCAGCAGTGTACTTTGTCACTCTGCCTATTCTGCTCTCCGCTCTGGCTCTGGTGAATTCTCTCACCCTTCCGCACCTCTGACTGTACCCAGTGCTTGTATAAATAAATAAATAAATAAATCTTAAAAAAAAAAAAAAGAAAAGTAATTAAAAAAAAAAAAAAGCAGAGTAGCCTTGTTTGAATTTTGATAGTACAAAACTTGGTCATGGTATGTATTGGGCTCCTTGACCCCTTTTTGAAGTACTACAGACAAATTACATTTTTATGCACCATTTTTTGGCAACTATCTAATGGAGTTTGTCTTTGATATGAACCCCTCTCTTCCCCCCACCCCTCAGTGCTCCCAAGACAGGGCCTGCACCAGAGGCCTGAGTCAGATGCCCTTTCCCTGCTCAGGGGTTTGTTGATGGTCCTGGACACAGACCCTGAGTCACAGAGACGGGTGCTGTGTGGGAGGGGTCTGGGACCAGCAGTGTGAGGACCCTCCTGAGAGTCTCCCTGGTTCCCCCCTGGTATTTATTTCCACAAAGTGAAGATCGTATGGTCTCTTTACCATCATTCCAGGCTCTGCTGAGTTTATATGTCATATATTTTAACATACACATATTTTTGTTGGCATGCCCCCCTTTTATATAAAGATACACCAATTAATACACTAGAATCAACATTTTCAGACTCACATGTACACATATGGATACATATATGATCTCATTTATAAAGTTGAAAAATAATTTCTGAATTAAAGTCTTGCCATAAATTATCATTGACTAATCTCAAAAATAAAATGCCACTTCTGTTTTCTACCTTACTTCCTTCTGTCTCTGTTCTTGTTTTCATCTTCTTTTTTTTCTTTCTTTCTTTTTTTTTTTTTTTTGGTAATGTAGAGTTACGGTGTAGATAAGTACAAATGGATGTCAACTAAATTCTTGATTAAAACAAGTAAATGTATTCATTCATTTCTGAGCTCTTAGAAAAATTTTAACTGGAGAAAAAGAGCAGAAATATCCAGTGATAAAAAGCATGGCCTGTACTTACTGAGCAGTGCAGAATTTCTTACCCAAAGCCTCATCCTTCTGTGTTGATAAAGGGGAGCCCTTGGCCAGCAGCACAGGGCTGAGGGCCTGATTTCCTCACACCTGAGCAAGAACCAGAACTCTTGAGGCTCAAAACACAACTTTCTCTTCTGTTGTTTTTTAATATATATATTTACATTAAAAAAAAACTATTTAATTTGAAAACAAGTCAATTTAAAAACTCATTTTTTTCCTCAGAGAAGTCACAAGAACCACACATGTGACCTTTTTTCTTTTTTATGTGACCTTATTTCCTATCAACAGCACAACAAATATCAAAATGCCAATTTGCCTACTTTTTCATTTTATTTTTATCTTAATATGTTATTTTAGTTTATCTTTAAGGAAGTACTATTTTTAACACACTGGACTCTGCCAAGTTTTCTGAATGAACTTGTATAGGTGTGATTGGTTGTCACACACTTATACAAAATATGTGCAAGAAAATGTTGTTCTTCATGTCTATAAATGTGGATCCTGGATTCTCCTCCCTCCCACTGTCTCCTCACACGGTTGGGAAACTCAAGCTCTCCCCTGCCAGCCTCAGAGTCTTGCTGTGTCTGACCTGAGTGTTGGGGAATGACCTACTTCCTCCTTCCCAGGTAGGTGTGGGGTGGGGATGACATGGCCTTGGGGCCCTGGGAGAGAGGGGCCTGTGCTCCCCTTACAGTCATTTCAGGGGTTCCCCTGGGGCCACCGGTCTATGATCCTGTGTGGCACATGCTGAGGGGGGCATTAGGGCTTGTGCGTGACCCTCCCTCTACACCAGAGTCAGGGGCCTGGGTCTGTCTCTGGTCAGCAAATTGGTAAGCCTTCTGGTTCATTCCTCTTGTCCCACATCCTTGTCCTCTTCTCCTCACCTGTCCTTCCCTCCATGCCTGCTGTCCAGACCCCTCTCTCTCCCTCCACCTCCCCCTAGAGCAGGTGACACTCCTGGGTCCTCATCTCTCCACAAGCATCATGGGGTCCTGGTGCTCCCTCCAGATCCTCCCCTGCCAGGGCCCTGCTCACACTGCCTGGGCCCCCACATGGGGCATCAGAGATCTGGGTTCTGCTGACATGGGTCACCACACCCTGAGCAGGGCCACCCACACAGTTTATCATCTCACACGCCTGCAGGGCAGACACCTGAGACTCATGTCCTGGGACTAACTCCAGGGTCTGGCAGCTCCTTCCTTCCAGGAGCCCCTTCCTCTTCCAGCATTGCCTGGGGACCCCTATCCTCTCTCGACACAGCCTGCCGTGCAGCCTCTTTATGACCCTGCTGCTGTCAACATGTAACTGTCTCTGAGCACAGGCGCAGGGTCACGGCTGTTAAAGCTCATGTGATTGGTTCCACCTGGTGATCCACAGTAACATCCCTGTTTCCAGGTGCCGTCTCTGTCCCACCTGCAGATTTCTCTTTTCTCTGTTACGGACACATATTTACAGGGTCATGAGATTAGAACATGGACATCTCTGGAGCCATTAATTTACTTAGAGAAGTTTTTCTTGGAAGCTTCCATCTCTTTAATCTATTCTAGGTGGAATCTAGTATGTCTGTGTTCTCCTTACAGTAGGTTTTGTTCCCAGTCTATGTTGATGTGCAGAGATGTCACCAGTGTTTGAACTTCTCAGTGTGTGTCCATGTTTCCTACTCTGCACATCTCTCTCCCCCTAGACCCCTCTCTACCCCCTCGTGAGTGGGCAGGGCCCTGTGTTGAGTGTCCTGAGTCTCCTCACTCATGTTACCTCAATGTGAAGCTCAGTCAAGGTGTAGCTCTTTCCCTGTGGCTTAGAGACAGGCTGCATGTTCAGCTCAATTAGTTATTTATAAGTACGTGCAGCTTTTGAAATTTTTATCACCATAACACTTTTAAAAAAAAATATTTATTTATACTAGCACTGGGGTAAAGGCAAGAGTCGTGGGAGGGTGAGAAAATTCACCAGAGACAGAGCAGGAAGCGGAACAGGCAGAAGGACCAAAGACACTGCTAAGGAACAGTGGGTGAGACAGGAGAGGTCTGTCACACCAAGTGGGAATCTCACTGGCTGGCCGGGAATCAAACTGGCACTGCAGAGGCTGTGGGCAGCTTCACAACACTCTGCTCAACCCACTGCACCCATGGGGAGGCCCTCCACAATTTTTTAAGAGAGCCATATTTAGGTGTGTGGCTGGTGTCTTGAAAAGCATTATTGATGGTCATATCTGGGTAAGGTCTTTCTGTTCAGCTGGTATCCAGCCTCTCAATCTCTGTGCATTAAGCTTTATAATTTAACCCTCATGGGAAGGTTTTTTTTTAAAGATGTATTTATTTATGCATACAAGAACTGGGGTACAGGCCAAAGGTGTGGGGGTGGTGAGAAGATTCACCAGAGACAGAGTAGGGAACAGAACAGGCAGATCTACTGAAATATACTGCTGAAGGGAGCAGCAGGCGAGACAGGAGAGGTCTGCTGCGCCATGTGGGTCAGCGCCCTGGCCTGGGATCTAACTCTTGCTGCAGTGGCTGTGGATAGCATCATAGTGACGCACCTTAACCCCTTGTGCCACCAGGGAGGCCCTCTTGGGAATGTTGAAGCATGATGGTTGGGGTGGGTATGTGAGTGTGTGTGAATCAAAAAGATAAATACATTAACTAAATTTTTATGAACACTTTGCACTATAAGTTCTGTGTAACTGTCTGTTTTTTTGTTTTTTTTTTTTTTTGTGTGTGTGCGTGTGTGCATGTCTAACTGTCTTGTAGAAAACTAGGCATGGGCCCTGATGTGCCATTATCTAGAGTCCCTCATGTGACATGTGTGTCTCTTGCAGATTGGTGGAAGGAGCAGTTCCAGGCCTGTGAGTGACTCTGTTCTCTCTGGGGCTGCTCAGCTTCTGGCCTTTCCTTCTGTTCTCTGTGTGGGCACAGACTCTGCACCCTCCCTGGGGGTGGGGTGGGTGCAGCTGTGACATCACACAGCTGGTCGGGGTGGAGGGGGTGACTGGTCATGTGTGCTAAAGGGGCTCCTGAGTCCTTGGAGTCCAGGCTGGTCCCCAGGTATCCTGTGGCATATCTGACCCCCAATAAGTCTTTTGAATCCTTCTCTTGTTTAGGGTTCTATGGGCTGGGGTCACAAAGCTTCCATTTCAATAAATACTTCCCCCCCTCAATACAGTGACGAATCTGTGGTGAGGAGGTGTGTGCCCGTGTTATGAGGCTGGGGCCTTGCTCAATGTTTTCCTCTCTCCACAGGGTCTGTCACTCTGGATCCAGGTGTTTACAGTCCAAAAACTGTGTTCTCCCATAACAGGAAGAGTGTCATCTCTAATTACTATGGTTCACTTTTGGGATGGAGTGTTTTGGGCCTTGAGGGCATCACATCAGGGCGCTGTTACTGGGATGTAGAGGTCAGGAGTGGAGACAGATGCAAGTGGGCACTGGGCATCTGGAGGAAAGATGAGAAAATGAGATACAGCTCTGTGTCCCCCCTGAATGGGTTCTGGACTGTGGGAAAGGAAACAACAGGTTTTTCAGCCTATTCTGATCCCCTTTCTCACTTTTATCTTAGGCAGTTTCCCCACAGGGTGGGGGTTTTCCTGGACTATGATCACGGGGACGTCTCCTTCTATGACATCACTGATGGCTCCCACATCTTCTCCTTCCCTCCTGAATCCCTTTCTGGGGCCCTCTTTCCATATTTCAAATGTTATTTAGGAGACATGTCCCTGTCACTCTGCCCCTTGGAGGCTGGGCCCCAGAAGGCCTCTGTGCCCATGAACAATCCTCCTTCTCTGGAGGAGACCATGGGTCCCCCAGGGGAGGGGATCCCCTCAGGCTCTGGTGTGTATGGGGCTCCCCCAGGGCCTGAGGTCACCCTCCTCCCCTGCACCCCTGAGATTGTGTCCCCATGAGGCCCCTCCCTGCCCAGCCCTGCCCTTGGCTCTTCTTGGGGCTGCAGGTTCCCTGTGGACAAACCTGTGACTGAGTCCCGGATGCTGGAGTCTAGTCCTCCTGCTCTGGGTGCAGATTCCTGGGTTGTGACTGAGAGAACAGTCAGGTTGTTATAGAGCAACCCCGATATTAAACGGGTTCCTGGCTGTGGGTCCTCACCCGCGCGCTTTAAAGGGACTTATGAATACTCTACTACAGACACACGCAAAAGGGTTAATAAAAGGTTTATTTACAAGAGAAAAAGAAATAAGGAAAATATACAACTCAGGGAGAAAATAGGGAAATAAAGTCTTTAATGCGTCCTACCCGATCCGATGACCTGGAAACCCAAAGTCACCCTCAGAGCTGGCCGGACGCTGCGAGCTGGCGGAGAGCCAAAAATGGAGAGCCCCCCAAAGCCCACGTGTCTGCCTTTTTATATCCACCTGGCTGCTTAACCCCACCCTCAGGTCCCAGCCACCTTCCCTTTGGTGGTGATGGGATTTGGAGTTCCCAGTGTCTTTGGCTTTGACCTGGGGTGGGGGTGGAGTCCACAAAGCCTATATGGAATTTGCTTTGAAACATCCTTTTCCCCCTAACAAGGTCAGGCCTCTGCTGGGGTCATAAAGGATACAATTGTCTTACTTTGAACTGACTTGGTGTGGGATTTACTTTTCCTTTGGATATACTTTTTCATTTGGTAAAGAAAACATTTTCAGGGATGTGGTGAATGATGGACAATTACTGGAGCCTAATGTTCTACTTTACCTGCTATCTATTCTGGAATGGAAGAAATACACCTATTTTTCCAAACCTTAGGACATTTCTGTTTCTAGTTAAAAACTTGTGCTATGGGGCCTCCCCGGTGGCGCAGCGGTTGATCACTGGGTTGCGAAGCTGCCCGCGGCCTCTGTGGCGCCGGTTCGATCCCCGGCTGCTCCCGGGCCACTGGAGGAGGGTCCCGCATGGCGCACAGACCTCTCCTGCCGCCCGCTGCTCCCCTCAGCAGTGTACTTCGGTCCTTCTGCCTGCTCTGCTCCCCGCTCTGGCTCTGGTGAATTCTCTCACTCTCCCGCGCTTCTGACTGTACCCAGTGCATATATAAACAAACAAACAAACAAACAAATAAATAAAAACATGCCTCTATAAAAAAAAATTAAAAAAAAAAAACTTGTGCTATGTTAATTTAGCAAATATAAGAGAAGGATTGGTGTTCCTATTTTGTGTCAGCACTATTTGGAAGGAAGAATTAAGATGAGAATGAAGAAGGGACTTTCTGACTCGGGGTGACTTGGGGAGCTGTGACCTGAGCTCCAGGTGCCCCTGTGCTGACTTGGTCCTTCCGCGTCCTGAGGCAAATGGTCATGGGAACCACAGATGCCAGAGGAAGCAGGATCCTGAGCCCCAGACCTGCAGGGAGGAATGTGTGATTCCCTCCCCCAGGGGATACTGATGTCGTTCTGGTGGGAGGAGAAGACAGAGAAGGGGGAAAGGTGAAGGTGTCAGACATCATAAAGGTGTGCAATAAATTTCAAATAAAAAAAAGATTTTTCATTTTCTCTTCTTGCTGTGTGAACTAATTTGTATTTATTATCCATTTCCCTCCCCTTTCTTCTTACCCTTATACTTCATATAAGCTTCAAAACTTAGGTTTATAATGAGTTTTTTTGGGTAGTAAAGAATTATGAATACATTTGAGAAATGAATAATATAGAATGTTAGCTACAAAGATTGGGTCAGGCTGTCCTGTCATTTTGGGGAAAGGCCAACACTTCTTCACTCTTAAACTGAGCTTTCTCTTGATTGTTGAAAACATAGTTGTGGTGTTTGGTTGTAGAATTGTATGTAAATGGTTCATGTGGAGCTGAGTAGTCACAGGTGGGGACTCTCCCATCACCCATGTGTTGCTTCCTAGCCCACATCCCCCACATGCCCTCCTGGGTGACCTGGAGCTGGACCCCAGGAGCGTGTCCCTTGGCCCCCTACACGGTGTCAGGATGAGCCCTGGAGGGGACACTCCAGTCACAGAAGAGGACATGTGTCTCTCCTGGTCATGCTGCTTTTCTTCTGGATCCTGTCATGTGATGTTTGTGTATTCATTTTTTTACACAGGTGTTGGTCCACCCTTAACTATTATCCCTGAAATGCTTCCTTCTATTGTTAAGACAAACTATTAAAATCCTACAAATAGTTATGAAATTGGGTGTCATGTCTTTTCAGTCCCATCTGGGATGTTGCAGACTAGTTAATCAGATACAAATTTATGCAATATTCTAGTGAACATGTAGTGTTTGATTTGGGTTCTTTTCTTTAAGGATGTGTTGACTGGCGTCACATGCTTTATTTTCAGTGGAAAAGATAAATCCCAGTGTTAGTGTCATTCCCCATAGGACATTAACGACTTTATTCTTTATCTCACCATATTTATTTTAAACTGCTCTTTCTGCTGAACAATAAAGAAACTATTTTTTGTTATCCTCTCTTTTTTTAATCTGTATTGTATGTGGGGCGGGGGGACCTTTATCTCCCCATCTTCCCAACTAAGCAGACTAAAAATAAATTTAACAACCAGGACGTATTTGGAAATTTCCTTTCTGTTTACTCAGTATCTTTAACAGTATCCTTCATTTTCTATAA